>NC_142037.1:0-302600 GCF_982192425.1 Myodes glareolus | reverse complement strand
TTCACTTTGTAAATGCTGTCCTTTCAGAGAAAATCACTTTTATTTGAAAGTGCCTTAATCTACTTACAAGCATTCATCAGAAATTCACATGCGTTTCTCTGAAAGAGAAGCAGTCTGTTCCAACACTTCAATTCACTATATGAAGTGAATGGAGTGTTGCTTCACTTTCTAAATGCTGTCCTTTCAGAGAAAATCACTTTCCTTTGAAAGCGCCTTAAGCTACTCATAAGTATTCAACAGAAATACACATGCATTTCTCTGAAAGAGAAGCAGTCTGTTCCAACACTTCAATTCACAGTGCGAAGTGAATGGACTGTTGCTTCACTTTGTAAATGCTGTCCTTTCAGAGAAAATCACTTTTCTTTGAAAGTGCCTTAAGCTACTTACAAGCATTCAACAGAAATTCACATGCGTTTCACTGAAAGAGAAGCAGTCTGTTCCAACACTTCAATTCACTGTGCGAAGTGAATGGAGTGTTGCTTCACTTTCTAAATGCTGTCCTTTCAGAGAAAATCACTTTGCTTTGAAAGTGCCTTAAGCTACTTACAAGCATTCACAAAAAACTCATATCTGTTTCTCTGAAAGAGAAGTAGTCTCTTCCAACACTTCAATTCACTGTGCGTTGTGAATGGAGTGTTGCTTCACTTTCTAAATGCTGTCCTTTCAGAGAAAATCACTTTCCTTTGAAAGTGCCTTAAGCTACTTACAAGCATTCAACAGAAATTCACATGCGTTTCTCTGAAAGAGAAGCAGTCTGTTCCAACACTTCAATTCACAATGCGAAGTGAATGGACTTTTGCTTCACTTTGTAAATGCTGTCCTTTCAGAGAAAATCACTTTCCTTTGAAAGTGCCTTAAGCTACTTACAAGCATTCAACAGAAATTCACATGCGTTTCACTGAAAGAGAAGCAGTCTGTTCCAACACTTCAATTCACTGTACGAAGTGAATGTAGTGTTGCTTCACTTTCTAAATGCTGTCCTTTCAGAGAAAATCACTTTCCTTTGAAAGTGCCTTAAGGAACTTACAAGCATTCAACAGAAATTCACATGCATTTCACTGAAAGAGAAGCAGTCTGTTCCAACACTTCAATTCACTGTGCGAAGTGAATGGAGTGTTGCTTCACTTTCTAAATGCTGTCCTTTCAGAGAAAATCACTTTCCTTTGAAAGTGCCTTAAGCTACTTACAAGCATTCACAAAAAACTCATATCTGTTTCTCTGAAAGAGAAGCAGTCTGTTCCAACACTTCAATTCAATGTGCGTTGTGAAAGGAGTGTTGCTTCACTTTCTAAATGCTGTCCTTTCAGAGAAAATCACTTTCCTTTGAAAGTGCCTTAAGCTACTCATAAGCATTCAACAGAAATACACATGCTTTTCTCTGAAAGAGAAGCAGTCTGTTCCAACACTTCAATTCACAGTGCGAAGTGAATGGACTGTTGCTTCACTTTGTAAATGCTGTCCTTTCAGAGAAAATCACTTTCCTTTGAAAGTGCCTTAAGCTACTTACAAGCATTCAACAGAAATTCACATGCGTTTCACTGAAAGAGAAGCAGTCTGTTCCAACACTTCAATTCACTGTGCGAAGTGAATGGAGTGTTGCTTCACTTTCTAAATGCTGTCCTTTCAGAGAAAATCACTTTCCTTTGAAAGTGCCTTAGGCTACTTACAAGCATTCAACAGAAATTAACATGCATTTCACTGAAAGAGAAGCAGTCTGTTCCAACACTTCAATTCACTGTGCGAAGTGAATGGAGTGTTGCTTCACTTTCTAAATGCTGTCCTTTCAGAGAAAATCACTTTCCTTTGAAAGTGCCTTAGGCTACTTACAAGCATTCAACAGAAATTCACATGCATTTCACTGAAAGAGAAGCAGTCTGTTCCAACACTTCAGTTCACTGTGCGAAGTGAATGGAGTGTTGCTTCACTTTCTAAATGCTGTCCTTTCAGAGAAAATCACTTTCCTTTGAAAGTGCCTTAAGCTACTTACAAGCATTCAACAGAAATTCACATGCATTTCACTGAAAGAGAAGTAGTCTGTTCCAACACTTCAATTCACTGTGCGAAGTGAATGGACTGTTGCTTCACTTTGTAAATGCTGTCCTTTCAGAGAAAATCACTTTTATTTGAAAGTGCCTTAATCTACTTACAAGCATTCATCAGAAATTCACATGCGTTTCTCTGAAAGAGAAGCAGTCTGTTCCAACACTTCAATTCACTATATGAAGTGAATGGAGTGTTGCTTCACTTTCTAAATGCTGTCCTTTCAGAGAAAATCACTTTCCTTTGAAAGCGCCTTAAGCTACTCATAAGTATTCAACAGAAATACACATGCATTTCTCTGAAAGAGAAGCAGTCTGTTCCAACACTTCAATTCACAGTGCGAAGTGAATGGACTGTTGCTTCACTTTGTAAATGCTGTCCTTTCAGAGAAAATCACTTTTCTTTGAAAGTGCCTTAAGCTACTTACAAGCATTCAACAGAAATTCACATGCGTTTCACTGAAAGAGAAGCAGTCTGTTCCAACACTTCAATTCACTGTGCGTTGTGAATGGAGTGTTGCTTCACTTTCTAAATGCTGTCCTTTCAGAGAAAATCACTTTCCTTTGAAAGTGCCTTAAGCTACTTACAAGCATTCACAAAAAACTCATATCTGCTTCTCTGAAAGAGAAGTAGTCTGTTCCAACACTTCAATTCACTGTGCGTAGTGAATGTAGTGTTGCTTCACTTTCTAAATGCTGTCCTTTCAGAGAAAATCACTTTCCTTTGAAAGTGCCTTAAGCTACTCATAAGTATTCAACAGAAATACACATGCGTTTCTCTGAAAGAGAAGCAGTCTGTTCCAACACTTCAATTCACAGTGCGAAGTGAATGGACTGTTGCTTCACTTTGTAAATGCTGTCCTTTCAGAGAAAATCACTTTCCTTTGAAAGTTCCTTAATCTACTTACAAGCATTCAACAGAAATTCACATGCGTTTCACTGAAAGAGAAGCAGTCTGTTCCAACACTTCAATTCACTGTGCGAAGTGAATGGAGTGTTGCTTCACTTCCTAAATGCTGTCCTTTCAGAGAAAATCACATTCCTTTGAAAGTGCCTTAAGCTATTTACAAGCATTCACAAAAAACTCATATCTGTTTCTCTGAAAGAGAAGTAGTCTGTTCCAACACTTCAATTCACTGTGCGTTGTGAATAAAGTGTTGCTTCACTTTCTAAATGCTGTCCTTTCAGAGAAAATCACTTTCCTTTGAAAGTGCCTTAAGCTACTTACAAGCATTCAACAGAAATTCACATGCGTTTCTCTGAAAGAGAAGCAGTCTGTTCCAACACTTCAATTCACTGTGCGAAGTGAATGGAGTGTTGCTTCACTTTCTAAATGATGTTCTTTCAGAGAAAATCACTTTCCTTTGAAAGTGCCTTAATCTACTTTCAAGCATTCAACAGAAATTCACATGCGTTTCACTGAAAGAGAAGCAGTCTGTTCCAACACTTCAATTCACTGTGCGAAGTGAATGGAGTGTTGCTTCACTTTCTAAATGCTGTCCTTTCAGAGAAAATCACTTTGCTTTGAAAGTGCCTTAAGCTACTTACAAGCATTCACAAAAAACTCATATCTGTTTCTCTGAAAGAGAAGTAGTCTCTTCCAACACTTCAATTCACTGTGCGTTGTGAATGGAGTGTTGCTTCACTTTCTAAATGCTGTCCTTTCAGAGAAAATCACTTTCCTTTGAAAGTGCCTTAAGCTACTTACAAGCATTCAACAGAAATTCACATGCGTTTCTCTGAAAGAGAAGCAGTCTGTTCCAACACTTCAATTCACAATGCGAAGTGAATGGACTTTTGCTTCACTTTGTAAATGCTGTCCTTTCAGAGAAAATCACTTTCCTTTGAAAGTGCCTTAAGCTACTTACAAGCATTCAACAGAAATTCACATGCGTTTCACTGAAAGAGAAGCAGTCTGTTCCAACACTTCAATTCACTGTGCGAAGTGAATGGAGTGTTGCTTCACTTTCTAAATGCTTTCCTTTTAGAGAAAATCACTTTCCTTTGAAAGTGCCTTAAGCTACTTACAAGCATTCAACAGAAAATCACATGCATTTCACTGAAAGAGAAGCAGTCTGTTCCAACACTTCAATTCACTGTGCGAAGTGAATGGAGTGTTGCTTCACTTTCTAAATGCTGTCCTTTCAGAGAAAATCACTTTCCTTTGAAAGTGCCTTAAGCTACTTACAAGCATTCAACAGAAATTCACATGCATTTCACTGAAAGAGAAGCAGTCTGTTCCAACACTTCAATTCACTGTGTGAAGTGAATGGAGTGTTGCTTCACTTTCTAAATGCTGTCCTTTCAGAGAAAATCACTTTCCTTTGAAAGTGCCTTAAGCTACTTACAAGCTTTCACAAAAAACACACATCCGTTTCTCTGAAAGAGAAGTAGTCTGTTCCAACACTTCAATTCACTGTGCGAAGTGAATGAAGTGTTGCTTCACTTTCTAAATGCTGTCCTTTCAGAGAAAATCACTTTCCTTTGAAAGTGCCTTAAGCTACTTACAAGCATTCAACAGAAATTCACATGCGTTTCTCTGAAAGAGAAGCAGTCTGTTCCAACACTTCAATTCACTATGTGAAGTGAATGGAGTGTTGCTACACTTTCTAAATGATGTCCTTTCAGAGAAAATCACTTTCCTTTGAAAGTGCCTTAAGCTACTTTCAAGCATTCAACAGAAATTCACATGCGTTTCACTGAAAGAGAAGCAGTCTGTTCCAACACTTCAATTCACTGTGCGAAGTGAATGGAGTGTTGCTTCACTTTCTTAATGCTGTCCTTTCAGAGAAAATCACTTTCCTTTGAAAGTGCCTTAAGCTACTTACAAGCATTCACAAAAAACTCATGTCTGTTTCTCTGAAAGAGAAGTAGTCTGTTCCAACACTTCAATTCACTGTGCGTTGTGAATGGAGTGTTGCTTCACTTTCTAAATGCTGTCCTTCAGTGAAAATCACTTTCCTTTGAAAGTGCCTTAAGCTACTCATAAGCATTCAACAGAAATACACATGCGTTTCTCTGAAAGAGAAGCAGTCTGTTCCAACACTTCAATTCACAGTGCGAAGTGAATGGACTGTTGCTTCACTTTGTAAATGCTGTCCTTTCAGAGAAAATCACTTTCATTTGAAAGTGCCTTAAGCTACTTTCAAGCATTCAACAGAAATTCACATGCGTTTCACTGAAAGAGAAGCAGTCTGTTCCAACACTTCAATTCACTGTGCGAAGTGAATGGAGTGTTGCTTCACTTTCTAAATGCTGTCCTTTCAGAGAAAATCACTTTGCTTTGAAAGTCCCTTAAGCTACTTACAAGCATTCAACAGAAATTTTCATGCATTTCACTGAAAGAGAAGCAGTCTGTTCCAACACTTCAATTCACTGTGCGAAGTGAATGGAGTGTTGCTTCACTTTCTAAATGCTGTCCTTTCAGAGAAAATCACTTTCCTTTGAAAGTGCCTTAAGCTACTTACAAGCATTCAACAGAAATTCACATGCATTTCACTGAAAGAGAAGCAGTCTGTTCCAACACTTCAATTCACTGTGCGAAGTGAATGGACTGTTGCTTCACTTTGTAAATGCTGTCCTTTCAGAGAAAATCACTTTCCTTTGAAAGTGCCTTAATCTACTTACAAGCATTCAACAGAAATTCACATGCGTTTCTCTGAAAGAGAAGCAGTCTGTTCCAACACTTCAATTCACAGTGCGAAGTAAATGGACTGTTGCTTTACCTTGTAAATGCTGTCCTTTCAGAGAAAATCACTTTCCTTTGAAAGTGCCTTAAGCTAATTACAAGCATTCAACAGAAATTCACATGCGTTTCTCTGAAAGAGAAGCAGTCTGTTCCAACACTTCAATTCACTGTGCGAAGTGAATGGAGTGTTGCTTCACTTCCTAAATGCTGTCCTTTCAGAGAAAATCACTTTCCTTTGAAAGTGCCTTAAGCTACTTACAAGCATTCAACAGAAATTCACATGCATTTCACTGAAAGAGAAGCAGTCTGTTCCAACACTTCAATTCACTGTGCGAAGTGAATGGAGTGTTGCTTCACTTTCTAAATGCTGTCCTTTCAGAGAAAATCACTTTCCTTTGAAAGTGCCTTAAGCTACTTACAAGCATTAACAAAAAACTCATATCTGTTTCTCTGAAAGAGAAGTAGTCTGTTCCAACACTTCAATTCACTGTGCGTTGTGAATGGAGTGTTGCTTCACTTTCTAAATGCTGTCCTTTCAGAGAAAATCACTTTCCTTTGAAAGTGCCTTAAGCTACTTACAAGCATTCAACAGAAATTCACATGCGTTTCTCTGAAAGAGAAGCAGTCTGTTCCAACACTTCATTTCACTATGTGAAGTGAATGGAGTGTTGCTTCACTTTCTAAATGATGTTCTTTCAGAGAAAATCACTTTCCTTTGAAAGTGCCTTAATCTACTTTCAAGCATTCAACAGAAATTCACATGCATTTCACTGAAAGAGAAGCAGTCTGTTCCAACATTTCAGTTCACTGTGCGAAGTGAATGGAGTGTTGCTTCACTTTCTAAATGCTGTCCTTTCAGAGAAAATCACTTTCCTTTGAAAGTGCCTTAAGCTACTTACAAGCATTCACAAGAAACGCACATGCATTTCACTGAAAGAGAAGCAGTCTGTTCCAACACTTCAATTCACTGTGCGAAGTGAATGGAGTGTTGCTTCACTTTCTAAATGCTGTCCTTTCAGAGAAAATCACTTTGCTTTGAAAGTGCCTTAAGCTAATTACAAGCATTCACAAAAAACTCATATCTGTTTCTCTGAAAGAGAAGTAGTCTGTTCCAACACTTCAATTCACTGTGCGTTGTGAATGGAGTGTTGCTTCACTTTCTAAATGCTGTCCTTTCAGAGAAAATCACTTTCCTTTGAATGTGCCTTAAGCTACTTACAAGCATTCAACAGAAATTCACATGCGTTTCTCTGAAAGAGAAGCAGTCTGTTCCAACACTTCAATTCACAGTGCGAAGTGAATGGACTGTTGCTTCACTTTGTAAATGCTGTCCTTTCAGAGAAAATCACTTTCCTTTGAAAGTGCCTTAAGCTACTTACAAGTATTCAACAGAAATTCACATGCGTTTCACTGAAAGAGAAGCAGTCTGTTCCAACACTTCAATTCACTGTACGAAGTGAATGTAGTGTTGCTTCACTTTCTAAATGCTTTCCTTTCAGAGAAAATCACTTTCCTTTGAAAGTGCCTTAAGCTACTTACAAGCATTCAACAGAAAATCACATGCATTTCACTGAAAGAGAAGCAGTCTGTTCCAACACTTCAATTCACTGTGCGAAGTGAATGGAGTGTTGCTTCACTTTCTAAATGCTGTCCTTTCAGAGAAAATCACTTTCCTTTGAAAGTGCCTTAAGCTACTTACAAGCATTGAACAGAAATTCACATGCATTTCACTGAAAGAGAAGCAGTCTGTTCCAACACTTCAATTCACTGTGCGAAGTGAATGGAGTGTTGCTTCACTTTCTAAATGCTGTCCTTTCAGAGAAAATCACTTTCCTTTGAAAGTGCCTTAAGCTACTTACAAGCATTCACAAAAAACTCATATCTGTTTCTCTGAAAGAGAAGTAGTCTGTTCCAACACTTCAATTCACTGTGCGAAGTGAATGGAGTGTTGCTTCACTTTCTAAATGCTGTCCTTTCAGAGAAAATCACTTTGCTTTGAAAGTCCCTTAAGCTACTTACAAGCATTCAACAGAAATTCTCATGCATTTCACTGAAAGAGAAGCAGTCTGTTCCAACACTTCAATTCACTGTGCGAAGTGAATGGAGTGTTGCTTCACTTTCTAAATGCTGTCCTTTCAGAGAAAATCACTTTCCTTTGAAAGTGCCTTAAGCTACTTACAAGCATTCAACAGAAATTCACATGCATTTCACTGAAAGAGAAGCAGTCTGTTCCAACACTTCAATTCACTGTGCGAAGTGAATGGACTGTTGCTTCACTTTGTAAATGCTGTCCTTTCAGAGAAAATCACTTTCCTTTGAAAGTGCCTTAATCTACTTACAAGCATTCAACAGAAATTCACATGCGTTTCTCTGAAAGAGAAGCAGTCTGTTCCAACACTTCAATTCACAGTGCGAAGTAAATGGACTGTTGCTTTACCTTGTAAATGCTGTCCTTTCAGAGAAAATCACTTTCCTTTGAAAGTGCCTTAAGCTAATTACAAGCATTCAACAGAAATTCACATGCGTTTCTCTGAAAGAGAAGCAGTCTGTTCCAACACTTCAATTCACTGTGCGAAGTGAATGGAGTGTTGCTTCACTTCCTAAATGCTGTCCTTTCAGAGAAAATCACTTTCCTTTGAAAGTGCCTTAAGCTACTTACAAGCATTCAACAGAAATTCTCATGCATTTCACTGAAAGAGAAGCAGTCTGTTCCAACACTTCAATTCACTGTGCGAAGTGAATGGAGTGTTGCTTCACTTTCTAAATGCTGTCCTTTCAGAGAAAATCACTTTCCTTTGAAAGTGCCTTAAGCTACTTACAAGCATTAACAAAAAACTCATATCTGTTTCTCTGAAAGAGAAGTAGTCTGTTCCAACACTTCAATTCACTGTGCGTTGTGAATGGAGTGTTGCTTCACTTTCTAAATGCTGTCCTTTCAGAGAAAATCACTTTCCTTTGAAAGTGCCTTAAGCTACTTACAAGCATTCAACAGAAATTCACATGCGTTTCTCTGAAAGAGAAGCAGTCTGTTCCAACACTTCATTTCACTATGTGAAGTGAATGGAGTGTTGCTTCACTTTCTAAATGATGTTCTTTCAGAGAAAATCACTTTCCTTTGAAAGTGCCTTAATCTACTTTCAAGCATTCAACAGAAATACACATGCGTTTCACTGAAAGAGAAGCAGTCTGTTCCAACACTTCAGTTCACTGTGCGAAGTGAATGGAGTGTTGCTTCACTTTCTAAATGCTGTCCTTTCAGAGAAAATCACTTTCCTTTGAAAGTGCCTTAAGCTACTTACAAGCATTCACAAGAAACGCACATGCATTTCACTGAAAGAGAAGCAGTCTGTTCCAACACTTCAATTCACTGTGCGAAGTGAATGGAGTGTTGCTTCACTTTCTAAATGCTGTCCTTTCAGAGAAAATCACTTTGCTTTGAAAGTGCCTTAAGCTACTTACAAGCATTCACAAAAAACTCATATCTGTTTCTCTGAAAGAGAAGTAGTCTGTTCCAACACTTCAATTCACTGTGCGTTGTGAATGGAGTGTTGCTTCACTTTCTAAATGCTGTCCTTTCAGAGAAAATCACTTTCCTTTGAATGTGCCTTAAGCTACTTACAAGCATTAACAGAAATTCACATGCGTTTCTCTGAAAGAGAAGCAGTCTGTTCCAACACTTCAATTCACAGTGCGAAGTGAATGGACTGTTGCTTCACTTTGTAAATGCTGTCCTTTCAGAGAAAATCACTTTCCTTTGAAAGTGCCTTAAGCTACTTACAAGTATTCAACAGAAATTCACATGCGTTTCACTGAAAGAGAAGCAGTCTGTTCCAACACTTCAATTCACTGTACGAAGTGAATGTAGTGTTGCTTCACTTTCTAAATGCTTTCCTTTCAGAGAAAATCACTTTCCTTTGAAAGTGCCTTAAGCTACTTACAAGCATTCAACAGAAAATCACATGCATTTCACTGAAAGAGAAGCAGTCTGTTCCAACACTTCAATTCACTGTGCGAAGTGAATGGAGTGTTGCTTCACTTTCTAAATGCTGTCCTTTCAGAGAAAATCACTTTCCTTTGAAAGTGCCTTAAGCTACTTACAAGCATTGAACAGAAATTCACATGCATTTCACTGAAAGAGAAGCAGTCTGTTCCAACACTTCAATTCACTGTGCGAAGTGAATGGAGTGTTGCTTCACTTTCTAAATGCTGTCCTTTCAGAGAAAATCACTTTCCTTTGAAAGTGCCTTAAGCTACTTACAAGCATTCACAAAAAACTCATATCTGTTTCTCTGAAAGAGAAGTAGTCTGTTCCAACACTTCAATTCACTGTGCGAAGTGAATGGAGTGTTGCTTCACTTTCTAAATGCTGTCCTTTCAGAGAAAATCACTTTGCTTTGAAAGTCCCTTAAGCTACTTACAAGCATTCAACAGAAATTCTCATGCATTTCACTGAAAGAGAAGCAGTCTGTTCCAACACTTCAATTCACTGTGCGAAGTGAATGGAGTGTTGCTTCACTTTCTAAATGCTGTCCTTTCAGAGAAAATCACTTTCCTTTGAAAGTGCCTTAAGCTACTTACAAGCATTCAACAGAAATTCACATGCATTTCACTGAAAGAGTAGCAGTCTGTTCCAACACTTCAATTCACTGTGCGAAGTGAATGGACTGTTGCTTCACTTTGTAAATGCTGTCCTTTCAGAGAAAATCACTTTCCTTTGAAAGTGCCTTAAGCTACTTACAAGCATTCAACAGAAATTCACATGCGTTTCTCTGAAAGAGAAGCAGTCTGTTCCAACACTTCAATTCACAGTGCGAAGTAAATGGACTGTTGCTTTACCTTGTAAATGCTGTCCTTTCAGAGAAAATCACTTTCCTTTGAAAGTGCCTTAAGCTAATTACAAGCATTCAACAGAAATTCACATGCGTTTCTCTGAAAGAGAAGCAGTCTGTTCCAACACTTCAATTCACTGTGCGAAGTGAATGGAGTGTTGCTTCACTTCCTAAATGCTGTCCTTTCAGAGAAAATCACTTTCCTTTGAAAGTGCCTTAAGCTACTTACAAGCATTCAACAGAAATTCACATGCATTTCACTGAAAGAGAAGCAGTCTGTTCCAACACTTCAATTCACTGTGCGAAGTGAATGGAGTGTTGCTTCACTTTCTAAATGCTGTCCTTTCAGAGAAAATCACTTTCCTTTGAAAGTGCCTTAAGCTACTTACAAGCATTAACAAAAAACTCATATCTGTTTCTCTGAAAGAGAAGTAGTCTGTTCCAACACTTCAATTCACTGTGCGTTGTGAATGGAGTGTTGCTTCACTTTCTAAATGCTGTCCTTTCAGAGAAAATCACTTTCCTTTGAAAGTGCCTTAAGCTACTTACAAGCATTCAACAGAAATTCACATGCGTTTCTCTGAAAGAGAAGCAGTCTGTTCCAACACTTCATTTCACTATGTGAAGTGAATGGAGTGTTGCTTCACTTTCTAAATGATGTTCTTTCAGAGAAAATCACTTTCCTTTGAAAGTGCCTTAATCTACTTTCAAGCATTCAACAGAAATTCACATGCGTTTCACTGAAAGAGAAGCAGTCTGTTCCAACACTTCAGTTCACTGTGCGAAGTGAATGGAGTGTTGCTTCACTTTCTAAATGCTGTCCTTTCAGAGAAAATCACTTTCCTTTGAAAGTGCCTTAAGCTACTTACAAGCATTCACAAGAAACGCACATGCATTTCACTGAAAGAGAAGCAGTCTGTTCCAACACTTCAATTCACTGTGCGAAGTGAATGGAGTGTTGCTTCACTTTCTAAATGCTGTCCTTTCAGAGAAAATCACTTTCCTTTGAAAGTGCCTTAAGCTACTTACAAGCATTCACAAAAAACTCATATCTGTTTCTCTGAAAGAGAAGTAGTCTGTACCAACACTTCAATTCACTGTGCGTTGTGAAGGGAGTGTTGCTTCACTTTCTAAATGCTGTCCTTCAGTGAAAATCACATTCCTTTGAAAGTGCCTTAAGCTACTCATAAGCATTCAACAGAAATACACATGCGTTTCTCTGAAAGAGAAGCAGTCTGTTCCAACACTTCAATTCACAGTGCGAAGTGAATGGACTGTTGCTTCACTTTGTAAATGCTGTCCTTTCAGAGAAAATCACTTTCATTTGAAAGTGCCTTAAGCTACTTACAAGCATTCAACAGAAATTCACATGCGTTTCACTGAAAGAGAAGCAATCTGTTCCAACACTTCAATTCACTGTGCGAAGTGAATGGAGTGTTGCTTCACTTTCTAAATGCTGTCCTTTCAGAGAAAATCACTTTGCTTTGAAAGTGCCTTTAGCTACTCATAAGTATTCAACAGAAATACACATGCGTTTCTCTGAAAGAGAAGCAGTCTTTTCCAACACTTCAATTCACAGTGCGAAGTGAATGGACTGTTGCTTCACTTTGTAAATGCTGTCCTTTCAGAGAAAATCACTTTTCTTTGAAAGTGCCTTAAGCTACTTACAAGCATTCAACAGAAATTCACATGTGTTTCACTGAAAGTGAAGCAGTCTGTTCCAACACTTCAATTCAATGTGCGAAGTGAATGGAGTGTTGCTTCACTTTCTAAATGCTGTCCTTTCAGAGAAAATCACTTTCCTTTGAAAGTGCCTTAAGCTACTTACAAGCATTCAACAGAAATTCACATGCGTTTCTCTGAAAGAGAAGCAGTCTGTTCCAACACTTCAATTCACTATGTGAAGTGAATGGAGTGTTGCTTCACTTTCTAAATGATGTCCTTTCAGAGAAAATCACTTTCCTTTGAAAGTGCCTTAAGCTACTTTCAAGCATTCAACAGAAATTCACATGCGTTTCACCTAAAGAGAAGCAGTCTGTTCCAACACTTCAATTCACTGTGCGAAGTGAATGGAGTGTTGCTTCACTTTCTAAATGCTGTCCTTTCAGAGAAAATCACTTTCCTTTGAAAGTGCCTTAAGCTACTTACAAGCATTCACAAAAAACTCATATCTGTTTCTCTGAAAGAGAATAGTCTGTACCAACAATTCAATTCACTGTGCGTTGTGAAGGGAGTGTTGCTTCACTTTCTAAATGCTGTCCTTCAGTGAAAATCACTTTCCTTTGAAAGTGCCTTAAGCTACTCATAAGCATTCAACAGAAATACACATGCGTTTCTCTGAAAGAGAAGCAGTCTGTTCCAACACTTCAATTCACAGTGCGAAGTGAATGGACTGTTGCTTCACTTTGTAAATGCTGTCCTTTCAGAGAAAATCACTTTCATTTGAAAGTGCCTTAAGCTACTTACAAGCATTCAACAGAAATTCACATGCATTTCACTGAAAGAGAAGCAGTCTGTTCCAACACTTCAATTCACTGTGCGAAGTGAATGGAGTGTTGCTTCACTTTCTAAATGCTGTCCTTTCAGAGAAAATCACTTTGCTTTGAAAGTGCCTTTAGCTACTCATAAGTATTCAACAGAAATACACATGCGTTTCTCTGAAAGAGAAGCAGTCTTTTCCAACACTTCAATTCACAGTGCGAAGTGAATGGACTGTTGCTTCACTTTGTAAATGCTGTCCTTTCAGAGAAAATCACTTTTCTTTGAAAGTGCCTTAAGCTACTTACAAGCATTCAACAGAAATTCACATGTGTTTCACTGAAAGAGAAGCAGTCTGTTCCAACACTTCAATTCAATGTGCGAAGTGAATGGAGTGTTGCTTCACTTTCTAAATGCTGTCCTTTCAGAGAAAATCACTTTCCTTTGAAAGTGCCTTAAGCTACGTACAAGCATTCACAAAAAACTCATATCTGCTTCTCTGAAAGAGAAGTAGTCTGTTCCAACACTTCAATTCACTGGGCGTTGTGAATGGAGTGTTGCTTCACTTTCTAAATGCTGTCCTTTCAGAGAAAATCACTTTCCTTTGAAAGTGCCTTAAGCTACTCATAAGTATTGAACAGAAATACACATGCGTTTCTCTGAAAGAGAAGCAGTCTGTTCCAACACTTCAATTCACAGTGCAAAGTGAATGAACTGTTGCTTCACTTTCTAAATGCTGTCCTTTCAGAGAAAATCACTTTCCTTTGAAAATTCCTTAATCTACTTACAAGCATTCAACAGAAATTCACATGCGTTTCTCTGAAAGAGAAGCAGTCTGTTCCAACATTTCAATTCACAGTGCGAAGAAAATGGACTGTTGCTTCACCTTGTAAATGCTGTCCTTTCAGAGAAAATCACTTTCCTTTGAAAGTGCCTTAAGCTACTTACAAGATTTCACAAAAAACTCATATCTGTTTCTCTGAAAGTGAAGTAATCTGTTCCAACATTTCAATTCACTGTTCGTTGTGAATGGAGTGTTGCTTCACTTTCTACATGCTGTCGTTTCAGAGAAAATCACTTTCCTTTGAAAGTGCCTTAAGCTACTCATAAGCATTCAACAGAAATACACATGCGTTTCTCTGAAAGAGAAGCAGTCTGTTCCAACACTTCAATTCACAGTGCGAAGTGAATGGACTGTTGCTTCACTTTGTAAATGCTGTCCTTTCAGAGAAAATCACTTTCCTTTGAAAGTTCCTTAATCTACATACAAGCATTCAACAGAAATTCACATGCGTTTCTCTGAAAGAGAAGCAGTCTGTTCCAACACTTCAGTTCACTGTGCGAAGTGAATGGAGTGTTGCTTCACTTTCTAAATGCTGTCCTTTCAGAGAAAATCACTTTCCTTTGAAAGTGCCTTAAGCTACTTACAAGCATTCACAAGAAACGCACATGCATTTCACTGAAAGAGAAGCAGTCTGTTCCAACACTTCAATTCACTGTGCGAAGTGAATGGAGTGTTGCTTCACTTTCTAAATGCTGTCCTTTCAGAGAAAATCACTTTGCTTTGAAAGTGCCTTAAGCTACTTACAAGCATTCACAAAAAACTCATATCTGTTTCTCTGAAAGAGAAGTAGTCTGTTCCAACACTTCAATTCACTGTGCGTTGTGAATGGAGTGTTGCTTCACTTTCTAAATGCTGTCCTTTCAGAGAAAATCACTTTCCTTTGAATGTGCCTTAAGCTACTTACAAGCATTCAACAGAAATTCACATGCGTTTCTCTGAAAGAGAAGCAGTCTGTTCCAACACTTCAATTCACAGTGCGAAGTGAATGGATTGTTGCTTCACTTTGTAAATGCTGTCCTTTCAGAGAAAATCACTTTCCTTTGAAAGTGCCTTAAGCTACTTACAAGTATTCAACAGAAATTCACATGCGTTTCACTGAAAGAGAAGCAGTCTGTTCCAACACTTCAATTCACAGTGCGAAGTAAATGGACTGTTGCTTTACCTTGTAAATGCTGTCCTTTCAGAGAAAATCACTTTCCTTTGAAAGTGCCTTAAGCTAATTACAAGCATTCAACAGAAATTCACATGCGTTTCTCTGAAAGAGAAGCAGTCTGTTCCAACACTTCAATTCACTGTGCGAAGTGAATGGAGTGTTGCTTCACTTCCTAAATGCTGTCCTTTCAGAGAAAATCACTTTCCTTTGAAAGTGCCTTAAGCTACTTACAAGCATTCAACAGAAATTCACATGCATTTCACTGAAAGAGAAGCAGTCTGTTCCAACACTTCAATTCACTGTGCGAAGTGAATGGAGTGTTGCTTCACTTTCTAAATGCTGTCCTTTCAGAGAAAATCACTTTCCTTTGAAAGTGCCTTAAGCTACTTACAAGCATTAACAAAAAACTCATATCTGTTTCTCTGAAAGGGAAGTAGTCTGTTCCAACACTTCAATTCACTGTGCGTTGTGAATGGAGTGTTGCTTCACTTTCTAAATGCTGTCCTTTCAGAGAAAATCACTTTCCTTTGAAAGTGCCTTAAGCTACTTACAAGCATTCAACAGAAATTCACATGCGTTTCTCTGAAAGAGAAGCAGTCTGTTCCAACACTTCATTTCACTATGTGAAGTGAATGGAGTGTTTCTTCACTTTCTAAATGATGTTCTTTCAGAGAAAATCACTTTCCTTTGAAAGTGCCTTAATCTACTTTCAAGCATTCAACAGAAATTCACATGCGTTTCACTGAAAGAGAAGCAGTCTGTTCCAACACTTCAGTTCACTGTGCGAAGTGAATGGAGTGTTGCTTCACTTTCTAAATGCTGTCCTTTCAGAGAAAATCACTTTCCTTTGAAAGTGCCTTAAGCTACTTACAAGCATTCACAAGAAACGCACATGCATTTCACTGAAAGAGAAGCAGTCTGTTCCAACACTTCAATTCACTGTGCGAAGTGAATGGAGTGTTGCTTCACTTTCTAAATGCTGTCCTTTCAGAGAAAATCACTTTCCTTTGAAAGTGCCTTAAGCTACTTACAAGCATTCACAAAAAACTCATATCTGTTTCTCTGAAAGAGAAGTAGTCTGTACCAACACTTCAATTCACTGTGCGTTGTGAAGGGAGTGTTGCTTCACTTTCTAAATGCTGTCCTTCAGTGAAAATCACTTTCCTTTGAAAGTGCCTTAAGCTACTCATAAGCATTCAACAGAAATACACATGCGTTTCTCTGAAAGAGAAGCAGTCTGTTCCAACACTTCAATTCACAGTGCGAAGTGAATGGACTGTTGCTTCACTTTGTAAATGCTGTCCTTTCAGAGAAAATCACTTTCATTTGAAAGTGCCTTAAGCTACTTACAAGCATTCAACAGAAATTCACATGCGTTTCACTGAAAGAGAAGCAATCTGTTCCAACACTTCAATTCACTGTGCGAAGTGAATGGAGTGTTGCTTCACTTTCTAAATGCTGTCCTTTCAGAGAAAATCACTTTGCTTTGAAAGTGCCTTTAGCTACTCATAAGTATTCAACAGAAATACACATGCGTTTCTCTGAAAGAGAAGCAGTCTTTTCCAACACTTCAATTCACAGTGCGAAGTGAATGGACTGTTGCTTCACTTTGTAAATGCTGTCCTTTCAGAGAAAATCACTTTTCTTTGAAAGTGCCTTAAGCTACTTACAAGCATTCAACAGAAATTCACATGTGTTTCACTGAAAGTGAAGCAGTCTGTTCCAACACTTCAATTCAATGTGCGAAGTGAATGGAGTGTTGCTTCACTTTCTAAATGCTGTCCTTTCAGAGAAAATCACTTTCCTTTGAAAGTGCCTTAAGCTACTTACAAGCATTCAACAGAAATTCACATGCGTTTCTCTGAAAGAGAAGCAGTCTGTTCCAACACTTCAATTCACTATGTGAAGTGAATGGAGTGTTGCTTCACTTTCTAAATGATGTCCTTTCAGAGAAAATCACTTTCCTTTGAAAGTGCCTTAAGCTACTTTCAAGCATTCAACAGAAATTCACATGCGTTTCACCTAAAGAGAAGCAGTCTGTTCCAACACTTCAATTCACTGTGCGAAGTGAATGGAGTGTTGCTTCACTTTCTAAATGCTGTCCTTTCAGAGAAAATCACTTTCCTTTGAAAGTGCCTTAAGCTACTTACAAGCATTCACAAAAAACTCATATCTGTTTCTCTGAAAGAGAATAGTCTGTACCAACAATTCAATTCACTGTGCGTTGTGAAGGGAGTGTTGCTTCACTTTCTAAATGCTGTCCTTCAGTGAAAATCACTTTCCTTTGAAAGTGCCTTAAGCTACTCATAAGCATTCAACAGAAATACACATGCGTTTCTCTGAAAGAGAAGCAGTCTGTTCCAACACTTCAATTCACAGTGCGAAGTGAATGGACTGTTGCTTCACTTTGTAAATGCTGTCCTTTCAGAGAAAATCACTTTGCTTTGAAAGTGCCTTTAGCTACTCATAAGTATTCAACAGAAATACACATGCGTTTCTCTGAAAGAGAAGCAGTCTGTTCCAACACTTCAATTCACAGTGCGAAGTGAATGGACTGTTGCTTCACTTTGTAAATGCTGTCCTTTCAGAGAAAATCACTTTGCTTTGAAAGTGCCTTTAGCTACTCATAAGTATTCAACAGAAATACACATGCGTTTCTCTGAAAGAGAAGCAGTCTTTTCCAACACTTCAATTCACAGTGCGAAGTGAATGGACTGTTGCTTCACTTTGTAAATGCTGTCCTTTCAGAGAAAATCACTTTTCTTTGAAAGTGCCTTAAGCTACTTACAAGCATTCAACAGAAATTCACATGTGTTTCACTGAAAGAGAAGCAGTCTGTTCCAACACTTCAATTCAATGTGCGAAGTGAATGGAGTGTTGCTTCACTTTCTAAATGCTGTCCTTTCAGAGAAAATCACTTTCCTTTGAAAGTGCCTTAAGCTACGTACAAGCATTCACAAAAAACTCATATCTGCTTCTCTGAAAGAGAAGTAGTCTGTTCCAACACTTCAATTCACTGGGCGTTGTGAATGGAGTGTTGCTTCACTTTCTAAATGCTGTCCTTTCAGAGAAAATCACTTTCCTTTGAAAGTGCCTTAAGCTACTCATAAGTATTGAACAGAAATACACATGCGTTTCTCTGAAAGAGAAGCAGTCTGTTCCAACACTTCAATTCACAGTGCAAAGTGAATGAACTGTTGCTTCACTTTCTAAATGCTGTCCTTTCAGAGAAAATCACTTTCCTTTGAAAATTCCTTAATCTACTTACAAGCATTCAACAGAAATTCACATGCGTTTCTCTGAAAGAGAAGCAGTCTGTTCCAACATTTCAATTCACAGTGCGAAGAAAATGGACTGTTGCTTCACCTTGTAAATGCTGTCCTTTCAGAGAAAATCACTTTCCTTTGAAAGTGCCTTAAGCTACTTACAAGCATTCACAAAAAA
Source organism: Myodes glareolus (assembly GCF_982192425.1). NCBI lineage: Eukaryota > Metazoa > Chordata > Mammalia > Rodentia > Cricetidae > Myodes > Myodes glareolus. The sequence goes on along the minus strand of NC_142037.1, from coordinate 284,125 downwards.
CTCATATCTGTTTCTCTGAAAGTGAAGTAATCTGTTCCAACATTTCAATTCACTGTTCGTTGTGAATGGAGTGTTGCTTCACTTTCTACATGCTGTCGTTTCAGAGAAAATCACTTTCCTTTGAAAGTGCCTTAAGCTACTCATAAGCATTCAACAGAAATACACATGCGTTTCTCTGAAAGAGAAGCAGTCTGTTCCAACACTTCAATTCACAGTGCGAAGTGAATGGACTGTTGCTTCACTTTGTAAATGCTGTCCTTTCAGAGAAAATCACTTTCCTTTGAAAGTTCCTTAATCTACATACAAGCATTCAACAGAAATTCACATGCGTTTCTCTGAAAGAGAAGCAGTCTGTTCCAACACTTCAATTCACAGTGCGAAGTAATGGACTGTTACTTCACTTTGTAAATGCTGTCCTTTCAGAGAAAATCACTTTTCTTTGAAAGTGCCTTAAGCTACTTACAAGCATTCAACAGAAATTCACATGCGTTTCTCTGAAAGAGAAGCAGTCTGTTCCAACACTTCAATTCACTGTGCGAAGTGAATGGAGTGTTGCTTCACTTTCTAAATGCTGTCCTTTCAGAGAAAATCACTTTGCTTTGAAAGTGCCTTAAGCTACTTACAAGCATTCAACAGAAATTCACATGCATTTCACTGAAAGAGAAGCAGTCTGTTCCAACACTTCAATTCACTGTGCGAAGTGAATGGAGTGTTGCTTCACTTTCTAAATGCTGTCCTTTCAGAGAAAATCACTTTCCTTTGAAAGTGCCTTAAGCTACTTACAAGCATTCAACAGAAATTCACATGAATTTCACTGAAAGAGAAGCAGTCTGTTCAAACACTTCAATTCACTGTGCGAAGTGAATGGAGTGTTGCTTCACTTTCTAAATGCTGTCCTTTCAGAGAAAATCACTTTCCTTTGAAAGTGCCTTAAGCTACTTACAAGCATTCACAAAAAACTCATATCTGTTTCTGTGAAAGAGAAGTAGTCTGTTCCAACACTTCAATTCACTGTGCGAAGTGAATGGAGTGTTGCTTCACTTTCTAAATGCTGTCCTTTCAGAGAAAATCACTTTCCTTTGAAAGTGCCTTAAGCTACTTACCAGAATTCAACAGAAATTCACATGCGTTTCTCTGAAAGAGAAGCAGTCTGTTCCAACACTTCAATTCACTATGTGAAGTGAATGGAGTGTTGCTTCACTTTCTAAATGATGTCCTTTCAGAGAAAATCACTTTCCTTTGAAAGTGCCTTAATCTACTTTCAAGCATTCAACAGAAATTCACATGCGTTTCACTGAAAGAGAAGCAGTCTGTTCCAACACTTCAATTCACTGTGCGAAGTGAATGGAGTGTTGCTTCACTTTCTAAATGCTGTCCTTTCAGAGAAAATCACTTTGCTTTGAAAGTGCCTTAAGCTACTTACAAGCATTCACAAAAAACTCATATCTGTTTCTCTGAAAGAGAAGTAGTCTGTTCCAACACTTCAATTCACTGTGCGTTGTGAATGGAGTGTTGCTTCACTTTCTAAATGCTGTCCTTTCAGAGAAAATCACTTTCCTTTGAAAGTGCCTTAAGCTACTCATAAGCATTCAACAGAAATACACCTGCGTTTCTCTGAAAGAGAAGCAGTCTGTTCCAATACTTCAATTCACAGTGTGAAGTGAATGGACTGTTGCTTCACTTTGTAAATGCTGTCCTTTCAGAGAAAATCACTTTCCTTTGAAAGTTCCTTAATCTGCTTACAAGTATTCAACAGAAATTCACATGCGTTTCTCTGAAAGAGAAGCAGTCTGTTCCAACACTTCAATTAAAAGTGCGAAGTAATGGACTGTTGCTTCACTTTGTAAATGCTGTCCTTTCAGAGAAAATCACTTTCGTTTGAAAGTGCCTTAAGCTACTTACAAGCATTCAACAGAAATTCACATGCATTTCACTGAAAGAGAAGCAGTCTGTTCCAACACTTCAATTCACTGTGCGAAGTGAATGGAGTGTTGCTTCACTTTCTAAATGCTGTCCTTTCAGAGAAAATCACTTTCCTTTGAAAGTGCCTTAAGCTACTTACAAGCATTCAACAGAAACTCCCATGCGTTTCTCTGAAAGGTAAGCAGTCTGTTCCAACACTTCAATTCACTGTGCGAAGTGAATGGAGTGTTGCTTCACTTTGTAAATGCTGTCCTTTCAGAGAAAATCACTTTCCTTTGAAAGTGCCTTAAGCTACTTACAAGCATTCACAAAAAACTCATATCTGTTTCTCTGAAAGAGAAGTAATCTGTTCCAAAACTTCAATTCACTGTTCGTTGTGAATGGAGTGTTGCTTCACTTTCTACATGCTGTCGTTTCAGAGAAAATCACTTTCCTTTGAAAGTGCCTTAAGCTACTCATAAGCATTCAACAGAAATACACATGCGTTTCTCTGAAATAGAAGCAGTCTGTTCCAACACTTCAATTCACAGTGCGAAGTGAATGGACTGTTGCTTCACTTTGTAAATGCTGTCTTTTCAGAGAAAATCACTTTCCTTTGAAAGTTCCTTAATCTACATACAAGCATTCAACAGAAATTCACATGCGTTTCTCTGAAAGAGAAGCAGTCTGTTCCAACACTTCAATTCACAGTGCGAAGTAATGGACTGTTGCTTCACTTTGTAAATGCTGTCCTTTCAGAGAAAATCACTTTTCTTTGAAAGTGCCTTAAGCTACTTACAAGCATTCAACAGAAATTCACATGCGTTTCACTGAAAGAGAAGCAGTCTGTTCCAACCCTTCAATTCACTGTGCGAAGTGAATGGAGTGTTGCTTCACCTTCTAAATGCTGTCCTTTCAGAGAAAATCACTTTCCTTTGAAAGTGCCTTAAGGAACTTACAAGCATTCAACAGAAATTCACATGCATTTCACTGAAAGAGAAGCAGTCTGTTCCAACACTTCAATTCACTGTGCGAAGTGAATGGAGTGTTGCTTCACTTTCTAAATGCTGTCCTTTCAGAGAAAATCACTTTCCTTTGAAAGTGCCTTAAGCTACTTACAAGCATTCACAAAAAACTCATATCTGTTTCTCTGAAAGAGAAGCAGTCTGTTCCAACACTTCAATTCAATGTGCGTTGTGAAAGGAGTGTTGCTTCACTTTCTAAATGCTGTCCTTTCAGAGAAAATCACTTTCCTTTGAAAGTGCCTTAAGCTACTCATAAGCATTCAACAGAAATACACATGCTTTTCTCTGAAAGAGAAGCAGTCTGTTCCAACACTTCAATTCACAGTGCGAAGTGAATGGACTGTTGCTTCACTTTGTAAATGCTGTCCTTTCAGAGAAAATCACTTTCTTTGAAAGTGCCTTAAGCTACTTACAAGCATTCAACAGAAATTCACATGCGTTTCACTGAAAGAGAAGCAGTCTGTTCCAACACTTCAATTCACTGTGCGAAGTGAATGAAGTGTTGCTTCACTTTCTAAATGCTGTCCTTTCAGAGAAAATCACTTTCCTTTGAAAGTGCCTTAAGCTACTTACAAGCATTCAACAGAAATTAACATGCATTTCACTGAAAGAGAAGCAGTCTGTTCCAACACTTCAATTCACTGTGCGAAGTGAATGGAGTGTTGCTTCACTTTCTAAATGCTGTCCTTTCAGAGAAAATCACTTTCCTTTGAAAGTGCCTTAAGCTACTTACAAGCATTCACAAAAAACTCATATCTCTTTCTCTGAAAGAGAAGTAGTCTGTTCCAACACTTCAATTCACTGTGCGTTGTGAATGGAGTGTTGCTTCACTTTCTAAATGCTGTCCTTTCAGAGAAAATCACTTTCCTTTGAAAGTGCCTTAAGCTACTAATAAGCATTCAACAGAAATACACCTGCGTTTCTCTGAAAGAGAAGCAGTCTGTTCCAACACTTCAATTCACAGTGCGAAGTGAATGGACTGTTGCTTCACTTTGTAAATGCTGTCCTTTCAGAGAAAATCACTTTCCTTTGAAAGTGCCTTAAGCTACTTACAAGCATTCACAAAAAACTCATATCTGTTTCTGTGAAAGAGAAGTAGTCTGTTCCAACACTTCAATTCACTGTGCGAAGTGAATGGAGTGTTGCTTCACTTTCTAAATGCTGTCCTTTCAGAGAAAATCACTTTCCTTTGAAAGTGCCTTAAGCTACTTACAAGAATTCAACAGAAATTCACATGCGTTTCTCTGAAAGAGAAGCAGTCTGTTCCAACACTTCAATTCACTATGTGAAGTGAATGGAGTGTTGCTTCACTTTCTAAATGATGTCCTTTCCGAGAAAATCACTTTCCTTTGAAAGTGCCTTAATCTACTTTCAAGCATTCAACAGAAATTCACATGCGTTTCACTGAAAGAGAAGCAGTCTGTTCCAACACTTCAATTCACTGTGCGAAGTGAATGGAGTGTTGCTTCACTTTCTAAATGCTGTCCTTTCAGAGAAAATCACTTTGCTTTGAAAGTGCCTTAAGCTACTTACAAGCATTCACAAAAAACTCATATCTGTTTCTCTGAAAGAGAAGTAGTCTGTTCCAACACTTCAATTCACTGTGCGTTGTGAATGGAGTGTTGCTTCACTTTCTAAATGCTGTCCTTTCAGAGAAAATCACTTTCCTTTGAAAGTGCCTTAAGCTACTCATAAGCATTCAACAGAAATACACCTGCGTTTCTCTGAAAGAGAAGCAGTCTGTTCCAATACTTCAATTCACAGTGTGAAGTGAATGGACTGTTGCTTCACTTTGTAAATGCTGTCCTTTCAGAGAAAATCACTTTCCTTTGAAAGTTCCTTAATCTGCTTACAAGTATTCAACAGAAATTCACATGCGTTTCTCTGAAAGAGAAGCAGTCTGTTCCAACACTTCAATTAAAAGTGCGAAGTAATGGACTGTTGCTTCACTTTGTAAATGCTGTCCTTTCAGAGAAAATCACTTTCGTTTGAAAGTGCCTTAAGCTACTTACAAGCATTCAACAGAAATTCACATGCATTTCACTGAAAGAGAAGCAGTCTGTTCCAACACTTCAATTCACTGTCCGAAGTGAATGGAGTGTTGCTTCACTTTCTAAATGCTGTCCTTTCAGAGAAAATCACTTTCCTTTGAAAGTGCCTTAAGCTACTTACAAGCATTCAACAGAAACTCCCATGCGTTTCTCTGAAAGGTAAGCAGTCTGTTCCAACACTTCAATTCACTGTGCGAAGTGAATGGAGTGTTGCTTCACTTTGTAAATGCTGTCCTTTCAGAGAAAATCACTTTCCTTTGAAAGTGCCTTAAGCTACTTACAAGCATTCACAAAAAACTCATATCTGTTTCTCTGAAAGAGAAGTAATCTGTTCCAAAACTTCAATTCACTGTTCGTTGTGAATGGAGTGTTGCTTCACTTTCTACATGCTGTCGTTTCAGAGAAAATCACTTTCCTTTGAAAGTGCCTTAAGCTACTCATAAGCATTCAACAGAAATACACATGCGTTTCTCTGAAATAGAAGCAGTCTGTTCCAACACTTCAATTCACAGTGCGAAGTGAATGGACTGTTGCTTCACTTTGTAAATGCTGTCTTTTCAGAGAAAATCACTTTCCTTTGAAAGTTCCTTAATCTACATACAAGCATTCAACAGAAATTCACATGCGTTTCTCTGAAAGAGAAGCAGTCTGTTCCAACCCTTCAATTCACAGTGCGAAGTAATGGACTGTTGCTTCACTTTGTAAATGCTGTCCTTTCAGAGAAAATCACTTTTCTTTGAAAGTGCCTTAAGCTACTTACAAGCATTCAACAGAAATTCACATGCGTTTCACTGAAAGAGAAGCAGTCTGTTCCAACCCTTCAATTCACTGTGCGAAGTGAATGGAGTGTTGCTTCACCTTCTAAATGCTGTCCTTTCAGAGAAAATCACTTTCCTTTGAAAGTGCCTTAAGGAACTTACAAGCATTCAACAGAAATTCACATGCATTTCACTGAAAGAGAAGCAGTCTGTTCCAACACTTCAATTCACTGTGCGAAGTGAATGGAGTGTTGCTTCACTTTCTAAATGCTGTCCTTTCAGAGAAAATCACTTTCCTTTGAAAGTGCCTTAAGCTACTTACAAGCATTCACAAAAAACTCATATCTGTTTCTCTGAAAGAGAAGCAGTCTGTTCCAACACTTCAATTCAATGTGCGTTGTGAAAGGAGTGTTGCTTCACTTTCTAAATGCTGTCCTTTCAGAGAAAATCACTTTCCTTTGAAAGTGCCTTAAGCTACTCATAAGCATTCAACAGAAATACACATGCTTTTCTCTGAAAGAGAAGCAGTCTGTTCCAACACTTCAATTCACAGTGCGAAGTGAATGGACTGTTGCTTCACTTTGTAAATGCTGTCCTTTCAGAGAAAATCACTTTCTTTGAAAGTGCCTTAAGCTACTTACAAGCATTCAACAGAAATTCACATGCGTTTCACTGAAAGAGAAGCAGTCTGTTCCAACACTTCAATTCACTGTGCGAAGTGAATGAAGTGTTGCTTCACTTTCTAAATGCTGTCCTTTCAGAGAAAATCACTTTCCTTTGAAAGTGCCTTAAGCTACTTACAAGCATTCAACAGAAATTAACATGCATTTCACTGAAAGAGAAGCAGTCTGTTCCAACACTTCAATTCACTGTGCGAAGTGAATGGAGTGTTGCTTCACTTTCTAAATGCTGTCCTTTCAGAGAAAATCACTTTCCTTTGAAAGTGCCTTAAGCTACTTACAAGCATTCACAAAAAACTCATATCTGTTTCTCTGAAAGAGAAGTAGTCTGTTCCAACACTTCAATTCACTGTGCGTTGTGAATGGAGTGTTGCTTCACTTTCTAAATGCTGTCCTTTCAGAGAAAATCACTTTCCTTTGAAAGTGCCTTAAGCTACTAATAAGCATTCAACAGAAATACACCTGCGTTTCTCTGAAAGAGAAGCAGTCTGTTCCAACACTTCAATTCACAGTGCGAAGTGAATGGACTGTTGCTTCACTTTGTAAATGCTGTCCTTTCAGAGAAAATCACTTTCCTTTGAAAGTGCCTTAAGCTACTTACAAGCATTCACAAAAAACTCATATCTGTTTCTGTGAAAGAGAAGTAGTCTGTTCCAACACTTCAATTCACTGTGCGAAGTGAATGGAGTGTTGCTTCACTTTCTAAATGCTGTCCTTTCAGAGAAAATCACTTTCCTTTGAAAGTGCCTTAAGCTACTTACAAGAATTCAACAGAAATTCACATGCGTTTCTCTGAAAGAGAAGCAGTCTGTTCCAACACTTCAATTCACTATGTGAAGTGAATGGAGTGTTGCTTCACTTTCTAAATGATGTCCTTTCCGAGAAAATCACTTTCCTTTGAAAGTGCCTTAATCTACTTTCAAGCATTCAACAGAAATTCACATGCGTTTCACTGAAAGAGAAGCAGTCTGTTCCAACACTTCAATTCACTGTACGAAGTGAATGGAGTGTTGCTTCACTTTCTAAATGCTGTCCTTTCAGAGAAAATCACTTTGCTTTGAAAGTGCCTTAAGCTACTTACAAGCATTCACAAAAAACTCATATCTGTTTCTGTGAAAGAGAAGTAGTCTGTTCCAACACTTCAATTCACTGTGCGTTGTGAATGGAGTGTTGCTTCACTTTCTAAATGCTGTCCTTTCAGAGAAAATCACTTTCCTTTGAAAGTGCCTTAAGCTACTCATAAACATTCAACAGAAATACACCTGCGTTTCTCTGAAAGAGAAGCAGTCTGTTCCAACACTTCAATTCACAGTGCGAAGTGAATGGACTGTTGCTTCACTTTGTAAATGCTGTCCTTTCAGAGAAAATCACTTTCCTTTGAAAGTTCCTTAATCTACTTACAAGTATTCAACAGAAATTCACATGCGTTTCTCTGAAAGAGAAGCAGTCTGTTCCAACACTTCAATTGAAAGTGCGAAGTAATGAACTGTTGCTTTACTTTCTAAATGCTGTCCTTTCAGAGAAAATCACTTTCGTTTGAAAGTGCCTTAAGCTACTTACAAGCATTCAACAGAAATTCACATGCATTTCTCTGAAAGAGAAGCAGTCTGTTCCAACACTTCAATTCACTGTGCGAAGTGAATGGAGTGTTGCTTCACTTTCTAAATGCTGTCCTTTCAGAGAAAATCACTTTCCTTTGAAAGTGCCTTAAGCTACTTACAAGCATTCAACAGAAACTCCCATGCGTTTCTCTGAAAGGTAAGCAGTCTGTTCCAACACTTCAATTCACTGTGCGAAGTGAATGGAGTGTTGCTTCACTTTCTAAATGCTGTCCTTTCAGAGAAAATCACTTTCCTTTGAAAGAGCATTAAGCTACTTACAAGCATTCACAAAAAACTCATATCTGTTTCTCTGAAAGAGAAGTAGTCTGTTCCAACACTTCAATTCACTGTGCGTTGTGAATGGAGTGTTGCTTCACTTTCTAAATGCTGTCCTTTCAGAGAAAATCACTTTCCTTTGAAAGTGCCTTAAGCTACTAATAAGCATTCAACAGAAATACACCTGCGTTTCTCTGAAAGAGAAGCAGTCTGTTCCAACACTTCAATTCACAGTGCGAAGTGAATGGACTGTTGCTTCACTTTGTAAATGCTGTCATTTCAGAGAAAATCACTTTCCTTTGAAAGTGCCTTAAGCTACTTACAAGCATTCACAAAAAATTCATATCTGTTTCTGTGAAAGAGAAGCAGTCTGTTCCAACACTTCAATTCACTGTGCGAAGTGAATGGAGTGTTGCTTCACTTTCTAAATGCTGTCCTTTCAGAGAAAATCACTTTCCTTTGAAAGTGCCTTAAGCTACTTACAAGTATTGAACAGAAATTCACATGCGTTTCTCTGAAAGAGAAGCAGTCTGTTCCAACACTTCAATTGAAAGTGCGAAGTAATGAACTGTTGCTTTACTTTCTAAATGCTGTCCTTTCAGAGAAAATCACTTTCGTTTGAAAGTGCCTTAAGCTACTTACAAGCATTCAACAGAAATTCACATGCATTTCTCTGAAAGAGAAGCAGTCTGTTCCAACACTTCAATTCACTGTGCGAAGTGAATGGAGTGTTGCTTCACTTTCTAAATGCTGTCCTTTCAGAGAAAATCACTTTCCTTTGAAAGTGCCTTAAGCTACTTACAAGCATTCAACAGAAACTCCCATGCGTTTCTCTGAAAGGTAAGCAGTCTGTTCCAACACTTCAATTCACTGTGCGAAGTGAATGGAGTGTTGCTTCACTTTCTAAATGCTGTCCTTTCAGAGAAAATCACTTTCCTTTGAAAGTGCCTTAAGCTACTCATAAGCATTCAACAGAAATACACATGCTTTTCTCTGAAAGAGAAGCAGACTGTTCCAACACTTCAATTCACAGTGCGAAGTGAATGGACTGTTGCTTCACTTTGTAAATGCTGTCCTTTCAGAGAAAATCACTTTCTTTGAAAGTGCCTTAAGCTACTTACAAGCATTCAACAGAAATTCACATGCGTTTCACTGAAAGAGAAGCAGTCTGTTCCAACACTTCAATTCACTGTGCGAAGTGAATGAAGTGTTGCTTCACTTTCTAAATGCTGTCCTTTCAGAGAAAATCACTTTCCTTTGAAAGTGCCTTAAGCTACTTACAAGCATTCAACAGAAATTAACATGCATTTCACTGAAAGAGAAGCAGTCTGTTCCAACACTTCAATTCACTGTGCGAAGTGAATGGAGTGTTGCTTCACTTTCTAAATGCTGTCCTTTCAGAGAAAATCACTTTCCTTTGAAAGTGCCTTAAGCTACTTACAAGCATTCACAAAAAACTCATATCTCTTTCTCTGAAAGAGAAGTAGTCTGTTCCAACACTTCAATTCACTGTGCGTTGTGAATGGAGTGTTGCTTCACTTTCTAAATGCTGTCCTTTCAGAGAAAATCACTTTCCTTTGAAAGTGCCTTAAGCTACTTAGAAGCATTCACAAAAAACTCATATCTGTTTCTCTGAAAGAGAAGTAGTCTGTTCCAACACTTCAATTCACTGTGCAAAGTGAATGGTGTGTTGCTTCACTTTCTAAATGCTGTCCTTTCAGAGAAAATCACTTTCCTTTGAAAGTGCCTTAAGCTACTTACAGGAATTCAACAGAAATTCACATGCGTTTCTCTGAAAGAGAAGCAGTCTGTTCCAACACTTCAATTCACTATGTGAAGTGAATGGAGTGTTGCTTCACTTTCTAAATGATGTCCTTTCAGAGAAAATCACTTTCCTTTGAAAGTGCCTTAAGCTACTTACAAATATTCAACAGAAATTCACATGCGTTTCTCTGAAAGAGAAGCAGTCTGTTCCAACACTTCAATTGAAAGTGCGAAGGAATGGACTGTTGCTTCACTTTGTAAATGCTGTCCTTTCAGAGAAAATCACTTTCCTTTGAAAGTGCCTTAAGCTACTTACAAGCATTCAACAGAAATTCACATGCATTTCACTGAAAGAGAAGCAGTCTGTTCCAACACTTCAATTCACTGTGCGAAGTGAATGGAGTGTTGCTTCACTTTCTAAATGCTGTCCTTTCAGAGAAAATCACTTTCCTTTGAAAGTGCCTTAAGCTACTTACAAGCATTCAACAGAAACTCCCATGCGTTAATCTGAAAGGTAAGCAGTCTGTTCCAACACTTCAATTCACTGTGCGAAGTGAATGGAGTGTTGCTTCACTTTCTAAATGCTGTCCTTTCAGAGAAAATCACTTTCCTTTGAAAGTGCCTTAAGCTACTTACAAGCATTCACAAAAAACTCATATCTGTTTCTCTGAAAGAGAAGTAGTCTGTTCCAACACTTCAATTCACTGTGCGTTGTGAATGGAGTGTTGCTTCACTTTCTAAATGCTGTCCTTTCAGAGAAAATCACTTTCCTTTGAAAGTGCCTTAACCTACTCATAAGCATTCAACAGAAATACACATGCGTTTCTCTGAAAGAGAAGCAGTCTGTTCCAACACTTCAATTCACAGTGCGAAGTGAATGGACTGTTGCTTCACTTTGTAAATGGTGTCCTTTCAGAGAAAATCACTTTCTTTGAAAGTGCCTTAAGCTACTTACAAGCATTCAACAGAAATTCACATGCGTTTCACTGAAAGAGAAGCAGTCTGTTCCAACACTTCAATTCACTGTGCGAAGTGAATGGAGTGTTGCTTCACTTTCTAAATGCTGTCCTTTCAGAGAAAATCACTTTCCTTTGAAAGTGCCTTAAGCTACTTACAAGCATTCAACAGAAATTCACAGGCATTTCACTGAAAGAGAAGCAGTCTGTTCCAACACTTCAATTCACTGTGCGAAGTGAATGGACTGTTGCTTCACTTTCTAAATGCTGTCCTTTCAGAGAAAATCACTTTCCTTTGAAAGTGCCTTAAGCTACTTACAAGCATTCACAAAAAACTCATATCTGTTTCTCTGAAAGAGAAGTAGTCTGTTCCAACACTTCAATTCACTGTGCGTTGTGAATGGAGTGTTGCTTCACTTTCTAAATGCTGTCCTTTCAGAGAAAATCACTTTCCTTTGAAAGTGCCTTAAGCTACTCATAAGCATTCAACAGAAATTCACATGCGTTTCACTGAAAGAGAAGTAGTCTGTTCCAACACTTCAATTCACTGTGCGAAGTGAATGGAGTGTTGCTTCACTTTCTAAATGCTGTCCTTTCAGAGAAAATCACTTTCCTTTGAAAGTGCCTTAAGCTACTTACAAGCATTCAACAGAAATTCACATGCATTTCACTGAAAGAGAAGCAGTCTGTTCCAACACTTCAATTCACTGTGCGAAGTGAAAGGAGTGTTGCTTCACTTTCTAAATGCTGTCCTTTCAGAGAAAATCACTTTCCTTTGAAAGTGCCTTAAGCTACTTACAAGCATTCACAAAAAACTCATATCTGTTTCTCTGAAAGAGAAGTAGTCTATTCCAACACTTCAATTCACTGTGCGTTGTGAATGGAGTGTTGCTTCACTTTCTAAATGCTGTCCTTTTAGAGAAAATCACTTTCCTTTGAAAGTGCCTTAAGCTACTTACAAGCATTCAAAAAAAACTCATATCTGTTTCTGTGAAAGAGAAGTAGTCTGTTCCAACACTTCATTTCACTGTGCGAAGTGAATGGAGTGTTGCTTCACTTTCTAAATGCTGTCCTTTCAGAGAAAATCACTTTCCTTTGAAAGTGCCTTAAGCTACTTAGAAGCATTCACAAAAAACTCATATCTGTTTCTCTGAAAGAGAAGTAGTCTGTTCCAACACTTCAATTCACTGTGCAAAGTGAATGGTGTGTTGCTTCACTTTCTAAATGCTGTCCTTTCAGAGAAAATCACTTTCCTTTGAAAGTGCCTTAAGCTACTTACAGGAATTCAACAGAAATTCACATGCGTTTCTCTGAAAGAGAAGCAGTCTGTTCCAACACTTCAATTCACTATGTGAAGTGAATGGAGTGTTGCTTCACTTTCTAAATGATGTCCTTTCAGAGAAAATCACTTTCCTTTGAAAGTGCCTTATTCTACTTTCAAGCATTCAACAGAAATTCACATGCGTTTCACTGAAAGAGAAGCAGTCTGTTCCAACACTTCAATTCACTGTGCGAAGTGAATGGAGTGTTGCTTCACTTTCTAAATGCTGTCCTTTCAGAGAAAATCACTTTGCTTTGAAAGTGCCTTAAGCTACTTACAAGCATTCACAAAAAACTCATATCTGTTTCTCTGAAAGAGAAGTAGTCTGTTCCAACACTTCAATTCACTGTGCGTTGTGAATGGAGTGTTGCTTCACTTTCTAAATGCTGTCCTTTCAGAGAAAATCACTTTCCTTTGAAAGTGCCTTAAGCTACTTACAAGCATTCAACAGAAATTCACATGCATTTCACTGAAAGAGAAGCAGTCTGTTCCAACACTTCAATTCACTGTGCGAAGTGAATGGAGTGTTGCTTCACTTTCTAAATGCTGTCCTTTCAGAGAAAATCACTTTCCTTTGAAAGTGCCTTAAGCTACTTACAAGTATTCAACAGAAATTCACATGCGTTTCTCTGAAAGAGAAGCAGTCTGTTCCAACACTTCAATTGAAAGTGCGAAGGAATGGACTGTTGCTTCACTTTGTAAATGCTGTCCTTTCAGAGAAAATCACTTTCCTTTGAAAGTGCCTTAAGCTACTTACAAGCATTCAACAGAAATTCACATGCATTTCACTGAAAGAGAAGCAGTCTGTTCCAACACTTCAATTCACTGTGCGAAGTGAATGGAGTGTTGCTTCACTTTCTAAATGCTGTCCTTTCAGAGAAAATCACTTTCCTTTGAAAGTGCCTTAAGCTACTTACAAGCATTCACAAAAAACTCATATCTGTTTCTCTGAAAGAGAAGTAGTCTGTTCCAACACTTCAATTCACTGTGCGTTGTGAATGGAGTGTTGCTTCACTTTCTAAATGCTGTCCTTTCAGAGAAAATCACTTTCCTTTGAAAGTGCCTTAAGCTACTCATAAGCATTCAACAGAAATACACATGCGTTTCTCTGAAAGAGAAGCAGTCTGTTCCAACACTTCAATTCACAGTGCGAAGTGAATGGACTGTTGCTTCACTTTGTAAATGGTGTCCTTTCAGAGAAAATCACTTTCTTTGAAAGTGCCTTAAGCTACTTACAAGCATTCAACAGAAATTCACATGCGTTTCACTGAAAGAGAAGCAGTCTGTTCCAACACTTCAATTCACTGTGCGAAGTGAATGGAGTGTTGCTTCACTTTCTAAATGCTGTCCTTTCAGAGAAAATCACTTTCCTTTGAAAGTGCCTTAAGCTACTTACAAGCATTCACAAAAAACTCATATCTGTTTCTCTGAAAGAGAAGTAGTCTGTTCCAACACTTCAATTCACTGTGCGTTGTGAATGGAGTGTTGCTTCACTTTCTAAATGCTGTCCTTTCAGAGAAAATCACTTTCCTTTGAAAGTGCCTTAAGCTACTTACAAGCATTCAACAGAAATTCACATGCATTTCACTGAAAGAGAAGCAGTCTGTTCCAACACTTCAATTCACTGTGCGAAGTGAATGGAGTGTTGCTTCACTTTCTAAATGCTGTCCTTTCAGAGAAAATCACTTTCCTTTGAAAGTGCCTTAAGCTACTTACAAGCATTCACAAAAAACTCATATCTGTTTCTCTGAAAGAGAAGTAGTCTATTCCAACACTTCAATTCACTGTGCGTTGTGAATGGAGTGTTGCTTCACTTTCTAAATGCTGTCCTTTCAGAGAAAATCACTTTCCTTTGAAAGTGCCTTAAGCTACTTACAAGCATTCAAAAAAAACTCATATCTGTTTCTGTGAAAGAGAAGTAGTCTGTTCCAACACTTCATTTCACTGTGCGAAGTGAATGGAGTGTTGCTTCACTTTCTAAATGCTGTCCTTTCAGAGAAAATCACTTTCCTTTGAAAGTGCCTAAAGCTACTTACAAGAATTCAACAGAAATTCACATGCGTTTCTCTGAAAGAGAAGCAGTCTGTTCCAACACTTCAATTCACTATGTGAAGTGAATGGAGTGTTGCTTCACTTTCTAAATTCTGTCCTTTCAGAGAAAATCACTTTCCTTTGAAAGTGCCTTAATCTACTTTCAAGCATTCAACAGAAATTCACATGCGTTTCACTGAAAGAGAAGCAGTCTGTTCCAACACTTCAATTCACTGTGCGAAGTGAATGGAGTGTTGCTTCACTTTCTAAATGCTGTCCTTTCAGAGAAAATCACTTTCCTTTGAAAGTGCCTTAAGCTACTTACAAGCATTCACAAAAAACTCATATCTGTTTCTCTGAAAGAGAAGTAGTCTGTTCCAACACTTCAATTCACTGTGCGTTGTGAATGGAGTGTTGCTTCACTTTCTAAATGCTGTCCTTTCAGAGAAAATCACTTTCCTTTGAACGTGCCTTAAGCTACTCATAAGCATTCAACAGAAATACACATGCGTTTCTCTGAAAGAGAAGCAGTCTGTTCCAACACTTCAATTCACAGTGCGAAGTGAATGGACTGTTGCTTCACTATGTAAATGCTGTCCTTTCAGAGAAAATCACTTTCCTTTGAAAGTTCCTTAATCTTCTTACAAGCATTCAACAGAAATTCACATGCGTTTCTCTGAAAGAGAAGCAGTCTGTTCCAACACTTCAATTCAGAGTGCGAAGTGAATGGACTGTTGCTTCACTTTGTAAATGCTGTCCTTTCAGAGAAAATCACTTTCCTTTGAAAGTGCTTTAAGCTACTTACAAGCATTCAACAGAAATTCACATGCATTTCACTGAAAGAGAAGCATTCTGTTCCAACACTTCAATTCACTGTGCGAAGTGAATGGAGTGTTGCTTCACTTTCTAAATGCTGTCCTTTCAGAGAAAATCACTTTCCTTTGAAAGTGCCTTAAGCTACTTGCAAGCATTCAACAGAAATTCACATGCATTTCACTGAAAGAGAAGCAGTCTGTTCCAACACTTCAATTCACTGTGCGAAGTGAATGGAGTGTTGCTTCACTTTCTAAATGCTGTCCTTTCAGAGAATATCACTTTCTTTGAAAGTGCCTTAAGCTACTTACAAGCATTCACAAAAAAACTCATATCTGTTTCTCTAAAAGAGAAGTAGTCTGTTCCAACAATTCAATTCACTGTGCGTTGTGAATGGAGTGTTGCTTCACTTTCTAAATGCTGTCCTTTCAGAGAAAATCACTTTCCTTTGAAAGTGCCTTAAGCTACTCATAAGCATTCAACAGAAATACACATGCGTTTCTCTGAAAGAGAAGCAGTCTGTTCCAACACTTCAATTCACAGTGCGAAGTGAATGGACTGTTGCTTCACTATGTAAATGCTGTCCTTTCAGAGAAAATCACTTTCCTTTGAAAGTTCCTTAATCTTCTTACAAGCATTCAACAGAAATTCACATGCGTTTCTCTGAAAGAGAAGCAGTCTGTTCCAACACTTCAATTCAGAGTGCGAAGTGAATGGACTGTTGCTTCACTTTGTAAATGCTGTCCTTTCAGAGAAAATCACTTTCCTTTGAAAGTGCTTTAAGCTACTTACAAGCATTCAACAGAAATTCACATGCATTTCACTGAAAGAGAAGCATTCTGTTCCAACACTTCAATTCACTGTGCGAAGTGAATGGAGTGTTGCTTCACTTTCTAAATGCTGTCCTTTCAGAGAAAATCACTTTCCTTTGAAAGTGCCTTAAGCTACTTGCAAGCATTCAACAGAAATTCACATGCATTTCACTGAAAGAGAAGCAGTCTGTTCCAACACTTCAATTCACTGTGTGAAGTGAATGGAGTGTTGCTTCACTTTCTAAATGCTGTCCTTTCAGAGAATATCACTTTCTTTGAAAGTGCCTTAAGCTACTTACAAGCATTCACAAAAAAACTCATATCTGTTTCTCTAAAAGAGAAGTAGTCTGTTCCAACAATTCAATTCACTGTGCGTTGTGAATGGAGTGTTGCTTCACTTTCTAAATGCTGTCCTTTCAGAGAAAATCACTTTCCTTTGAAAGTGCCTTAAGCTACTCATAAGCATTCAACAGAAATACACATGCGTTTCTCTGAAAGAGAAGCAGTCTGTTCCAACACTTCAATTCACAGTGCGAAGTGAATGGACTGTCGCTTCACTTTGTAAATGCTGTCCTTTCAGAGAAAATCACTTTCTTTGAAAGTTCCTTAATCTACTTACAAGCATTCAACAGAAATTCACATGCGTTTCTCCGAAAGAGAAGCAGTCTGTTCCAACACTTCAATTCACAGTGCGAAGTGAATGAGCTGTTGCTTCACTTTGTAAATGCTGTCCTTTCAGAGAAAATCACTTTCGTTTGAAATTGCCTTAAGCTACTTACAAGCATTCAACAGAAATTCACATGCATTTCACTGAAAGAGAAGCAGTCTGTTCCAACACTTCAATTCACTGTGCGAAGTGAATGGAGTGTTGCTTCACTTTCTAAATGCTGTCCTTTCAGAGAAAATCACTTTCCTTTGAAAGTGCCTTAAGCTACTTACAAGCATTCACAAAAAACTCATATCTCTTTCTCTGAAAGAGAAGTAGTCTGTTCCAACACTTCAATTCACTGTGCGTTGTGAATGGAGTGTTGCTTCACTTTCTAAATGCTGTCCTTTCAGAGAAAATCACTTTCCTTTGAAAGTGCCTTAAGCTACTTAGAAGCATTCACAAAAAACTCATATCTGTTTCTCTGAAAGAGAAGTAGTCTGTTCCAACACTTCAATTCACTGTGCAAAGTGAATGGTGTGTTGCTTCACTTTCTAAATGCTGTCCTTTCAGAGAAAATCACTTTCCTTTGAAAGTGCCTTAAGCTACTTACAGGAATTCAACAGAAATTCACATGCGTTTCTCTGAAAGAGAAGCAGTCTGTTCCAACACTTCAATTCACTATGTGAAGTGAATGGAGTGTTGCTTCACTTTCTAAATGATGTCCTTTCAGAGAAAATCACTTTCCTTTGAAAGTGCCTTATTCTACTTTCAAGCATTCAACAGAAATTCACATGCGTTTCACTGAAAGAGAAGCAGTCTGTTCCAACACTTCAATTCACTGTGCGAAGTGAATGGAGTGTTGCTTCACTTTCTAAATGCTGTCCTTTCAGAGAAAATCACTTTGCTTTGAAAGTGCCTTAAGCTACTTACAAGCATTCACAAAAAACTCATATCTGTTTCTCTGAAAGAGAAGTAGTCTGTTCCAACACTTCAATTCACTGTGCGTTGTGAATGGAGTGTTGCTTCACTTTCTAAATGCTGTCCTTTCAGAGAAAATCACTTTCCTTTGAAAGTGCCTTAAGCTACTTACAAGCATTCAACAGAAATTCACATGCATTTCACTGAAAGAGAAGCAGTCTGTTCCAACACTTCAATTCACTGTGCGAAGTGAATGGAGTGTTGCTTCACTTTCTAAATGCTGTCCTTTCAGAGAAAATCACTTTCCTTTGAAAGTGCCTTAAGCTACTTACAAGTATTCAACAGAAATTCACATGCGTTTCTCTGAAAGAGAAGCAGTCTGTTCCAACACTTCAATTGAAAGTGCGAAGGAATGGACTGTTGCTTCACTTTGTAAATGCTGTCCTTTCAGAGAAAATCACTTTCCTTTGAAAGTGCCTTAAGCTACTTACAAGCATTCAACAGAAATTCACATGCATTTCACTGAAAGAGAAGCAGTCTGTTCCAACACTTCAATTCACTGTGCGAAGTGAATGGAGTGTTGCTTCACTTTCTAAATGCTGTCCTTTCAGAGAAAATCACTTTCCTTTGAAAGTGCCTTAAGCTACTTACAAGCATTCAACAGAAACTCCCATGCGTTAATCTGAAAGGTAAGCAGTCTGTTCCAACACTTCAATTCACTGTGCGAAGTGAATGGAGTGTTGCTTCACTTTCTAAATGCTGTCCTTTCAGAGAAAATCACTTTCCTTTGAAAGTGCCTTAAGCTACTTACAAGCATTCACAAAAAACTCATATCTGTTTCTCTGAAAGAGAAGTAGTCTGTTCCAACACTTCAATTCACTGTGCGTTGTGAATGGAGTGTTGCTTCACTTTCTAAATGCTGTCCTTTCAGAGAAAATCACTTTCCTTTGAAAGTGCCTTAAGCTACTCATAAGCATTCAACAGAAATACACATGCGTTTCTCTGAAAGAGAAGCAGTCTGTTCCAACACTTCAATTCACAGTGCGAAGTGAATGGACTGTTGCTTCACTTTGTAAATGGTGTCCTTTCAGAGAAAATCACTTTCTTTGAAAGTGCCTTAAGCTACTTACAAGCATTCAACAGAAATTCACATGCGTTTCACTGAAAGAGAAGCAGTCTGTTCCAACACTTCAATTCACTGTGCGAAGTGAATGGAGTGTTGCTTCACTTTCTAAATGCTGTCCTTTCAGAGAAAATCACTTTCCTTTGAAAGTGCCTTAAGCTACTTACAAGCATTCAACAGAAATTCACAGGCATTTCACTGAAAGAGAAGCAGTCTGTTCCAACACTTCAATTCACTGTGCGAAGTGAATGGACTGTTGCTTCACTTTCTAAATGCTGTCCTTTCAGAGAAAATCACTTTCCTTTGAAAGTGCCTTAAGCTACTTACAAGCATTCACAAAAAACTCATATCTGTTTCTCTGAAAGAGAAGTAGTCTATTCCAACACTTCAATTCACTGTGCGTTGTGAATGGAGTGTTGCTTCACTTTCTAAATGCTGTCCTTTCAGAGAAAATCACTTTCCTTTGAAAGTGCCTTAAGCTACTTACAAGCATTCAAAAAAAACTCATATCTGTTTCTGTGAAAGAGAAGTAGTCTGTTCCAACACTTCATTTCACTGTGCGAAGTGAATGGAGTGTTGCTTCACTTTCTAAATGCTGTCCTTTCAGAGAAAATCACTTTCCTTTGAAAGTGCCTTAAGCTACTTAGAAGCATTCACAAAAAACTCATATCTGTTTCTCTGAAAGAGAAGTAGTCTGTTCCAACACTTCAATTCACTGTGCAAAGTGAATGGTGTGTTGCTTCACTTTCTAAATGCTGTCCTTTCAGAGAAAATCACTTTCCTTTGAAAGTGCCTTAAGCTACTTACAGGAATTCAACAGAAATTCACATGCGTTTCTCTGAAAGAGAAGCAGTCTGTTCCAACACTTCAATTCACTATGTGAAGTGAATGGAGTGTTGCTTCACTTTCTAAATGATGTCCTTTCAGAGAAAATCACTTTCCTTTGAAAGTGCCTTAAGCTACTTACAAGCATTCAACAGAAATTCACATGCGTTTCACTGAAAGAGAAGCAGTCTGTTCCAACACTTCAATTCACTGTGCGAAGTGAATGGAGTGTTGCTTCACTTTCTAAATGCTGTCCTTTCAGAGAAAATCACTTTGCTTTGAAAGTGCCTTAAGCTACTTACAAGCATTCACAAAAAACTCATATCTGTTTCTCTGAAAGAGAAGTAGTCTGTTCCAACACTTCAATTCACTGTGCGTTGTGAATGGAGTGTTGCTTCACTTTCTAAATGCTGTCCTTTCAGAGAAAATCACTTTCCTTTGAAAGTGCCTTAAGCTACTTACAAGCATTCAACAGAAATTCACATGCATTTCACTGAAAGAGAAGCAGTCTGTTCCAACACTTCAATTCACTGTGCGAAGTGAATGGAGTGTTGCTTCACTTTCTAAATGCTGTCCTTTCAGAGAAAATCACTTTCCTTTGAAAGTGCCTTAAGCTACTTACAAGTATTCAACAGAAATTCACATGCGTTTCTCTGAAAGAGAAGCAGTCTGTTCCAACACTTCAATTGAAAGTGCGAAGGAATGGACTGTTGCTTCACTTTGTAAATGCTGTCCTTTCAGAGAAAATCACTTTCCTTTGAAAGTGCCTTAAGCTACTTACAAGCATTCACAAAAAACTCATATCTGTTTCTCTGAAAGAGAAGTAGTCTGTTCCAACACTTCAATTCACTGTGCGTTGTGAATGGAGTGTTGCTTCACTTTCTAAATGCTGTCCTTTCAGAGAAAATCACTTTCCTTTGAAAGTGCCTTAAGCTACTCATAAGCATTCAACAGAAATACACATGCGTTTCTCTGAAAGAGAAGCAGTCTGTTCCAACACTTCAATTCACAGTGCGAAGTGAATGGACTGTTGCTTCACTTTGTAAATGGTGTCCTTTCAGAGAAAATCACTTTCTTTGAAAGTGCCTTAAGCTACTTACAAGCATTCAACAGAAATTCACATGCGTTTCACTGAAAGAGAAGCAGTCTGTTCCAACACTTCAATTCACTGTGCGAAGTGAATGGAGTGTTGCTTCACTTTCTAAATGCTGTCCTTTCAGAGAAAATCACTTTCCTTTGAAAGTGCCTTAAGCTACTTACAAGCATTCAACAGAACTTCACAGGCATTTCACTGAAAGAGAAGCAGTCTGTTCCAACACTTCAATTCACTGTGCGAAGTGAATGGACTGTTGCTTCACTTTCTAAATGCTGTCCTTTCAGAGAAAATCACTTTCCTTTGAAAGTGCCTTAAGCTACTTACAAGCATTCACAAAAAACTCATATCTGTTTCTCTGAAAGAGAAGTAGTCTGTTCCAACACTTCAATTCACTGTGCGTTGTGAATGGAGTGTTGCTTCACTTTCTAAATGCTGTCCTTTCAGAGAAAATCACTTTCATTTGAAAGTGCCTTAAGCTACTCATAAGCATTCAACAGAAATTCACATGCGTTTCACTGAAAGAGAAGTAGTCTGTTCCAACACTTCAATTCACTGTGCGAAGTGAATGGAGTGTTGCTTCACTTTCTAAATGCTGTCCTTTCAGAGAAAATCACTTTCCTTTGAAAGTGCCTTAAGCTACTTACAAGCATTCAACAGAAATTCACATGCATTTCACTGAAAGAGAAGCAGTCTGTTCCAACACTTCAATTCACTGTGCGAAGTGAATGGAGTGTTGCTTCACTTTCTAAATGCTGTCCTTTCAGAGAAAATCACTTTCCTTTGAAAGTGCCTTAAGCTACTTACAAGCATTCACAAAAAACTCATATCTGTTTCTCTGAAAGAGAAGTAGTCTATTCCAACACTTCAATTCACTGTGCGTTGTGAATGGAGTGTTGCTTCACTTTCTAAATGCTGTCCTTTCAGAGAAAATCACTTTCCTTTGAAAGTGCCTTAAGCTACTTACAAGCATTCAAAAAAAACTCATATCTGTTTCTGTGAAAGAGAAGTAGTCTGTTCCAACACTTCATTTCACTGTGCGAAGTGAATGGAGTGTTGCTTCACTTTCTACATGCTGTCCTTTCAGAGAAAATCACTTTCCTTTGAAAGTGCCTAAAGCTACTTACAAGAATTCAACAGAAATTCACATGCGTTTCTCTGAAAGAGAAGCAGTCTGTTCCAACACTTCAATTCACTATGTGAAGTAAATGGAGTGTTGCTTCACTTTCTACATGCTGTCCTTTCAGAGAAAATCACTTTCCTTTGAAAGTGCCTTAATCTACTTTCAAGCATTCAACAGAAATTCACATGCGTTTCACTGAAAGAGAAGCAGTCTGTTCCAACACTTCAATTCACTGTGCGAAGTGAATGGAGTGTTGCTTCACTTTCTAAATGCTGTCCTTTCAGAGAAAATCACTTTCCTTTGAAAGTGCCTTAAGCTACTTACAAGCATTCACAAAAAACTCATATCTGTTTCTCTGAAAGAGAAGTAGTCTGTTCCAACACTTCAATTCACTGTGCGTTGTGAATGGAGTGTTGCTTCACTTTCTAAATGCTGTCCTTTCAGAGAAAATCACTTTCCTTTGAAAGTGCCTTAAGCTACTCATAAGCATTCAACAGAAATACACATGCGTTTCTCTGAAAGAGAAGCAGTCTGTTCCAACACTTCAATTCACAGTGCGAAGTGAATGGACTGTTGCTTCACTATGTAAATGCTGTCCTTTCAGAGAAAATCACTTTCCTTTGAAAGTTCCTTAATCTTCTTACAAGCATTCAACAGAAATTCACATGCGTTTCTCTGAAAGAGAAGCAGTCTGTTCCAACACTTCAATTCACAGTGCGAAGTGAATGGACTGTTGCTTCACTTTGTAAATGCTGTCCTTTCAGAGAAAATCACTTTCCTTTGAAAGTGCTTTAAGCTACTTAAAAGCATTCAACAGAAATTCACATGCATTTCACTGAAAGAGAAGCATTCTGTTCCAACACTTCAATTCACTGTGCGAAGTGAATGGAGTGTTGCTTCACTTTCTAAATGCTGTCCTTTCAGAGAAAATCACTTTCCTTTGAAAGTGCCTTAAGCTACTTGCAAGCATTCAACAGAAATTCACATGCATTTCACTGAAAGAGAAGCAGTCTGTTCCAACACTTCAATTCACTGTGCGAAGTGAATGGAGTGTTGCTTCACTTTCTAAATGCTGTCCTTTCAGAGAATATCACTTTCTTTGAAAGTGCCTTAAGCTACTTACAAGCATTCACAAAAAAACTCATATCTGTTTCTCTAAAAGAGAAGTAGTCTGTTCCAACACTTCAATTCACTGTGCGTTGTGAATGGAGTGTTGCTTCACTTTCTAAATGCTGTCCTTTCAGAGAAAATCACTTTCCTTTGAAAGTGCCTTAAGCTACTCATAAGCATTCAACAGAAATACACATGCGTTTCTCTGAAAGAGAAGCAGTCTGTTCCAACACTTCAATTCACAGTGCGAAGTGAATGGACTGTCGCTTCACTTTGTAAATGCTGTCCTTTCAGAGAAAATCACTTTCTTTGAAAGTTCCTTAATCTACTTACAAGCATTCAACAGAAATTCACATGCGTTTCTCCGAAAGAGAAGCAGTCTGTTCCAACACTTCAATTCACAGTGCGAAGTGAATGAGCTGTTGCTTCACTTTGTAAATGCTGTCCTTTCAGAGAAAATCACTTTCCTTTGAAAGTGCCTTAAGCTACTTACAAGCATTCAACAGAAATTCACATGCGTTTCACTGAAAGAACAGCAGTTTGTTCCAACACTTCAATTCACTGTGCGAAGTGAATGGAGTGTTGCTTCACTTTCTAAATGCTGTCCTTTCAGAGAAAATCACTTTCCTTTGAAATTGCCTTAAGCTACTTACAAGCATTCACAAAAAACTCATATCTGTTTCTGTGAAAGAGAAGTAGTCTGTTCCAACACTTCAATTCACTGTGCGAAGTGAATGGAGTGTTGCTTCACTTTCTAAATGCTGTCCTTTCAGAGAAAATCACTTTCCTTTGAAAGTGCCTTAAGCTACTTACAAGAATTCAACAGAAATTCACATGCGTTTCACTGAAAGAGAAGCAGTCTGTTCCAACACATCAATTCACTGTGCGAAGTGAATGGAGTGTTGCTTCACTTTCTAAATGCTGTCCTTTCAGAGAAAATCACTTTCCTTTGAAAGTGCCTTAAGCTACTTACAAGCATTCAACAGAAATTCACATGCATTTCACTGAAAGAGAAGCAGTCTGTTCCAACACTTCAATTCACTGTGCGAAGTGAATGGAGTGTTGCTTCACTTTCTAAATGCTGTCCTTTCAGAGAAAATCACTTTCCTTTGAAAGTGCCTTAAGCTACTTACAAGCATTCACAAAAGACTCATATCTGTATCTCTGAAAGAGAAGTAGTCTGTTCCAACACTTCAATTCACTGTGCGTTGTGAATGGAGTGTTGCTTCACTTTCTAAATGCTGTCCTTTCAGAGAAAATCACTTTCCTTTGAAAGTGCCTTAAGCTACTAATAAGCATTCAACAGAAATACACATAGGTTTCTCTGAAAGAGAAGCAGTCTGTTCCAACACTTCAATTCACAGTGTGAAGTGAATGGACTGTTGCTTCACTTTGTAAATGCTGTCCTTTCAGAGAAAATCACTTTCCTTTGAAAGTGCCTTAAGCTACTTTCAAGCATTCAACAGAAATTCACATGCGTTTCTCTGAAAGAGAAGCAGTCTGTTCCAACACTTCAATTCACAGTGCGAAGTGAATGAACTGTTGCTTCACTTTCTAAATGCTGTCCTTTCAGAGAAAATCACTTTCCTTTGAAAGTGCCTTAAGCTACTTACAAGCATTCAACAGAAATTCACATGCATTTCACTGAAAGAGAAGCAGTCTGTTCCAACACTTCAATTCACTGTGCGAAGTGAAGGGAGTGTTGCTTCACTTTCTAAATGCTGTCCTTTCAGAGAAAATCACTTTCCTTTGAAAGTGCCTTAAGCTACTTACAAGCATTCAACAGAAATTCACATGCATTTCACTGAAAGAGAAGCAGTCTGTTCCAACACTTCAATTCACTGTGCGAAGTGAATGGAGTGTTGCTTCACTTTCTAAATGCTGTCCTTTCAGAGAAAATCACTTTCCTTTGAAAGTGCCTTAAGCTACTTACAAGTATTCAACAGAAATTCACATGCGTTTCTCTGAAAGAGAAGCAGTCTGTTCCAACACTTCAATTGAAAGTGCGAAGGAATGGACTGTTGCTTCACTTTGTAAATGCTGTCCTTTCAGAGAAAATCACTTTCCTTTGAAAGTGCCTTAAGCTACTTACAAGCATTCAACAGAAATTCACATGCATTTCACTGAAAGAGAAGCAGTCTGTTCCAACACTTCAATTCACTGTGCGAAGTGAATGGAGTGTTGCTTCACTTTCTAAATGCTGTCCTTTCAGAGAAAATCACTTTCCTTTGAAAGTGCCTTAAGCTACTTACAAGCATTCACAAAAAACTCATATCTGTTTCTCTGAAAGAGAAGTAGTCTGTTCCAACACTTCAATTCACTGTGCGTTGTGAATGGAGTGTTGCTTCACTTTCTAAATGCTGTCCTTTCAGAGAAAATCACTTTCCTTTGAAAGTGCCTTAAGCTACTCATAAGCATTCAACAGAAATACACATGCGTTTCTCTGAAAGAGAAGCAGTCTGTTCCAACACTTCAATTCACAGTGCGAAGTGAATGGACTGTTGCTTCACTTTGTAAATGGTGTCCTTTCAGAGAAAATCACTTTCTTTGAAAGTGCCTTAAGCTACTTACAAGCATTCAACAGAAATTCACATGCGTTTCACTGAAAGAGAAGCAGTCTGTTCCAACACTTCAATTCACTGTGCGAAGTGAATGGAGTGTTGCTTCACTTTCTAAATGCTGTCCTTTCAGAGAAAATCACTTTCCTTTGAAAGTGCCTTAAGCTACTTACAAGCATTCAACAGAACTTCACAGGCATTTCACTGAAAGAGAAGCAGTCTGTTCCAACACTTCAATTCACTGTGCGAAGTGAATGGACTGTTGCTTCACTTTCTAAATGCTGTCCTTTCAGAGAAAATCACTTTCCTTTGAAAGTGCCTTAAGCTACTTACAAGCATTCACAAAAAACTCATATCTGTTTCTCTGAAAGAGAAGTAGTCTGTTCCAACACTTCAATTCACTGTGCGTTGTGAATGGAGTGTTGCTTCACTTTCTAAATGCTGTCCTTTCAGAGAAAATCACTTTCATTTGAAAGTGCCTTAAGCTACTCATAAGCATTCAACAGAAATTCACATGCGTTTCACTGAAAGAGAAGTAGTCTGTTCCAACACTTCAATTCACTGTGCGAAGTGAATGGAGTGTTGCTTCACTTTCTAAATGCTGTCCTTTCAGAGAAAATCACTTTCCTTTGAAAGTGCCTTAAGCTACTTACAAGCATTCAACAGAAATTCACATGCATTTCACTGAAAGAGAAGCAGTCTGTTCCAACACTTCAATTCACTGTGCGAAGTGAATGGAGTGTTGCTTCACTTTCTAAATGCTGTCCTTTCAGAGAAAATCACTTTCCTTTGAAAGTGCCTTAAGCTACTTACAAGCATTCACAAAAAACTCATATCTGTTTCTCTGAAAGAGAAGTAGTCTATTCCAACACTTCAATTCACTGTGCGTTGTGAATGGAGTGTTGCTTCACTTTCTAAATGCTGTCCTTTCAGAGAAAATCACTTTCCTTTGAAAGTGCCTTAAGCTACTTACAAGCATTCAAAAAAAACTCATATCTGTTTCTGTGAAAGAGAAGTAGTCTGTTCCAACACTTCATTTCACTGTGCGAAGTGAATGGAGTGTTGCTTCACTTTCTAAATGCTGTCCTTTCAGAGAAAATCACTTTCCTTTGAAAGTGCCTAAAGCTACTTACAAGAATTCAACAGAAATTCACATGCGTTTCTCTGAAAGAGAAGCAGTCTGTTCCAACACTTCAATTCACTATGTGAAGTAAATGGAGTGTTGCTTCACTTTCTACATGCTGTCCTTTCAGAGAAAATCACTTTCCTTTGAAAGTGCCTTAATCTACTTTCAAGCATTCAACAGAAATTCACATGCGTTTCACTGAAAGAGAAGCAGTCTGTTCCAACACTTCAATTCACTGTGCGAAGTGAATGGAGTGTTGCTTCACTTTCTAAATGCTGTCCTTTCAGAGAAAATCACTTTCCTTTGAAAGTGCCTTAAGCTACTTACAAGCATTCACAAAAAACTCATATCTGTTTCTCTGAAAGAGAAGTAGTCTGTTCCAACACTTCAATTCACTGTGCGTTGTGAATGGAGTGTTGCTTCACTTTCTAAATGCTGTCCTTTCAGAGAAAATCACTTTCCTTTGAAAGTGCCTTAAGCTACTCATAAGCATTCAACAGAAATACACATGCGTTTCTCTGAAAGAGAAGCAGTCTGTTCCAACACTTCAATTCACAGTGCGAAGTGAATGGACTGTTGCTTCACTATGTAAATGCTGTCCTTTCAGAGAAAATCACTTTCCTTTGAAAGTTCCTTAATCTTCTTACAAGCATTCAACAGAAATTCACATGCGTTTCTCTGAAAGAGAAGCAGTCTGTTCCAACACTTCAATTCACAGTGCGAAGTGAATGGACTGTTGCTTCACTTTGTAAATGCTGTCCTTTCAGAGAAAATCACTTTCCTTTGAAAGTGCTTTAAGCTACTTAAAAGCATTCAACAGAAATTCACATGCATTTCACTGAAAGAGAAGCATTCTGTTCCAACACTTCAATTCACTGTGCGAAGTGAATGGAGTGTTGCTTCACTTTCTAAATGCTGTCCTTTCAGAGAAAATCACTTTCCTTTGAAAGTGCCTTAAGCTACTTGCAAGCATTCAACAGAAATTCACATGCATTTCACTGAAAGAGAAGCAGTCTGTTCCAACACTTCAATTCACTGTGCGAAGTGAATGGAGTGTTGCTTCACTTTCTAAATGCTGTCCTTTCAGAGAATATCACTTTCTTTGAAAGTGCCTTAAGCTACTTACAAGCATTCACAAAAAAACTCATATCTGTTTCTCTAAAAGAGAAGTAGTCTGTTCCAACACTTCAATTCACTGTGCGTTCTGAATGGAGTGTTGCTTCACTTTCTAAATGCTGTCCTTTCAGAGAAAATCACTTTCCTTTGAAAGTGCCTTAAGCTACTCATAAGCATTCAACAGAAATACACATGCGTTTCTCTGAAAGAGAAGCAGTCTGTTCCAACACTTCAATTCACAGTGCGAAGTGAATGGACTGTCGCTTCACTTTGTAAATGCTGTCCTTTCAGAGAAAATCACTTTCTTTGAAAGTTCCTTAATCTACTTACAAGCATTCAACAGAAATTCACATGCGTTTCTCCGAAAGAGAAGCAGTCTGTTCCAACACTTCAATTCACAGTGCGAAGTGAATGAGCTGTTGCTTCACTTTGTAAATGCTGTCCTTTCAGAGAAAATCACTTTCCTTTGAAAGTGCCTTAAGCTACTTACAAGCATTCAACAGAAATTCACATGCATTTCACTGAAAGAGAAGCAGTCTGTTCCAACACTTCAATTCACTGTGCGAAGTGAAGGGAGTGTTGCTTCACTTTCTAAATGCTGTCCTTTCAGAGAAAATCACTTTCCTTTGAAAGTGCCTTAAGCTACTTACAAGCATTCACAAAAAACTCATATCTGTTTCTCTGAAAGAGAAGTAGTCTATTCCAACACTTCAATTCACTGTGCGTTGTGAATGGAGTGTTGCTTCACTTTCTAAATGCTGTCCTTTCAGAGAAAATCACTTTCCTTTGAAAGTGCCTTAAGCTACTTACAAGCATTCACAAAAAACTCATATCTGTTTCTGTGAAAGAGAAGTAGACTGTTCCAACACTTCAATTCACTGTGCGAAGTGAATGGAGTGTTGCTTCACTTTCTAAATGCTGTCCTTTCAGAGAAAATCACTTTCCTTTGAAAGTGCCTTAAGCTACTTACAAGAATTCAACAGAAATTCACATGTGTTTCACTGAAAGAGAAGCAGTCTGTTCCAAAACATCAATTCACTGTGCGAAGTGAATGGAGTGTTGCTTCACTTTCTAAATGCTGTCCTTTCAGAGAAAATCACTTTCCTTTGAAAGTGCCTTAAGCTACTTACAAGCATTCAACAGAAATTCACATGCATTTCACTGAAAGAGAAGCAGTTTGTTCCAACACTTCAATTCACTGTGCGAAGTGAAAGGAGTGTTGCTTCACTTTCTAAATGCTGTCCTTTCAGAGAAAATCACTTTCCTTTGAAAGTGCCTTAAGCTACTTACAAGCATTCACAAAAGACTCATATCTGTATCTCTGAAAGAGAAGTAGTCTGTTCCAACACTTCAATTCACTGTGCGTTGTGAATGGAGTGTTGCTTCACTTTCTAAATGCTGTCCTTTCAGAGAAAATCACTTTCCTTTGAAAGTGCCTTAAGCTACTAATAAGCATTCAACAGAAATACACATGCGTTTCTCTGAAAGAGAAGCAGTCTGTTCCAACACTTCAATTCACAGTGTGAAGTGAATGGACTGTTGCTTCACTTTGTAAATGCTGTCCTTTCAGAGAAAATCACTTTCCTTTGAAAGTGCCTTAAGCTACTTTCAAGCATTCAACAGAAATTCACATGCGTTTCACTGAAAGAGCAGCAGTCTGTTCCAACACTTCAATTCACTGTGCGAAGTGAATGGAGTGTTGCTTCACTTCCTAAATGCTGTCCTTTCAGAGAAAATCACTTTCGTTTCAAAGTGCCTTAAGCTACTTACAAGCATTCAACAGAAATTCACATGCATTTCACTGAAAGAGAAGCAGTCTGTTCCAACACTTCAATTCACTGTGCGAAGTGAATGGAGTGTTGCTTCACTTTCTAAATGCTGTCCTTTCAGAGAAAATCACTTTCCTTTGAAAGTGCCTTAAGCTACTTACAAGCATTCACAAAAAACTCATATCTGTTTCTCTGAAAGAGAAGTAGTCTGTTCCAACACTTCAATTCACTGTGCTTTGTGAATGGAGTGTTGCTTCACTTTCTAAATGCTGTCCATTCAGAGAAAATCACTTTCCTTTGAAAGTGCCTTAAGCTACTCATAAGCATTCAACAGAAATACACATGCGTTTCTCTGAAAGAGAAGCAGTCTGTTCCAACACTTCAATTCACAGTGCGAAGTGAATGGACTGTTGCTTCACTTTGTAAATGCTGTCCTTTCAGAGAAAATCACTTTCCTTTGAAAGTTCCTTAATCTACTTACAAGCATTCAACAGAAATTCACATGCGTTTCTCTGAAAGAGCAGCAGTCTGTTCCAACACTTCAATTCACAGTGCGAAGTGAATGAACTGTTGCTTCACTTTGTAAATGCTGTCCTTTCAGAGAAAATCACTTTCCTTTGAAAGTGCCTTAAGCTACTTACAAGCATTCAACAGAAATTCACATGCGTTTCACTGAAAGAGAAGTAGTCTGTTCCAACACTTCAATTCACTGTGCGAAGTGAATGGAGTGTTGCTTCACTTCCTAAATGCTGTCCTTTCAGAGAAAATCACTTTCCTTTGAAAGTGCCTTAAGCTAATTACAAGCATTCAACAGAAATTCACATGCATTTCACTGAAAGAGAAGCAGTCTGTTCCAACACTTCAATTCACTGTGCGAAGTGAATGGAGTGTTGCTTCACTTTCTAAATGCTGTCCTTTCAGAGAAAATCACTTTCCTTTCAAAGTGCCTTAAGCTACTTACAAGCATTCACAAAAAACTCATATCTGTTTCTCTGAAAGAGAAGTAGTCTGTCCCAACACTTCAATTCACTGTGCGTTGTGAATGGAGTGTTGCTTCACTTTCTAAATGCTGTCCTTTCAAAGAAAATCACTTTCCTTTGAAAGTGCCTTAAGCTACTCATAAGCATTCAACAGAAATACACATGCGTTTCTCTGAAAGAAAAGCAATCTGTTCCAACACTTCAATTCGCAGTGCGAAGTGAATGGACTGTTGCTTCACTTTGTAAATGCTGTCCTTTCAGAGAAAATCACTTTCCTTTGAAAGTTCCTTAAGCTACTTACAAGCATTCAACAGAAATTCACATGCGTTTCACTGAAAGAGAGGCAGTCTGTTCCAACACTTCAATTCACTGTGCGAAGTGAATGGAGTGATACTTCACTTTCTAAATGCTGTCCTTTCAGAGAAAATCACTTTCCATTGAAAGTGCCTTAAGCTACTTACAAGCATTCAACAGAAATTCACATGCATTTCACTGAAAGAGAAGCAGTCTGTTCCAACACTTCAATTCACTGTGCGAAGTGAATGGAGTGTTGCTTCACTTCCTAAATGCTGTCCTTTCAGAGAAAATCACTTTCCTTTGAAAGTGCCTTAAGCTACTTACAAGCATTCAACAGAAATTCACATGCATTTCACTGAAAGAGAAGCAGTCTGTTCCAACACTTCAATTCACTGTGCGAAGTGAATGGAGTGTTGCTTCACTTTCTAAATGCTGTCCTTTCAGAGAAAATCATGTTCCTTTGAAAGTGCCTTAAGCTATTTACAAGCATTCACAAAAAACTCATATCTGTTTCTCTGAAAGAGAAGTAGTCTGTTCCAACACTTCAATTCACTGTGCGTTGTGAATGGAGTGTTGCTTCACTTTCTAAATGCTGTCCTTTCAGAGAAAATCACTTTCCTTTGAAAGTGCCTTAAGCTACTCATAAGCATTCAACAGAAATACACATGCGTTTCTCTGAAAGAGAAGCAATCTGTTCCAACACTTCAATTCACAGTGCGAAGTGAATGGACTGTTGCTTCACTTTGTAAATGCTGTCCTTTCAGAGAAAATCACTTTCCTTTGAAAGTGCCTTAAGCTACTTACAAGCATTCAACAGAAATTCACATGCGTTTCACTGAAAGAGAAGCAGTCTGTTCCAACACTTCAATTCACTGTACGAAGTGAATGGAGTGTTGCTTCACTTTCTAAATGCTGTCCTTTCAGAGAAAATCACTTTCCTTTGAAAGTGCCTTAAGCTACTTACAAGCATTCAACAGAAATTCACATGCGTTTCACTGAAAGAGAAGCAGTCTGTTCCAACACTTCAATTCACTGTGCAAAGTGAATGGAGTGTTGCTTCACTTTCTAAATGCTGTCCTTTCAGAGAAAATCACTTTCCTTTGAAAGTGCCTTAAGCTACTTACAAGCATTCAACAAAATTCACATGCATTTCACTGAAAGAGAAGCAGTCTGTTCCAACACTTCAATTCACTGTGCGCAGTGAATGGAGTGTTGCTTCACTTTCTAAATGCTGTCCTTTCAGAGAAAATCACTTTCCTTTGAAAGTGCCTTAAACTACTTACAAGCATTCACAAAAAACTCATATCTGTTTCTCTGAAAGAGAAGTAGTCTGTTCCAACACTTCAATTCACTGTGCGTTGTGAATGGAGTGTTGCTTCACTTTCTAAATGCTGTCCTTTCAGAGAAAATCACTTTCCTTTGAAAGTGCCTTAAGCTACTTACAAGCATTCACAAAAAACTCATATCTGTTTCTGTGAAAGAGAAGTAGTCTGTTCCAACACTTCAATGCACTGTGCGAAGTGAATGGAGTGTTGCTTCACTTTCTAAATGCTGTCCTTTCAGAGAAAATCACTTTCCTTTGAAAGTGCCTTAAGCTACTTACAAGAATTCAACAGAAATTCACATGCGTTTCTCTGAAAGAGAAGCAGTCTGTTCCAACACTTCAATTCACTATGTGAAGTGAATGGAGTGTTGCTTCACTTTCTAAATGATGTCCTTTCAGAGAAAATCACTTTCCTTTGAAAGTGCCTTAATCTACTTTCAAGCATTCAACAGAAATTCACATGCGTTTCACTGAAAGAGAAGCAGTCTGTTCCAACACTTCAATTCACTGTGCGAAGTGAATGGAGTGTTGCTTCACTTTCTAAATGCTGTCCTTTCAGAGAAAATCACTTTGCTTTGAAAGTGCCTTAAGCTACTTACAAGCATTCACAAAAA
This sequence comes from Myodes glareolus, assembly GCF_982192425.1. NCBI lineage: Eukaryota > Metazoa > Chordata > Mammalia > Rodentia > Cricetidae > Myodes > Myodes glareolus. Next base: position 251,510 of record NC_142037.1, on the reverse strand, counting down.
ACTCATATCTGTTTCTCTGAAAGAGAAGTAGTCTGTTCCAACACTTCAATTCACTGTGCGTTGTGAATGGAGTGTTGCTTCACTTTCTAAATGCTGTCCTTTCAGAGAAAATCACTTTCCTTTGAAAGTGCCTTAAGCTACTCATAAGCATTCAACAGAAATACACATGCGTTTCTCTGAAAGAGAAGCAGTCTGTTCCAACACTTCAATTCACAGTGCGAAGTGAATGGACTGTTGCTTCACTGTGTAAATGCTGTCCTTTCAGAGAAAATCACTTTCCTTTGAAAGTTCCTTAATCTTCTTACAAGCATTCAACAGAAATTCACATGCGTTTCTCTGAAAGAGAAGCAGTCTGTTCCAACACTTCAATTCAAAGTGCGAAGTGAATGGACTGTTGCTTCACTTTGTAAATGCTGTCCTTTCAGAGAAAATCACTTTCCTTTGAAAGTGCCTTAAGCTACTTACAAGCATTCACAAAAAACTCATATCTGTTTCTCTGAAAGAGAAGTAGTCTGTTCCAACACTTCAATTCACTGTGCGTTGTGAATGGAGTGTTGCTTCACTTTCTAAATGCTGTCCTTTCAGAGAAAATCACTTTCCTTTGAAAGTGCCTTAAGCTACTCATAAGCATTCAACAGAAATACACATGCGTTTCTCTGAAAGAGAAGCAGTCTGTTCCAACACTTCAATTCACAGTGCGAAGTGAATGGACTGTTGCTTCACTTTGTAAATGCTGTCCTTTCAGAGAAAATCACTTTCCTTTGAAAGTTCCTTAATCTACTTACAAACATTCAACAGAAATTCACATGCGTTTCTCTGAAAGAGCAGCAGTCTGTTCCAACACTTCAATTCACAGTGCGAAGTGAATGAACTGTTGCTTCACATTGTAAATGCTGTCCTTTCAGAGAAAATCACTTTCCTTTGAAAGTGCCTTAAGCTACTTACAAGCATTCAACAGAAATTCACATGCGTTTCACTGAAAGAGAAGTAGTCTGTTCCAACACTTCAATTCACTGTGGGAAGTGAATGGAGTGTTGCTTCACTTCCTAAATGCTGTCCTTTCAGAGAAAATCACTTTCCTTTGAAAGTGCCTTAAGCTAATTACAAGCATTCAACAGAAATTCACATGCATTTCACTGAAAGAGAAGCAGTCTGTTCCAACACTTCAATTCACTGTGCGAAGTGAATGGAGTGTTGCTTCACTTTCTAAATGCTGTCCTTTCAGAGAAAATCACTTTCCTTTCGAAGTGCCTTAAGCTACTTACAAGCATTCACAAAAAACTCATATCTGTTTCTCTGAAAGAGAAGTAGTCTGTCCCAACACTTCAATTCACTGTGCATTGTGAATGGAGTGTTGCTTCACTTTCTAAATGCTGTCCTTTCAGAGAAAATCACTTTCCTTTGAAAGTGCCTTAAGCTACTCATAAGCATTCAACAGAAATACACATGCGTTTCTCTGAAAGAAAAGCAATCTGTTCCAACACTTCAATTCGCAGTGCGAAGTGAATGGACTGTTGCTTCACTTTGTAAATGCTGTCCTTTCAGAGAAAATCACTTTCCTTTGAAAGTTCCTTAAGCTACTTACAAGCATTCAACAGAAATTCACATGCGTTTCACTGAAAGAGAGGCAGTCTGTTCCAACACTTCAATTCACTGTGCGAAGTGAATGGAGTGATGCTTCACTTTCTAAATGCTGTCCTTTCAGAGAAAATCACTTTCCATTGAAAGTGCCTTAAGCTACTTACAAGCATTCAACAGAAATTCACATGCATTTCACTGAAAGAGAAGCAGTCTGTTCCAACACTTCAATTCACTGTGCGAAGAGAATGGAGTGTTGCTTCACTTCCTAAATGCTGTCCTTTCAGAGAAAATCACTTTCCTTTGAAAGTGCCTTAAGCTACTTACAAGCATTCAACAGAAATTCACATGCATTTCACTGAAAGAGAAGCAGTCTGTTCCAACACTTCAATTCACTGTGCGAAGTGAATGGAGTGTTGCTTCACTTTCTAAATGCTGTCCTTTCAGAGAAAATCACGTTCCTTTGAAAGTGCCTTAAGCTATTTACAAGCATTCACAAAAAACTCATATCTGTTTCTCTGAAAGAGAAGTAGTCTGTTCCAACACTTCAATTCACTGTGCGTTGTGAATGGAGTGTTGCTTCACTTTCTAAATGCTGTCCTTTCAGAGAAAATCACTTTCCTTTGAAAGTGCCTTAAGCTACTCATAAGCATTCAACAGAAATACACATGCGTTTCTCTGAAAGAGAAGCAATCTGTTCCAACACTTCAATTCACTGTGCGAAGTGAATGGACTGTTGCTTCACTTTGTAAATGCTGTCCTTTCAGAGAAAATCACTTTCCTTTGAAAGTGCCTTAAGCTACTTACAAGCATTCAACAGAAATTCACATGCGTTTCACTGAAAGAGAAGCAGTCTGTTCCAACACTTCAATTCACTGTACGAAGTGAATGGAGTGTTGCTTCACTTTCTAAATGCTGTCCTTTCAGAGAAAATCACTTTCCTTTGAAAGTGCCTTAAGCTACTTACAAGCATTCAACAGAAATTCACATGCGTTTCACTGAAAGAGAAGCAGTCTGTTCCAACACTTCAATTCACTGTGCGAAGTGAATGGAGTGTTGCTTCACTTTCTAAATGCTGTCCTTTCAGAGAAAATCACTTTCCTTTGAAAGTGCCTTAAGCTACTTACAAGCATTCAACAAAATTCACATGCATTTCACTGAAAGAGAAGCAGTCTGTTCCAACACTTCAATTCACTGTGCGCAGTGAATGGAGTGTTGCTTCACTTTCTAAATGCTGTCCTTTCAGAGAAAATCACTTTCCTTTGAAAGTGCCTTAAGCTACTTACAAGCATTCACAAAAAACTCATATCTGTTTCTCTCAAAGAGAAGTAGTCTGTTCCAACACTTCAATTCACTGTGCGTTGTGAATGGAGTGTTGCTTCACTTTCTAAATGCTGTCCTTTCAGAGAAAATCACTTTCCTTTGAAAGTGCCTTAAGCTACTTACAAGCATTCACAAAAAACTCATATCTGTTTCTGTGAAAGAGAAGTAGTCTGTTCCAACACTTCAATTCACTGTGCGAAGTGAATGGAGTGTTGCTTCACTTTCTAAATGCTGTCCTTTCAGAGAAAATCACTTTCCTTTGAAAGTGCCTTAAGCTACTTACAAGAATTCAACAGAAATTCACATGCGTTTCTCTGAAAGAGAAGCAGTCTGTTCCAACACTTCAATTCACTATGTGAAGTGAATGGAGTGTTGCTTCACTTTCTAAATGATGTCCTTTCAGAGAAAATCACTTTCCTTTGAAAGTGCCTTAATCTACTTTCAAGCATTCAACAGAAATTCACATGCGTTTCACTGAAAGAGAAGCAGTCTGTTCCAACACTTCAATTCACTGTGCGAAGTGAATGGAGTGTTGCTTCACTTTCTAAATGCTGTCTTTTCAGAGAAAATCACTTTGCTTTGAAAGTGCCTTAAGCTACTTACAAGCATTCACAAAAAACTCATATCTGTTTCTCTGAAAGAGAAGAGTCTGTTCCAACACTTCAATTCACTGTGCGTTGTGAATGGAGTGTTGCTTCACTTTCTAAATGCTGTCCTTTCAGAGAAAATCACTTTCCTTTGAAAGTGCCTTAAGCTACTCATAAGCATTCAACAGAAATACACATGCGTTTCTCTGAAAGAGAAGCAGTCTGTTCCAACACTTCAATTCACAGAGCGAAGTGAATGGACTGTTGCTTCACTGTGTAAATGCTGTCCTTTCAGAGAAAATCACTTTCCTTTGAAAGTTCCTTAATCTTCTTACAAGCATTCAACAGAAATTCACATGCGTTTCTCTGAAAGAGAAGCAGTCTGTTCCAACACTTCAATTCAAAGTGCGAAGTGAATGGACTGTTGCTTCAATTTGTAAATGCTGTCCTTTCAGAGAAAATCACTTTCCTTTGAAAGTGCTTTAAGCTACTTACAAGCATTCAACAGAAATTCACATGCATTTCACTGAAAAAGAAGCATTCTGTTCCAACACTTCAATTCACTGTGCGAAGTGAATGGAGTGTTGCTTCACTTTCTAAATGCTGTCCTTTCAGAGAAAATCACTTTCCTTTGAAAGTGCCTTAAGCTACTTACAAGCATTCACAAAAAACTCATATCTGTTTCTCTGAAAGAGAAGTAGTCTGTTCCAACACTTCAAATCACTGTGCGTTGTGAATGGAGTGTTGCTTCACTTTCTAAACGCTGTCCTTTCAGAGAAAATCACTTTCCTTTGAAAGTGCCTTAAGCTACTCATAAGCATTCAACAGAAATATACATGCGTTTCTCTGAAAGAGAAGCAGTCTATTCCAACACTTCAATTCACAGTGCGAAGTGAATGGACTGTTGCTTCACTTTGTAAATGCTGTCCTTTCAGAGAAAATCACTTTCCTTTGAAAGTTCCTTAATCTACTTACAAGCATTCAACAGAAATTCACATGCGTTTCTCTGAAAGAGAAGCAGTCTGTTCCAACACTTCAATTCACAGTGCGAAGTGAATGAACTGTTGCTTCACTTTCTAAATGCTGTCCTTTCAGAGAAAATCACTTTCCTTTGAAAGTGCCTTAAGCTACTTACAAGCATTCAACAGAAATTCACATGCATTTCACTGAAAGAGAAGCAGTCTGTTCCAACACTTCAATTCACTGTGCGAAGTGAATGGAGTGTTGCTTCACTTTCTAAATGCTGTCCTTTCAGAGAAAATCACTTTCCTTTGAAAGTGCCTTAAGCTACTTACAAGCATTCACAAAAAACTCATATCTGTTTCTCTGAAAGAGAAGTAGTCTATTCCAACACTTCAATTCACTGTGCGTTGTGAATGGAGTGTTGCTTCACTTTCTAAATGCTGTCCTTTCAGAGAAAATCACTTTCCTTTGAAATTGCCTTAAGCTACTTACAAGCATTCACAAAAAACTCATATCTGTTTCTGTGAAAGAGAAATAGTCTGTTCCAACACTTCAATTCACTGTGCGAAGTGAATGGAGTGTTGCTTCACTTTCTAAATGCTGTCCTTTCAGAGAAAATCACTTTCCTTTGAAAGTGCCTTAAGCTACTTACAAGAATTCAACAGAAATTCACATGCGTTTCACTGAAAGAGAAGCAGTCTGTTCCAACACATCAATTCACTGTGCGAAGTGAATGGAGTGTTGCTTCACTTTCTAAATGCTGTCCTTTCAGAGAAAATCACTTTCCTTTGAAAGTGCCTTAAGCTACTTACAAGCATTCAACAGAAATTCACATGCATTTCACTGAAAGAGAAGCAGTCTGTTCCAACACTTCAACTCACTGTGCGAAGTGAATGGAGTGTTGCTTCACTTTCTAAATGCTGTCCTTTCAGAGAAAATCACTTTCCTTTGAAAGTGCCTTAAGCTACTTACAAGCATTCACAAAAAACTCATATCTGTATCTCTGAAAGAGAAGTAGTCTGTTCCAACACTTCAATTCACTGTGCGTTGTGAATGGAGTGTTGCTTCACTTTCTAAATGCTGTCCTTTCAGAGAAAATCACTTTCCTTTGAAAGTGCCTTAAGCTACTAATAAGCATTCAACAGAAATACACATGCGTTTCTCTGAAAGAGAAGCAGTCTGTTCCAACACTTCAATTCACAGTGTGAAGTGAATGGACTGTTGCTTCACTTTGTAAATGCTGTCCTTTCAGAAAAAATCACTTTCCTTTGAAAGTGCCTTAAGCTACTTTCAAGCATTCAACAGAAATTCACATGCGTTTCTCTGAAAGAGAAGCAGTCTGTTCCAACACTTCAATTCACAGTGCGAAGTGAATGAACTGTTGCTTCACTTTCTAAATGCTGTCCTTTCAGAGAAAATCACTTTCCTTTGAAAGTGCCTTAAGCTACTCATAAGCATTCAACAGAAATTCACATGCATTTCACTGAAAGAGAAGCAGTCTGTTCCAACACTTCAATTCACTGTGCGAAGTGAAGGCAGTGTTGCTTCACTTTCTAAATGCTGTCCTTTCAGAGAAAATCACTTTCCTTTGAAAGTGCCTTAAGCTACTTACAAGCATTCAACAGAAATTCACATGCATTTCACTGAAAGAGAAGCAGTCTGTTCCAACACTTCAATTCACTGTGCGAAGTGAATGGAGTGTTGCTTCACTTTCTAAATGCTGTCCTTTCAGAGAAAATCACTTTCCTTTGAAAGTGCCTTAAGCTACTTACAAGCATTCACAAAAGACTCATATCTGTATCTCTGAAAGAGAAGTAGTCTGTTCCAACACTTCAATTCACTGTGCGTTGTGAATGGAGTGTTGCTTTACTTTCTAAATGCTGTCCTTTCAGAGAAAATCACTTTCCTTTGAAAGTGCCTTAAGCTACTAATAAGCATTCAACAGAAATACACATGCGTTTCTCTGAAAGAGAAGCAGTCTGTTCCAACACTTCAATTCACAGTGTGAAGTGAATGGACTGTTGCTTCACTTTGTAAATGCTGTCCTTTCAGAGAAAATCACTTTCCTTTGAAAGTTCCTTAATCTACTTACAAGCATTCAACAGAAATTCACATGCGTTTCTCTGAAAGAGCAGCAGTCTGTTCCAACACTTCAATTCACAGTGCGAAGTGAATGAACTGTTGCTTCACTTTGTAAATGCTGTCCTTTCAGAGAAAATCACTTTCCTTTGAAAGTGCCTTAAGCTACTTACAAGCATTCAACCGAAATTCACATGCGTTTCACTGAAAGAGAAGTAGTCTGTTCCAACACTTCAATTCACTGTGCGAAGTGAATGGAGTGTTGCTTCACTTCCTAAATGCTGTCCTTTCAGAGAAAATCACTTTCCTTTGAAAGTGCCTTAAGCTACTTACAAGCATTCAACAGAAATTCACATGCATTTCACTGAAAGAGAAGCAGTCTTTTCCAACACTTCAATTCACTGTGCGAAGTGAATGGAGTGTTGCTTCACTTTCTAAATGCTGTCCTTTCAGAGAAAATCACTTTCCTTTCAAAGTGCCTTAAGCTACTTACAAGCATTCACAAAAAACTCATATCTGTTTCTCTGAAAGAGAAGTAGTCTGTCCCAACACTTCAATTCACTGTGCGTTGTGAATGGAGTGTTGCTTCACTTTCTAAATGCTGTCCTTTCAGAGAAAATCACTTTCCTTTGTAAGTGCCTTAAGCTACTCATAAGCATTCAACAGAAATACACATGCGTTTCTCTGAAAGAGAAGCAATCTGTTCCAACACTTCAATTCGCATTGCGAAGTGAATGGACTGTTGCTTCACTTTGTAAATGCTGTCCTTTCAGAGAAAATCACTTTCCTTTGAAAGTTCCTTAAGCTACTTACAAGCATTCAACAGAAATTCACATGCGTTTCACTGAAAGAGAGGCAGTCTGTTCCAACACTTCAATTCACTGTGCGAAGTGAATGGAGTGATGCTTCACTTTCTAAATGCTGTCCTTTCAGAGAAAATCACTTTCCATTGAAAGTGCCTTAAGCTACTTACAAGCATTCAACAGAAATTCACATGCATTTCACTGAAAGAGAAGCAGTCTGTTCCAACACTTCAATTCACTGTGCGAAGTGAATGGAGTGTTGCTTCACTTTCTAAATGCTGTCCTTTCAGAGAAAATCACTTTCCTTTGAAAGTGCCTTAAGCTACTTACAAGCATTCACAAAAAACTCATATCTGTTTCTCTGAAAGAGAAGTAGTCTGTTCCAACACTTCAAATCACTGTGCGTTGTGAATGGAGTGTTGCTTCACTTTCTAAACGCTGTCCTTTCAGAGAAAATCACTTTCCTTTGAAAGTGCCTTAAGCTACTCATAAGCATTCAACAGAAATACACATGCGTTTCTCTGAAAGAGAAGCAGTCTATTCCAACACTTCAATTCACAGTGCGAAGTGAATGGACTGTTGCTTCACTTTGTAAATGCTGTCCTTTCAGAGAAAATCACTTTCCTTTGAAAGTTCCTTAATCTACTTACAAGCATTCAACAGAAATTCACATGCGTTTCTCTGAAAGAGAAGCAGTCTGTTCCAACACTTCAATTCACAGTGCGAAGTGAATGAACTGTTGCTTCACTTTCTAAATGCTGTCCTTTCAGAGAAAATCACTTTCCTTTGAAAGTGCCTTAAGCTACTTACAAGCATTCAACAGAAATTCACATGCATTTCACTGAAAGAGAAGCAGTCTGTTCCAACACTTCAATTCACTGTGCGAAGTGAATGGAGTGTTGCTTCACTTTCTAAATGCTGTCCTTTCAGAGAAAATCACTTTCCTTTGAAAGTGCCTTAAGCTACTTACAAGCATTCACAAAAAACTCATATCTGTTTCTCTGAAAGAGAAGTAGTCTATTCCAACACTTCAATTCACTGTGCGTTGTGAATGGAGTGTTGCTTCACTTTCTAAATGCTGTCCTTTCAGAGAAAATCACTTTCCTTTGAAATTGCCTTAAGCTACTTACAAGCATTCACAAAAAACTCATATCTGTTTCTGTGAAAGAGAAGTAGTCTGTTCCAACACTTCAATTCACTGTGCGAAGTGAATGGAGTGTTGCTTCACTTTCTAAATGCTGTCCTTTCAGAGAAAATCACTTTCCTTTGAAAGTGCCTTAAGCTACTTACAAGAATTCAACAGAAATTCACATGCGTTTCACTGAAAGAGAAGCAGTCTGTTCCAACACATCAATTCACTGTGCGAAGTGAATGGAGTGTTGCTTCACTTTCTAAATGCTGTCCTTTCAGAGAAAATCACTTTCCTTTGAAAGTGCCTTAAGCTACTTACAAGCATTCAACAGAAATTCACATGCATTTCACTGAAAGAGAAGCAGTCTGTTCCAACACTTCAACTCACTGTGCGAAGTGAATGGAGTGTTGCTTCACTTTCTAAATGCTGTCCTTTCAGAGAAAATCACTTTCCTTTGAAAGTGCCTTAAGCTACTTACAAGCATTCACAAAAAACTCATATCTGTATCTCTGAAAGAGAAGTAGTCTGTTCCAACACTTCAATTCACTGTGCGTTGTGAATGGAGTGTTGCTTCACTTTCTAAATGCTGTCCTTTCAGAGAAAATCACTTTCCTTTGAAAGTGCCTTAAGCTACTAATAAGCATTCAACAGAAATACACATGCGTTTCGCTGAAAGAGAAGCAGTCTGTTCCAACACTTCAATTCACAGTGTGAAGTGAATGGACTGTTGCTTCACTTTGTAAATGCTGTCCTTTCAGAAAAAATCACTTTCCTTTGAAAGTGCCTTAAGCTACTTTCAAGCATTCAACAGAAATTCACATGCGTTTCTCTGAAAGAGAAGCAGTCTGTTCCAACACTTCAATTCACAGTGCGAAGTGAATGAACTGTTGCTTCACTTTCTAAATGCTGTCCTTTGAGAGAAAATCACTTTCCTTTGAAAGTGCCTTAAGCTACTCATAAGCATTCAACATAAATTCACATGCATTTCACTGAAAGAGAAGCAGTCTGTTCCAACACTTCAATTCACTGTGCGAAGTGAAGGCAGTGTTGCTTCACTTTCTAAATGCTGTCCTTTCAGAGAAAATCACTTTCCTTTGAAAGTGCCTTAAGCTACTTACAAGCATTCAACAGAAATTCACATGCATTTCACTGAAAGAGAAGCAGTCTGTTCCAACACTTCAATTCACTGTGCGAAGTGAATGGAGTGTTGCTTCACTTTCTAAATGCTGTCCTTTCAGAGAAAATCACTTTCCTTTGAAAGTGCCTTAAGCTACTTACAAGCATTCACAAAAGACTCATATCTGTATCTCTGAAAGAGAAGTAGTCTGTTCCAACACTTCAATTCACTGTGCGTTGTGAATGGAGTGTTGCTTCACTTTCTAAATGCTGTCCTTTCAGAGAAAATCACTTTCCTTTGAAAGTGCCTTAAGCTACTAATAAGCATTCAACAGAAATACACATGCGTTTCTCTGAAAGAGAAGCAATCTGTTCCAACACTTCAATTCGCAGTGCGAAGTGAATGGACTGTTGCTTCACTTTGTAAATGCTGTCCTTTCAGAGAAAATCACTTTCCTTTGAAAGTTCCTTAAGCTACTTACAAGCATTCAACAGAAATTCACATGCGTTTCACTGAAAGAGAGGCAGTCTGTTCCAACACTTCAATTCACTGTGCGAAGTGAATGGAGTGATGCTTCACTTTCTAAATGCTGTCCTTTCAGAGAAAATCACTTTCCATTGAAAGTGCCTTAAGCTACTTACAAGCATTCAACAGAAATTCACATGCATTTCACTGAAAGAGAAGCAGTCTGTTCCAACACTTCAATTCACTGTGCGAAGTGAATGGAGTGTTGCTTCACTTTCTAAATGCTGTCCTTCAGAGAAAATCACTTTCCTTTGAAAGTGCCTTAAGCTACTTACAAGCATTCACAAAAAACTCATATCTGTTTCTCTGAAAGAGAAGTAGTCTGTTCCAACACTTCAAATCACTGTGCGTTGTGAATGGAGTGTTGCTTCACTTTCTAAACGCTGTCCTTTCAGAGAAAATCACTTTCCTTTGAAAGTGCCTTAAGCTACTCATAAGCATTCAACAGAAATATACATGCGTTTCTCTGAAAGAGAAGCAGTCTATTCCAACACTTCAATTCACAGTGCGAAGTGAATGGACTGTTGCTTCACTTTGTAAATGCTGTCCTTTCAGAGAAAATCACTTTCCTTTGAAAGTTCCTTAATCTACTTACAAGCATTCAACAGAAATTCACATGCGTTTCTCTGAAAGAGAAGCAGTCTGTTCCAACACTTCAATTCACAGTGCGAAGTGAATGAACTGTTGCTTCACTTTCTAAATGCTGTCCTTTCAGAGAAAATCACTTTCCTTTGAAAGTGCCTTAAGCTACTTACAAGCATTCAACAGAAATTCACATGCATTTCACTGAAAGAGAAGCAGTCTGTTCCAACACTTCAATTCACTGTGCGAAGTGAATGGAGTGTTGCTTCACTTTCTAAATGCTGTCCTTTCAGAGAAAATCTCTTTCCTTTGAAAGTGCCTTAAGCTACTTACAAGCATTCACAAAAAACTCATATCTGTTTCTCTGAAAGAGAAGTAGTATATTCCAACACTTCAATTCACTGTGCGTTGTGAATGGAGTGTTGCTTCACTTTCTAAATGCTGTCCTTTCAGAGAAAATCACTTTCCTTTGAAATTGCCTTAAGCTACTTACAAGCATTCACAAAAAACTCATATCTGTTTCTGTGAAAGAGAAGTAGTCTGTTCCAACACTTCAATTCACTGTGCGAAGTGAATGGAGTGTTGCTTCACTTTCTAAATGCTGTCCTTTCAGAGAAAATCACTTTCCTTTGAAAGTGCCTTAAGCTACTTACAAGAATTCAACAGAAATTCACATGCGTTTCACTGAAAGAGAAGCAGTCTGTTCCAACACATCAATTCACTGTGCGAAGTGAATGGAGTGTTGCTTCACTTTCTAAATGCTGTCCTTTCAGAGAAAATCACTTTCCTTTGAAAGTGCCTTAAGCTACTTACAAGCATTCAACAGAAATTCACATGCATTTCACTGAAAGAGAAGCAGTCTGTTCCAACACTTCAACTCACTGTGCGAAGTGAATGGAGTGTTTCTTCACTTTCTAAATGCTGTCCTTTCAGAGAAAATCACTTTCCTTTGAAAGTGCCTTAAGCTAATTACAAGCATTCACAAAAAACTCATATCTGTATCTCTGAAAGAGAAGTAGTCTGTTCCAACACTTCAATTCACTGTGCGTTGTGAATGGAGTGTTGCTTCACTTTCTAAATGCTGTCCTTTCAGAGAAAATCACTTTCCTTTGAAAGTGCCTTAAGCTACTAATAAGCATTCAACAGAAATACACATGCGTTTCTCTGAAAGAGAAGCAGTCTGTTCCAACACTTCAATTCACAGTGTGAAGTGAATGGACTGTTGCTTCACTTTGTAAATGCTGTCCTTTCAGAAAAAATCACTTTCCTTTGAAAGTGCCTTAAGCTACTTTCAAGCATTCAACAGAAATTCACATGCGTTTCTCTGAAAGAGAAGCAGTCTGTTCCAACACTTCAATTCACAGTGCGAAGTGAATGAACTGTTGCTTCACTTTCTAAATGCTGTCCTTTCAGAGAAAATCACTTTCCTTTGAAAGTGCCTTAAGCTACTCATAAGCATTCAACAGAAATTCACATGCATTTCACTGAAAGAGAAGCAGTCTGTTCCAACACTTCAATTCACTGTGCGAAGTGAAGGCAGTGTTGCTTCACTTTCTAAATGCTGTCCTTTCAGAGAAAATCACTTTCCTTTGAAAGTGCCTTAAGCTACTTACAAGCATTCAACAGAAATTCACATGCATTTCACTGAAAGAGAAGCAGTCTGTTCCAACACTTCAATTCACTGTGCGAAGTGAATGGAGTGTTGCTTCACTTTCTAAATGCTGTCCTTTCAGAGAAAATCACTTTCCTTTGAAAGTGCCTTAAGCTACTTACAAGCATTCACAAAAGACTCATATCTGTATCTCTGAAAGAGAAGTAGTCTGTTCCAACACTTCAATTCACTGTGCGTTGTGAATGGAGTGTTGCTTCACTTTCTAAATGCTGTCCTTTCAGAGAAAATCACTTTCCTTTGAAAGTGCCTTAAGCTACTAATAAGCATTCAACAGAAATACACATGCGTTTCTCTGAAAGAGAAGCAGTCTGTTCCAACACTTCAATTCACAGTGTGAAGTGAATGGACTGTTGCTTCACTTTGTAAATGCTGTCCTTTCAGAGAAAATCACTTTCCTTTGAAAGTTCCTTAATCTACTGACAAGCATTCAACAGAAATTCACATGCGTTTCTCTGAAAGAGCAGCAGTCTGTTCCAACACTTCAATTCACAGTGCGAAGTGAATGAACTGTTGCTTCACTTTGTAAATGCTGTCCTTTCAGAGAAAATCACTTTCCTTTGAAAGTGCCTTAAGCTACATACAAGCATTCAACCGAAATTCACATGCGTTTCACTGAAAGAGAAGTAGTCTGTTCCAACACTTCAATTCACTGTGCGAAGTGAATGGAGTGTTGCTTCACTTCCTAAATGCTGTCCTTTCAGAGAAAATCACTTTCCTTTGAAAGTGCCTTAAGCTACTTACAAGCATTCAACAGAAATTCACATGCATTTCACTGAAAGAGAAGCAGTCTTTTCCAACACTTCAATTCACTGTGCGAAGTGAATGGAGTGTTGCTTCACTTTCTAAATGCTGTCCTTTCAGAGAAAATCACTTTCCTTTCAAAGTGCCTTAAGCTACTTACAAGCATTCACAAAAAACTCATATCTGTTTCTCTGAAAGAGAAGTAGTCTGTCCCAACACTTCAATTCACTGTGCGTTGTGAATGGAGTGTTGCTTCACTTTCTAAATGCTGTCCTTTCAGAGAAAATCACTTTCCTTTGTAAGTGCCTTAAGCTACTCATAAGCATTCAACAGAAATACACATGCGTTTCTCTGAAAGAGAAGCAATCTGTTCCAACACTTCAATTCGCAGTGCGAAGTGAATGGACTGTTGCTTCACTTTGTAAATGCTGTCCTTTCAGAGAAAATCACTTTCCTTTGAAAGTTCCTTAAGCTACTTACAAGCATTCAACAGAAATTCACATGCGTTTCACTGAAAGAGAGGCAGTCTGTTCCAACACTTCAATTCACTGTGCGAAGTGAATGGAGTGATGCTTCACTTTCTAAATGCTGTCCTTTCAGAGAAAATCACTTTCCATTGAAAGTGCCTTAAGCTACTTACAAGCATTCAACAGAAATTCACATGCATTTCACTGAAAGAGAAGCAGTCTGTTCCAACACTTCAATTCACTGTGCGAAGTGAATGGAGTGTTGCTTCACTTCCTAAATGCTGTCCTTTCAGAGAAAATCACTTTCCTTTGAAAGTGCCTTAAGCTACTTACAAGCATTCACAAAAGACTCATATCTGTATCTCTGAAAGAGAAGTAGTCTGTTCCAACACTTCAATTCACTGTGCGTTGTGAATGGAGTGTTGCTTCACTTTCTAAATGCTGTCCTTTCAGAGAAAATCACTTTCCTTTGAAAGTGCCTTAAGCTACTAATAAGCATTCAACAGAAATACACATGCGTTTCTCTGAAAGAGAAGCAGTCTGTTCCAACACTTCAATTCACAGTGCGAAGTGAATGGACTGTTGCTTCACTTTGTAAATGCTGTCCTTTCAGAGAAAATCACTTTCCTTTGAAAGTTCCTTAATCTACTTACAAGCATTCAACAGAAATTCACATGCGTTTCTCTGAAAGAGCAGCAGTCTGTTCCAACACTTCAATTCACAGTGCGAAGTGAATGAACTGTTGCTTCACTTTGTAAATGCTGTCCTTTCAGAGAAAATCACTTTCCTTTGAAAGTGCCTTAAGCTACTTACAAGCATTCAACAGAAATTCACATGCGTTTCACTGAAAGAGAAGTAGTCTGTTCCAACACTTCAATTCACCGTGCGAAGTGAATGGAGTGTTGCTTCACTTCCTAAATGCTGTCCTTTCAGAGAAAATCACTTTCCTTTGAAAGTGCCTTAAGCTACTCATAAGCATTCAACAGAAATACACATGCGTTTCTCTGAAAGAGAAGCAATCTGTTCCAACACTTCAATTCGCAGTGCGAAGTGAATGGACTGTTGCTTCACTTTGTAAATGCTGTCCTTTCAGAGAAAATCACTTTCCTTTGAAAGTTCCTTAAGCTACTTACAAGCATTCAACAGAAATTCACATGCGTTTCACTGAAAGAGAGGCAGTCTGTTCCAACACTTCAATTCACTGTGCGAAGTGAATGGAGTGATGCTTCACTTTCTTAATGCTGTCCTTTCAGAGAAAATCACTTTCCATTGAAAGTGCCTTAAGCTACTTACAAGCATTCAACAGAAATTCACATGCATTTCACTGAAAGAGAAGCAGTCTGTTCCAACACTTCAATTCACTGTGCGAAGTGAATGGAGTGTTGCTTCACTTCCTAAATGCTGTCCGTTCAGAGAAAATCACTTTCCTTTGAAAGTGCCTTAAGCTACTTACAAGCATTCAACAGAAATTCACATGCATTTCACTGAAAGAGAAGCAGTCTGTTCCAACACTTCAATTCACTGTGCGAAGTGAATGGACTGTTGCTTCACTTACTAAATGCTGTCCTTTCAGAGAAAATCACGTTCCTTTGAAAGTGCCTTAAGCTATTTACAAGCAACACAAAAAACTCATATCTGTTTCTCTGAAAGAGAAGTAGTCTGTTCCAACACTTCAATTCACTGTGCGTTGTGAATGGAGTGTTGCTTCACTTTCTAAATGCTGTCCTTTCAGAGAAAATCACTTTCCTTTGAAAGTGCCTTAAGCTACTCATAAGCATTCAACAGAAATTCACATGCGTTTCACTGAAAGAGAAGGAGTCTGTTCCAACACTTCAATTCACTGTACGAAGTGAATGGAGTGTTGCTTCACTTTCTAAATGCTGTCCTTTCAGAGAAAATCACTTTCCTTTGAAAGTGCCTTAAGCTACTTACAAGCATTCAACAGAAATTCACATGCGTTTCACTGAAAGAGAAGCAGTCTGTTCCAACACTTCAATTCACTGTGCGAAGTGAATGGAGTGTTGCTTCACTTTCTAAATGCCGTCCTTTCAGAGAAAATCACTTTCCTTTGAAAGTGCCTTAAGCTACTTACAAGCATTCAACAGAAATTCACATGCATTTCACTGAAAGAGAAGCAGTCTGTTCCAACACTTCAATTCACTGTGCGCACTGAATGGAGTGTTGCTTCACTTTCTAAATGCTGTCCTTTCAGAGAAAATCACTTTCCTTTGAAAGTGCCTTAAGCTACTTACAAGCATTCACAAAAAACTCATATCTGTTTCTCTGAAAGAGAAGTAGTCTGTTCCAACACTTCAATTCACTGTGCGTTGTGAATGGAGTGTTGCTTCACTTTCTAAATGCTGTCCTTTCAGAGAAAATCACTTTCTGTTGATAGTGCTTTAAGCTACTTACAAGCATTCAACAGAAATTCACATGCATTTCACTGAAAGAGAAGCAGTCTGTTCCAACACTTCAATTCACTATGTGAAGTGAATGGAGTGTTGCTTCACTTTCTAAATGCTGTCCTTACAGAGAAAATCACTTTCCTTTGAAAGTGCCTTAAGCTACTTACAAGCATTCACAAAAAACTCATATCTGTTTCTCTGAAAGGGAAGTAGTCTCTTCCAACACTTCAATTCACTGTGCGTTGTGAATGGAGTGTTGCTTCACTTTCTAAATGCTGTCCTTTCAGAGAAAATCACTTTCCTTTGAAAGTGCCTTAAGCTACTTACAAGCATTCAACAGAAATTCACATGCATTTCACTGAAAGAGAAGCAGTCTGTTCCAACACTTCAATTCACTGTGCGCAGTGAATGGAGTGTTGCTTTACTTTGTAAATGCTGTCCTTTCAGAGAAAATCACTTTCCTTTGAAAGTGCCTTAAGCTACTTACAAGCATTCACAAAAAACTCATATCTGTTTCTCTGAAAGAGAAGTAGTCTGTTCCAACACTTCAATTCACTGTGCTTTGTGAATGGAGTGTTGCTTCACTTTGTAAATGCTGTCCTTTCAGAGAAAATCACTTTCCGTTGATAGTGCCTTAAGCTACTTACAAGCATTCAACAGAAATTCACATGCATTTCACTGAAAGAGAAGCAGTCTGATCCAACACATCAATTCACTGTGCGAAGTGAATGGAGTGTTGCTTCACTTTCTAAATGCTGTCCTTTCAGAAAAAATCACTTTCCTTTCAAAGTGCCTTAAGCTACTTACAAGCATTCACAAAAAACTCATATCTGTTTCTCTGAAAGAGAAGTAGTCTGTCCCAACACTTCAATTCACTGTGCGTTGTGAATAGAGTGTTGTTTCACTTTCTAAATGCTGTCCTTTCAGAGAAAATCACTTTCCTTTGAAAGTGCCTTAAGCTACTCATAAGCATTCAACAGAAATACACATGCGTTTCTCTGAAAGAGAAGCAATCTGTTCCAACACTTCAATTCGCAATGCGAAGTGAATGGACTGTTGCTTCACTTTGTAAATGCTGTCCTTTCAGAGAAAATCACTTTCCTTTGAAAGTGCCTTAAGCTACTTACAAGCATTCAACAGAAATTCACATGCGTTTCACTGAAAGAGAGGCAGTCTGTTCCAACACTTCAATTCACTGTGCGAAGTGAATGGAGTGATGCTTCACTTTCTAAATGCTGTCCTTTCAGAGAAAATCACTTTCCATTGAAAGTGCCTTAAGCTACTTACAAGCATTCAACAGAAATTCACATGCATTTCACTGAAAGAGAAGCAGTCTGTTCCAACACTTCAATTCACTGTGCGAAGTGAATGGAGTGTTGCTTCACTTCCTAAATGCTGTCCGTTCAGAGAAAATCACTTTCCTTTGAAAGTGCCTTAAGCTACTTACAAGCATTCAACAGAAATTCACATGCATTTCACTGAAAGAGAAGCAGTCTGTTCCAACACTTCAATTCACTGTGCGAAGTGAATGGACTGTTGCTTCACTTACTAAATGCTGTCCTTTCAGAGAAAATCACGTTCCTTTGAAAGTGCCTTAAGCTATTTACAAGCAACACAAAAAACTCATATCTGTTTCTCTGAAAGAGAAGTAGTCTGTTCCAACACTTCAATTCACTGTGCGTTGTGAATGGAGTGTTGCTTCACTTTCTAAATGCTGTCCTTTCAGAGAAAATCACTTTCCTTTGAAAGTGCCTTAAGCTACTCATAAGCATTCAACAGAAATTCACATGCGTTTCACTGAAAGAGAAGGAGTCTGTTCCAACACTTCAATTCACTGTACGAAGTGAATGGAGTGTTGCTTCACTTTCTAAATGCTGTCCTTTCAGAGAAAATCACTTTCCTTTGAAAGTGCCTTAAGCTACTTACAAGCATTCAACAGAAATTCACATGCGTTTCACTGAAAGAGAAGCAGTCTGTTCCAACACTTCAATTCACTGTGCGAAGTGAATGGAGTGTTGCTTCACTTTCTAAATGCCGTCCTTTCAGAGAAAATCACTTTCCTTTGAAAGTGCCTTAAGCTACTTACAAGCATTCAACAGAAATTCACATGCATTTCACTGAAAGAGAAGCAGTCTGTTCCAACACTTCAATTCACTGTGCGCACTGAATGGAGTGTTGCTTCACTTTCTAAATGCTGTCCTTTCAGAGAAAATCACTTTCCTTTGAAAGTGCCTTAAGCTACTTACAAGCATTCACAAAAAACTCATATCTGTTTCTCTGAAAGAGAAGTAGTCTGTTCCAACACTTCAATTCACTGTGCGTTGTGAATGGAGTGTTGCTTCACTTTCTAAATGCTGTCCTTTCAGAGAAAATCACTTTCTGTTGATAGTGCTTTAAGCTACTTACAAGCATTCAACAGAAATTCACATGCATTTCACTGAAAGAGAAGCAGTCTGTTCCAACACTTCAATTCACTATGTGAAGTGAATGGAGTGTTGCTTCACTTTCTAAATGCTGTCCTTACAGAGAAAATCACTTTCCTTTGAAAGTGCCTTAAGCTACTTACAAGCATTCACAAAAAACTCATATCTGTTTCTCTGAAAGAGAAGTAGTCTCTTCCAACACTTCAATTCACTGTGCGTTGTGAATGGAGTGTTGCTTCACTTTCTAAATGCTGTCCTTTCAGAGAAAATCACTTTCCTTTGAAAGTGCCTTAAGCTACTTACAAGCATTCAACAGAAATTCACATGCATTTCCCTGAAAGAGAAGCAGTCTGTTCCAACACTTCAATTCACTGTGCGCAGTGAATGGAGTGTTGCTTCACTTTGTAAATGCTGTCCTTTCAGAGAAAATCACTTTCCTTTGAAAGTGCCTTAAGCTACTTACAAGCATTCACAAAAAACTCATATCTGTTTCTCTGAAAGAGAAGTAGTCTGTTCCAACACTTCAATTCACTGTGCTTTGTGAATGGAGTGTTGCTTCACTTTGTAAATGCTGTCCTTTCAGAGAAAATCACTTTCCGTTGATAGTGCCTTAAGCTACTTACAAGCATTCAACAGAAATTCACATGCATTTCACTGAAAGAGAAGCAGTCTGATCCAACACATCAATTCACTGTGCGAAGTGAATGGAGTGTTGCTTCACTTTCTAAATGCTGTCCTTTCAGAAAAAATCACTTTCCTTTCAAAGTGCCTTAAGCTACTTACAAGCATTCACAAAAAACTCATATCTGTTTCTCTGAAAGAGAAGTAGTCTGTCCCAACACTTCAATTCACTGTGCGTTGTGAATAGAGTGTTGTTTCACTTTCTAAATGCTGTCCTTTCAGAGAAAATCACTTTCCTTTGAAAGTGCCTTAAGCTACTCATAAGCATTCAACAGAAATACACATGCGTTTCTCTGAAAGAGAAGCAATCTGTTCCAACACTTCAATTCGCAATGCGAAGTGAATGGACTGTTGCTTCACTTTGTAAATGCTGTCCTTTCAGAGAAAATCACTTTCCTTTGAAAGTGCCTTAAGCTACTTACAAGCATTCAACAGAAATTCACATGCGTTTCACTGAAAGAGAGGCAGTCTGTTCCAACACTTCAATTCACTGTGCGAAGTGAATGGAGTGATGCTTCACTTTCTAAATGCTGTCCTTTCAGAGAAAATCACTTTCCATTGAAAGTGCCTTAAGCTACTTACAAGCATTCAACAGAAATTCACATGCATTTCACTGAAAGAGAAGCAGTCTGTTCCAACACTTCAATTCACTGTGCGAAGTGAATGGAGTGTTGCTTCACTTCCTAAATGCTGTCCGTTCAGAGAAAATCACTTTCCTTTGAAAGTGCCTTAAGCTACTTACAAGCATTCAACAGAAATTCACATGCATTTCACTGAAAGAGAAGCAGTCTGTTCCAACACTTCAATTCACTGTGCGAAGTGAATGGACTGTTGCTTCACTTACTAAATGCTGTCCTTTCAGAGAAAATCACGTTCCTTTGAAAGTGCCTTAAGCTATTTACAAGCAACACAAAAAACTCATATCTGTTTCTCTGAAAGAGAAGTAGTCTGTTCCAACACTTCAATTCACTGTGCGTTGTGAATGGAGTGTTGCTTCACTTTCTAAATGCTGTCCTTTCAGAGAAAATCACTTTCCTTTGAAAGTGCCTTAAGCTACTCATAAGCATTCAACAGAAATTCACATGCGTTTCACTGAAAGAGAAGGAGTCTGTTCCAACACTTCAATTCACTGTACGAAGTGAATGGAGTGTTGCTTCACTTTCTAAATGCTGTCCTTTCAGAGAAAATCACTTTCCTTTGAAAGTGCCTTAAGCTACTTACAAGCATTCAACAGAAATTCACATGCGTTTCACTGAAAGAGAAGCAGTCTGTTCCAACACTTCAATTCACTGTGCGAAGTGAATGGAGTGTTGCTTCACTTTCTAAATGCCGTCCTTTCAGAGAAAATCACTTTCCTTTGAAAGTGCCTTAAGCTACTTACAAGCATTCAACAGAAATTCACATGCATTTCACTGAAAGAGAAGCAGTCTGTTCCAACACTTCAATTCACTGTGCGCACTGAATGGAGTGTTGCTTCACTTTCTAAATGCTGTCCTTTCAGAGAAAATCACTTTCCTTTGAAAGTGCCTTAAGCTACTTACAAGCATTCACAAAAAACTCATATCTGTTTCTCTGAAAGAGAAGTAGTCTGTTCCAACACTTCAATTCACTGTGCGTTGTGAATGGAGTGTTGCTTCACTTTCTAAATGCTGTCCTTTCAGAGAAAATCACTTTCTGTTGATAGTGCTTTAAGCTACTTACAAGCATTCAACAGAAATTCACATGCATTTCACTGAAAGAGAAGCAGTCTGTTCCAACACTTCAATTCACTATGTGAAGTGAATGGAGTGTTGCTTCACTTTCTAAATGCTGTCCTTACAGAGAAAATCACTTTCCTTTGAAAGTGCCTTAAGCTACTTACAAGCATTCACAAAAAACTCATATCTGTTTCTCTGAAAGAGAAGTAGTCTCTTCCAACACTTCAATTCACTGTGCGTTGTGAATGGAGTGTTGCTTCACTTTCTAAATGCTGTCCTTTCAGAGAAAATCACTTTCCTTTGAAAGTGCCTTAAGCTACTTACAAGCATTCAACAGAAATTCACATGCATTTCACTGAAAGAGAAGCAGTCTGTTCCAACACTTCAATTCACTGTGCGCAGTGAATGGAGTGTTGCTTCACTTTGTAAATGCTGTCCTTTCAGAGAAAATCACTTTCCTTTGAAAGTGCCTTAAGCTACTTACAAGCATTCACAAAAAACTCATATCTGTTTCTCTGAAAGAGAAGTAGTCTGTTCCAACACTTCAATTCACTGTGCTTTGTGAATGGAGTGTTGCTTCACTTTGTAAATGCTGTCCTTTCAGAGAAAATCACTTTCCGTTGATAGTGCCTTAAGCTACTTACAAGCATTCAACAGAAATTCACATGCATTTCACTGAAAGAGAAGCAGTCTGATCCAACACATCAATTCACTGTGCGAAGTGAATGGAGTGTTGCTTCACTTTCTAAATGCTGTCCTTTCAGAAAAAATCACTTTCCTTTCAAAGTGCCTTAAGCTACTTACAAGCATTCACAAAAAACTCATATCTGTTTCTCTGAAAGAGAAGTAGTCTGTCCCAACACTTCAATTCACTGTGCGTTGTGAATAGAGTGTTGTTTCACTTTCTAAATGCTGTCCTTTCAGAGAAAATCACTTTCCTTTGAAAGTGCCTTAAGCTACTCATAAGCATTCAACAGAAATACACATGCGTTTCTCTGAAAGAGAAGCAATCTTTTCCAACACTTCAATTCACAATGCGAAGTGAATGGACTGTTGCTTCACTTTGTAAATGCTGTCCTTTCAGAGAAAATCACTTTCCTTTGAAAGTGCCTTAAGCTACTTACAAGCATTCAACAGAAATTCACATGCGTTTCACTGAAAGAGAAGCAGTCTGTTCCAACACTTCAATTCACTGTGCGAAGTGAATGGAGTGTTGCTTCACTCTCTAAATGCTGTCCTTTCAGAGAAAATCACTTTCCATTGAAAGTGCCTTAAGCTACTTACAAGCATTCAACAGAAATTCACATGCATTTCACTGAAAGAGAAGCAGTCTGTTCCAACACTTCAATTCACTGTGCGAAGTGAATGGAGTGTTGCTTCACTTCCTAAATGCTGTCCTTTCAGAGAAAATCACTTTCCTTTGAAAGTGCCTTAAGCTACTTACAAGCATTCAACAGAAATTCACATGCATTTCACTGAAAGAGAAACAGTCTGTTCCAACACTTCAATTCACTGTGCGAAGTGAATGGACTGTTGCTTCACTTTCTAAATGCTGTCCTTTCAGAGAAAATCACGTTCCTTTGAAAGTGCCTTAAGCTATTTACAAGCATTCACAAAAAACTCATATCTGTTTCTCTGAAAGAGAAGTAGTCTGTTCCAACACTTCAATTCACTGTGCGTTGTGAATGGAGTGTTGCTTCACTTTCTAAATGCTGTCCTTTCAGAGAAAATCACTTTCCTTTGAAAGTGCCTTAAGCTACTCATAAGCATTCAACAGAAATACACATGCGTTTCTCTGAAAGAGAAGCAATCTGTTCCAACACTTCAATTCACAGTGCGAAGTGAATGGACTGTTGCTTCACTTTGTAAATGCTGTCCTTTCAGAGAAAATCACTTTCCTTTGAAAGTGCCTTAAGCTACTTACAAGCATTCAACAGAAATTCACATGCGTTTCACTGAAAGAGAAGCAGTCTGTTCCAACACTTCAATTCACTGTACGAAGTGAATGGAGTGTTGCTTCACTTTCTAAATGCTGTCCTTTCAGAGAAAATCACTTTCCTTTGAAAGTGCCTTAAGCTACTTACAAGCATTCAACAGAAATTCACATGCG
This sequence comes from Myodes glareolus, assembly GCF_982192425.1. NCBI lineage: Eukaryota > Metazoa > Chordata > Mammalia > Rodentia > Cricetidae > Myodes > Myodes glareolus. Next base: position 228,625 of record NC_142037.1, on the reverse strand, counting down.
TTTCACTGAAAGAGAAGCAGTCTGTTCCAACACTTCAATTCACTGTGCGAAGTGAATGGAGTGTTGCTTCACTTTCTAAATGCCGTCCTTTCAGAGAAAATCACTTTCCTTTGAAAGTGCCTTAAGCTACTTACAAGCATTCAACAGAAATTCACATGCATTTCACTGAAAGAGAAGCAGTCTGTTCCAACACTTCAATTCACTGTGCGCAGTGAATGGAGTGTTGCTTCACTTTCTAAATGCTGTCCTTTCAGAGAAAATCACTTTCCTTTGAAAGTGCCTTAAGCTACTTACAAGCATTCACAAAAAACTCATATCTGTTTCTCTGAAAGAGAAGTAGTCTGTTCCAACACTTCAATTCACTGTGCGTTGTGAATGGAGTGTTGCTTCACTTTCTAAATGCTGTCCTTTCAGAGAAAATCACTTTCTGTTGATAGTGCTTTAAGCTACTTACAAGCATTCAACAGAAATTCACATGCATTTCACTGAAAGAGAAGCAGTCTGTTCCAACACTTCAATTCACTATGTGAAGTGAATGGAGTGTTGCTTCACTTTCTAAATGCTGTCCTTACAGAGAAAATCACTTTCCTTTGAAAGTGCCTTAAGCTACTTACAAGCATTCACAAAAAACTCATATCTGTTTCTCTGAAAGAGAAGTAGTCTCTTCCAACACTTCAATTCACTGTGCGTTGTGAATGGAGTGTTGCTTCACTTTCTAAATGCTGTCCTTTCAGAGAAAATCACTTTCCTTTGAAAGTGCCTTAAGCTACTTACAAGCATTCAACAGAAATTCACATGCATTTCACTGAAAGAGAAGCAGTCTGTTCCAACACTTCAATTCACTGTGCGCAGTGAATGGAGTGTTGCTTCACTTTGTAAATGCTGTCCTTTCAGAGAAAATCACTTTCCTTTGAAAGTGCCTTAAGCTACTTACAAGCATTCACAAAAAACTCATATCTGTTTCTCTGAAAGAGAAGTAGTCTGTTCCAACACTTCAATTCACTGTGCTTTGTGAATGGAGTGTTGCTTCACTTTGTAAATGCTGTCCTTTCAGAGAAAATCACTTTCCGTTGATAGTGCCTTAAGCTACTTACAAGCATTCAACAGAAATTCACATGCATTTCACTGAAAGAGAAGCAGTCTGATCCAACACATCAATTCACTGTGCGAAGTGAATGGAGTGTTGCTTCACTTTCTAAATGCTGTCCTTTCAGAAAAAATCACTTTCCTTTCAAAGTGCCTTAAGCTACTTACAAGCATTCACAAAAAACTCATATCTGTTTCTCTGAAAGAGAAGTAGTCTGTCCCAACACTTCAATTCACTGTGCGTTGTGAATAGAGTGTTGTTTCACTTTCTAAATGCTGTCCTTTCAGAGAAAATCACTTTCCTTTGAAAGTGCCTTAAGCTACTCATAAGCATTCAACAGAAATACACATGCGTTTCTCTGAAAGAGAAGCAATCTGTTCCAACACTTCAATTCGCAATGCGAAGTGAATGGACTGTTGCTTCACTTTGTAAATGCTGTCCTTTCAGAGAAAATCACTTTCCTTTGAAAGTGCCTTAAGCTACTTACAAGCATTCAACAGAAATTCACATGCGTTTCACTGAAAGAGAAGCAGTCTGTTCCAACACTTCAATTCACTGTGCGAAGTGAATGGAGTGTTGCTTCACTCTCTAAATGCTGTCCTTTCAGAGAAAATCACTTTCCATTGAAAGTGCCTTAAGCTACTTACAAGCATTCAACAGAAATTCACATGCATTTCACTGAAAGAGAAGCAGTCTGTTCCAACACTTCAATTCACTGTGCGAAGTGAATGGAGTGTTGCTTCACTTCCTAAATGCTGTCCTTTCAGAGAAAATCACTTTCCTTTGAAAGTGCCTTAAGCTACTTACAAGCATTCAACAGAAATTCACATGCATTTCACTGAAAGAGAAACAGTCTGTTCCAACACTTCAATTCACTGTGCGAAGTGAATGGACTGTTGCTTCACTTTCTAAATGCTGTCCTTTCAGAGAAAATCACGTTCCTTTGAAAGTGCCTTAAGCTATTTACAAGCATTCACAAAAAACTCATATCTGTTTCTCTGAAAGAGAAGTAGTCTGTTCCAACACTTCAATTCACTGTGCGTTGTGAATGGAGTGTTGCTTCACTTTCTAAATGCTGTCCTTTCAGAGAAAATCACTTTCCTTTGAAAGTGCCTTAAGCTACTCATAAGCATTCAACAGAAATACACATGCGTTTCTCTGAAAGAGAAGCAATCTGTTCCAACACTTCAATTCACAGTGCGAAGTGAATGGACTGTTGCTTCACTTTGTAAATGCTGTCCTTTCAGAGAAAATCACTTTCCTTTGAAAGTGCCTTAAGCTACTTACAAGCATTCAACAGAAATTCACATGCGTTTCACTGAAAGAGAAGCAGTCTGTTCCAACACTTCAATTCACTGTACGAAGTGAATGGAGTGTTGCTTCACTTTGTAAATGCTGTCCTTTCAGAGAAAATCACTTTCCTTTGAAAGTGCCTTAAGCTACTTACAAGCATTCAACAGAAATTCACATGCGTTTCACTGAAAGAGAAGCAGTCTGTTCCAACACTTCAATTCACTGTGCGAAGTGAATGGAGTGTTGCTTCACTTTCTAAATGCCGTCCTTTCAGAGAAAATCACTTTCCTTTGAAAGTGCCTTAAGCTACTTACAAGCATTCAACAGAAATTCACATGCATTTCACTGAAAGAGAAGCAGTCTGTTCCAACACTTCAATTCACTGTGCGCAGTGAATGGAGTGTTGCTTCACTTTCTAAATGCTGTCCTTTCAGAGAAAATCACTTTCCTTTGAAAGTGCCTTAAGCTACTTACAAGCATTCACAAAAAACTCATATCTGTTTCTCTGAAAGAGAAGTAGTCTGTTCCAACACTTCAATTCACTGTGCGTTGTGAATGGAGTGTTGCTTCACTTTCTAAATGCTGTCCTTTCAGAGAAAATCACTTTCCGTTGATAGTGCCTTAAGCTACTTACAAGCATTCAACAGAAATTCACATGCATTTCGCTGAAAGAGAAGCAGTCTGTTCCAACACTTCAATTCACTATGTGAAGTGAATGGAGTGTTGCTTCACTTTCTAAATGCTGTCCTTACAGAGAAAATCAGTTTCCTTTGAAAGTGCCTTAAGCTACTTACAAGCATTCACAAAAAACTCATATCTGTTTCTCTGAAAGAGAAGTAGTCTCTTCCAACACTTCAATTCACTGTGCGTTGTGAATGGAGTGTTGCTTCACTTTCTAAATGCTGTCCTTTCAGAGAAAATCACTTTCCTTTGAAAGTGCCTTAAGCTACTCATAAGCATTCAACAGAAATACACATGCGTTTCTCTGAAAGAGAAGCAATCTGTTCCAACACTTCAATTCGCAATGCGAAGTGAATGGACTGTTGCTTCACTTTGTAAATGCTGTCCTTTCAGAGAAAATCACTTTCCTTTGAAAGTGCCTTAAGCTACTTACAAGCATTCAACAGAAATTCACATGCGTTTCACTGAAAGAGAAGCAGTCTGTTCCAACACTTCAATTCACTGTGCGAAGTGAATGGAGTGTTGCTTCACTTTCTAAATGCTGTCCTTTCAGAGAAAATCACTTTCCATTGAAAGTGCCTTGAGCTACTTACAAGCATTCAACAGAAATTCACATGCATTTCACTGAAAGAGAAGCAGTCTGTTCCAACACTTCAATTCACTGTGCGAAGTGAATGGAGTGTTGCTTCACTTCCTAAATGCTGTCCTTTCAGAGAAAATCACTTTCCTTTGAAAGTGCCTTAAGCTACTTACAAGCATTCAACAGAAATTGACATGCATTTCACTGAAATAGAAGCAGTCTGTTCCAACACTTCAATTCACTGCGCGAAGTGAATGGACTGTTGCTTCGCTTTCTAAATGCTGTCCTTTCAGAGAAAATCACGTTCCTTTGAAAGTGCCTTAAGCTATTTACAAGCATTCACAAAAAACTCATATCTGTTTCTCTGAAAGAGAAGTAGTCTGTTCCAACACTTCAATTCACTGTGCGTTGTGAATGGAGTGTTGCTTCACTTTCTAAATGCTGTCCTTTCAGAGAAAATCACTTTCCTTTGAAAGTGCCTTAAGCTACTCATAAGGATTCAACAGAAATACACATGCGTTTCTCTGAAAGAGAAGCAGTCTGTTCCAACACTTCAATTCACAGTGCGAAGTGAATGGACTGTTGCTTCACTTTCTACATGCTGTCCTTTCAGAGAAAATCACTTTCCTTTGAAAGTGCCTTAAGCTACTTACAAGCATTCACAAGAAACTCACATGCATTTTTCTGAAAGAGAAGCAGTGTGTTCCAACACTTCAATTCACTGTGCGAAGTGAATGGAGAGTTTCTTCACTTTCTATATGCTCTCCTGTTAGAGAAAATCACTCTCTTTTGAAACTGCCTTAAGCTACTTACAAGCATTCACAAGAAACTCACATCTGTTTCTCTGAAAGAGAAGCAGTCTGTTCCACCACTTCAATTCACTGTGCGAAGTGAATAGAGTGTTGCTTCACTTTCTAAATGCTCTCCTTTTAGAGAAAATCACTCTCTTTTGTTACTGCCTTAAGCTACTTACAAGCATTCACAAGAAACTCACATCTGTTTCTCTGAAAGAGAAGCAGTCTGTTCCAACACTTCAATTCACAGTGCGAAGTGAATGGACTGTTGCTTCACTTTGTAAATGCTGTCCTTTCAGAGAAAATCACTTTCTTTGAAAGTTCCTTATTCTACTTACAAGCATTCAACAGAAATTCACATGCATTTCACTGAAAGAGAAGTAGTCTGTTCCAACACTTCAATTCACTGTGCGAAGTGAATGGAGTGTTGCTTCACTTTCTAAATGCTGTCCTTTCAGAGAAAATCACGTTCCTTTGAAAGTGCCTTAAGCTATTTACAAGCATTCACAAAAAACTAATATCTGTTTCTCTGAAAGAGAAGTAGTCTGTTCCAACACTTCAATTCACTGTGCGTTGTGAATGGAGTGTTGCTTCACTTTCTAAATGCTGTCCTTTCAGAGAAAATCACTTTCCTTTGAAAGTGCCTTAAGCTACTTACAAGCATTCAACAGAAATTCACATGCATTTCACTGAAAGAGAAGCAGTCTGTTCCAACACTTCAATTCACTGTGCGAAGTGAATGGAGTGTTGCTTCACTTTCTAAATGCTGTCCTTTCAGAGAAAATCACTTTCCTTTGAAAGTGCCTTAAGCTACATACAAGCATTCAACAGAAATTCACATGCATTTCACTGAAAGAGAAGCAGTCTCTTCCAACACTTCAATTCACTGTGCGTTGTGAATGGAGTGTTGCTTCACTTTCTAAATGCTGTCCTTTCAGAGAAAATCACTTTCCTTTGAAAGTGCCTTAAGCTACTTACAAGCATTCAACAGAAATTCACATGCATTTCACTGAAAGAGAAGCAGTCTGTTCCAACACTTCAATTCACTGTGTGCAGTGAATGGAGTGTTGCTTCACTTTGTAAATGCTGTCCTTTCAGAGAAAATCACTTTCCTTTGAAAGTGCCTTAAGCTACTTACAAGCATTCACAAAAAGCTCATATCTGTTTCTCTGAAAGAGAAATAGTCTGTTCCAACACTTCAATTCACTGTGCTTTGTGAATGGAGTGTTGCTTCACTTTGTAAATGCTGTCCTTTCAGAGAAAATCACTTTCCGTTGATAGTGCCTTAAGCTACTTACAAGCATTCAACAGAAATTCACATGCATTTCACTGAAAGAGAAGCAGTCTGTTCCAACACATCAATTCACTGTGCGAAGTGAATGGAGTGTTGCTTCACTTTCTAAATGCTGTCCTTTCAGAGAAAATCACTTTCCTTTCAAAGTGCCTTAAGCTACTTACAAGCATTCACAAAAAACTCATATCTGTTTCTCTGAAAGAGAAATAGTCTGTTCCAACACTTCAATTCACTGTGCTTTGTGAATGGAGTGTTGCTTCACTTTGTAAATGCTGTCCTTTCAGAGAAAATCACTTTCCGTTGATAGTGCCTTAAGCTACTTACAAGCATTCAACAGAAATTCACATGCATTTCACTGAAAGAGAAGCAGTCTGTTCCAACACATCAATTCACTGTGCGAAGTGAATGGAGTGTTGCTTCACTTTCTAAATGCTGTCCTTTCAGAGAAAATCACTTTCCTTTCAAAGTGCCTTAAGCTACTTACAAGCATTCACAAAAAACTCATATCTGTTTCTCTGAAAGAGAAGTAGTCTGTCCCAACCCTTCAATTCACTGTGCGTTGTGAATGGAGTGTTGCTTCACTTTCTAAATGCTGTCCTTTCAGAGAAAATCACTTTCCTTTGAAAGTGCCTTAAGCTACTCATAAGCATTCAACAGAAATACACATGCGTTTCTCTGAAAGAGAAGCAATCTGTTCCAACACTTCAATTCGCAATGCGAAGTGAATGGACTGTTGCTTCACATTGTAAATGCTGTCCTTTCAGAGAAAATCACTTTCCTTTGAAAGTGCCTTAAGCTACTTACAAGCATTCAACAGAAATTCACATGCGTTTCACTGAAAGAGAAGCAGTCTTTTCCAACACTTCAATTCACTGTGCGAAGTGAATGGAGTGTTGCTTCACTTTCTAAATGCTGTCCTTTCAGAGAAAATCACTTTCCATTGAAAGTGCCTTAAGCTACTTACAAGCATTCAACAGAAATTCACATGCATATCACTGAAAGAGAAGCAGTCTGTTCCAACACTTCAATTCACTGTGCGAAGTGAATGGAGTGTTGCTTCACTTCCTAAATGCTGTCCTTTCAGAGAAAATCACTTTCCTTTGAAAGTGCCTTAAGCTACTTACAAGCATTCAACAGAAATTCACATGCATTTCACTGAAAGAGAAGTAGTCTGTTCCAACACTTCAATTCACTGTGCGAAGTGAATGGAGTGTTGCTTCACTTTCTAAATGCTGTCCTTTCAGAGAAAATCACGTTCCTTTGAAAGTGCCTTAAGCTATTTACAAGCATTCACAAAAAACTCATATCTGTTTCTCTGAAAGAGAAGTAGTCTGTTCCAACACTTCAATTCACTGTGCGTTGTGAATGGAGTGTTGCCCCACTTTCTAAATGCTGTCCTTTCAGAGAAAATCACTTTCCTTTGAAAGTGCCTTAAGCTACTCATAAGCATTCAACAGAAATACACATGCGTTTCTCTGAAAGAGAAGCAATCTGTTCCAACACTTCAATTCGCAGTGCGAAGTGAATGGACTGTTGCTTCACTTTGTAAATGCTGTCATTTCAGAGAAAATCACTTTCCTTTGAAAGTGCCTTAAGCTACTTACAAGCATTCAACAGAAATTCACATGCGTTTCACTGAAAGAGAAGCAGTCTGTTCCAACACTTCAATTCACTGTGCGAAGTGAATGGAGTGTTGCTTCACTTTCTAAATGCTGTCCTTTCAGAGAAAATCACTTTCCTTTGAAAGTGCCTTAAGCTACTTACAAGCATTCACAAAAAACTCATATCTGTTTCTGTGAAAGAGAAGTAGTCTGTTCCAACACTTCAATTCACTGTGCGTTGTGAATGGAGTGTTGCTTCACTTTCTAAATGCTGTCCTTTCAGAGAAAATCACTTTCCTTTGAAAGTGCCTTAAGCTACTTACAAGTATTCAACAGAAATTCACATGCGTTTCTCTGAAAGAGAAGCAGTCTGTTCCAACACTTCAATTCACTATGTGAAGTGAATGGAGTGTTGCTTCACTTTCTAAATGATGTCCTTTCAGAGAAAATCACTTTCCTTTGAAAGTGCCTTAATCTACTTTCAAGCATTCAACAGAAATTCACATGCGTTTCACTGAAAGAGAAGCAGTCTGTTCCAACACTTCAATTCACTGTGCGAAGTGAATGGAGTGTTGCTTCACTTTCTAAATGCTGTCCTTTCAGAGAAAATCACGTTCCTTTGAAAGTGCCTTAAGCTACTCACAAGCATTCATAAAAAACTCATATCTGTTTCTCTGAAAGAGAAGTAGTCTGTTCCAACACTTCAATTCACTGTGCGTTGTGAATGGAGTGTTGCTTCACTTTCTAAATGCTGTCCTTTCAGAGAAAATCACTTTCCTTTGAAAGTGCCTTAAGCTACTCATAAGCATTCAACAGAAATACACATGCGTTTTCTGAAAGAGAAGCAGTCTGTTCCAACACTTCAATTCACAGTGCGAAGTGAATGGACTGTTGCTTCACTGTGTAAATGCTGTCCTTTCAGAGAAAATCACTTTCCTTTGAAAGTTCCTTAATCTTCTTACAAGCATTCAACAGAAATTCACATGCGTTTCTCTGAAAGAGAAGCAGTCTGTTCCAACACTTCAATTCACAGTGCGAAGTGAATGGACTGTTGCTTCACTTTGTAAATGCTGTCCTTTCAGAGAAAATCACTTTCCTTTGAAAGTGCTTTAAGCTACTTACAAGCATTCAACAGAAATTCACATGCATTTCACTGAAAGAGAAGCAGTCTGTTCCAACACTTCAATTCACTGTGCGAAGTGAATGGAGTGTTGCTTCACTTTCTAAATGCTGTCCTTTCAGAGAAAATCACTTTCCTTTGAAAGTGCCTTAAGCTACATACAAGCATTCAACAGAAATTCACATGCATTTCACTGAAAGAGAAGCAGTCTGTTCCAACACTTCAATTCACTGTGCGAAGTGAATGTAGTGTTGCTTCACTTTCTAAATGCTGTCCTTTCAGAGAATATCACTTTCTTTGAAAGTGCCTTAAGCTGCTTACAAGCATTCACAAAAAAACTCATATCTGTTTCTCTAAAAGAGAAGTAGTCTGTTCCAACACTTCAATTCACTGTGCGTTGTGAATGGAGTGTTGCTTCACTTTCTAAATGCTGTCCTTTCACAGAAAATCACTTTCCTTTGAAAGTGCCTTAAGCTACTCATAAGCATTTAACAGAAATACACATGCGTTTCTCTGAAAGAGAAGCAGTCTGTTCCAACACTTCAATTCACAGTGCGAAGTGAATGGACTGTTGCTTCACTTTGTAAATGATGTCCTTTCAGAGAAAATCACTTTCTTTGAAAGTTCCTTATTCTACTTACAAGCATTCAACAGAAATTCACATGCGTTTCTCCGAAAGAGAAGCAGTCTGTTCCAACACTTCAATTCACAGTGCGAAGTGAATGAACTGTTGCTTCACTTTGTAAATGCTGTCCTTTCAGAGAAAATCACTTTCCTTTGAAAGTGCCTTAAGCTTCTTACAAGCATTCAACAGAAATTCACATGCGTTTCACTGAAAGAGAAGCAGTCTGTTCCAACACTTCAATTCACTGTGCGTTGTGAATGGAGTGTTGCTTCACTTTCTAAATGCTGTCCTTTCAGAGAAAATCACTTTCCTTTGAAAGTGCCTTAAGCTACTCATAAGGATTCAACAGAAATACACATGCGTTTCTCTGAAAGAGAAGCAGTCTGTTCCAACACTTCAATTCACAGTGCGAAGTGAATGGACTGTTGCTTCACTTTGTAAATGCTGTCCTTTCAGAGAAAATCACTTTCCTTTGAAAGTGCCTTAAGCTACTTACAAGCATTCACAAGAAACTCACATGCATTTTTCTGAAAGAGAAGCAGTGTGTTCCAACACTTCAATTCACTGTGCGAAGTGAATGGAGTGTTTCTTCACTTTCTATATGCTCTCCTGTTAGAGAAAATCACTCTCTTTTGAAACTGCCTTAAGCTACTTACAAGCATTCACAAGAAACTCACATCTGTTTCTCTGAAAGAGAAGCAGTCTGTTCCACCACTTCAATTCACTGTGCGAAGTGAATAGAGTGTTGCTTCACTTTCTAAATGCTCTCCTTTTAGAGAAAATCACTCTCTTTTGTTACTGCCTTAAGCTACTTACAAGCATTCACAAGAAACTCACATCTGTTTCTCTGAAAGAGAAGTAGTCTGTTCCAACACTTCAATTCACTGTGCGAAGTGAATGGAGTGTTGCTTCACTTTCTAAATGCTGTCCTTTCAGAGAAAATCACTTTCCTTTGAAAGTGCCTTAAGCTACTTACAAGAATTCAACAGAAATTCACATGCGTTTCTCTGAAAGAGAAGCAGTCTGTTCCAACACTTCAATTCACTATGTGAAGTGAATGGAGTGTTGCTTCACTTTCTAAATGATGTCCTTTCAGAGAAAATCACTTTCCTTTGAAAGTGCCTTAATCTACTTTCAAGCATTCAACAGAAATTCACATGCGTTTCACTGAAAGAGAAGCAGTCTGTTCCAACACTTCAATTCACTGTGTGAAGTGAATGGAGTGTTGCTTCACTTTCTAAATGCTGTCCTTTCAGAGAAAATCACGTTCCTTTGAAAGTGCCTTAAGCTACTCACAAGCATTCACAAAAAACTCATATCTGTTTCTCTGAAAGAGAAGTAGTCTGTTCCAACACTTCAATTCACTGTGCGTTGTGAATGGAGTGTTGCTTCACTTTCTAAATGCTGTCCTTTCAGAGAAAATCACTTTCCTTTGAAAGTGCCTTAAGCTACTCATAAGCATTCAACAGAAATACACATGCGTTTCTCTGAAAGAGAAGCAGTCTGTTCCAACACTTCAATTCACAGTGCGAAGTGAATGGACTGTTGCTTCACTGTGTAAATGCTGTCCTTTCAGAGAAAATCACTTTCCTTTGAAAGTTCCTTAATCTTCTTACAAGCATTCAACAGAAATTCACATGCGTTTCTCTGAAAGAGAAGCAGTCTGTTCCAACACTTCAATTCACAGTGCGAAGTGAATGGACTGTTGCTTCACTTTGTAAATGCTGTCCTTTCAGAGAAAATCACTTTCCTTTGAAAGTGCTTTAAGCTACTTACAAGCATTCAACAGAAATTCACATGCATTTCACTGAAAGAGAAGCAGTCTGTTCCAACACTTCAATTCACTGTGCGAAGTGAATGGAGTGTTGCTTCACTTTCTAAATGCTGTCCTTTCAGAGAAAATCACTTTCCTTTGAAAGTGCCTTAAGCTACATACAAGCATTCAACAGAAATTCACATGCATTTCACTGAAAGAGAAGCAGTCTGTTCCAACACTTCAATTCACTGTGCGAAGTGAATGGAGTGTTGCTTCACTTTCTAAATGCTGTCCTTTCAGAGAATATCACTTTCTTTGAAAGTGCCTTAAGCTGCTTACAAGCATTCACAAAAAAACTCATATCTGTTTCTCTAAAAGAGAAGTAGTCTGTTCCAACACTTCAATTCACTGTGCGTTGTGAATGGAGTGTTGCTTCACTTTCTAAATGCTGTCCTTTCAGAGAAAATCACTTTCCTTTGAAAGTGCCTTAAGCTACTCATAAGCATTTAACAGAAATACACATGCGTTTCTCTGAAAGAGAAGCAGTCTGTTCCAACACTTCAATTCACAGTGCGAAGTGAATGGACTGTTGCTTCACTTTGTAAATGATGTCCTTTCAGAGAAAATCACTTTCTTTGAAAGTTCCTTATTCTACTTACAAGCATTCAACAGAAATTCACATGCGTTTCTCCGAAAGAGAAGCAGTCTGTTCCAACACTTCAATTCACAGTGCGAAGTGAATGAACTGTTGCTTCACTTTGTAAATGCTGTCCTTTCAGAGAAAATCACTTTCCTTTGAAAGTGCCTTAAGCTACTTACAAGCATTCAACAGAAATTCACATGCGTTTCACTGAAAGAGAAGCAGTCTGTTCCAACACTTCAATTCACTGTGCGTTGTGAATGGAGTGTTGCTTCACTTTCTAAATGCTGTCCATTCAGAGAAAATCACTTTCCTTTGAAAGTGCCTTAAGCTACTCATAAGGATTCAACAGAAATACACATGCGTTTCTCTGAAAGAGAAGCAGTCTGTTCCAACACTTCAATTCACAGTGCGAAGTGAATGGACTGTTGCTTCACTTTGTAAATGCTGTCCTTTCAGAGAAAATCACTTTCCTTTGAAAGTGCCTTAAGCTACTTACAAGCATTCACAAGAAACTCACATGCATTTTTCTGAAAGAGAAGCAGTGTGTTCCAACACTTCAATTCACTGTGCGAAGTGAATGGAGTGTTTCTTCACTTTCTATATGCTCTCCTGTTAGAGAAAATCACTCTCTTTTGAAACTGCCTTAAGCTACTTACAAGCATTCACAAGAAACTCACATCTGTTTCTCTGAAAGAGAAGCAGTCTGTTCCACCACTTCAATTCACTGTGCGAAGTGAATAGAGTGTTGCTTCACTTTCTAAATGCTCTCCTTTTAGAGAAAATCACTCTCTTTTGTTACTGCCTTAAGCTACTTACAAGCATTCACAAGAAACTCACATCTGTTTCTCTGAAAGAGAAACAGTCTGTTCCAACACTTCACTTCACTGTGCGAAGTGAATGGAGTTTGCTTCACTTTCTAAATGCTGTCCTTTCAGAGAAAATCACTTTCCTTTGAAAGTGCCTTAAGCTACTCATAAGCATTCAACAGAAATACACATGCGTTTCTCTGAAAGAGAAGCAGTCTGTTCCAACACTTCAATTCACTGTGCGAAGTGAATGGAGTGTTGCTTCACTTTCTAACTAAATGCTGTCCATTCAGAGAAAATCACTTTCCTTTGAAAGTGCCTTAAGCTACTTGCAAGCATTTACAAAAAACCATATCTGTTTCTCTGAAAGAAAAGTAGTCTGTTCCAACACTTCAATTCACTGTGCGTTGTGAATGGACTGTTGCTTCACTTTCTAAATGCTGTCCTTTCAGAGAAAATCACTTTCCTTTGAAAGTGCCTTAAGCTACTCATAAGCATTCAACAGAAATACACCTGCGTTTCTCTGAAAGAGAAGCAGTCTGTTCCAACACTTCAATTCACAGTGCGAAGTGAATGGAGTGCTGCGTCACTTTCTAAATGCTGTCCTTTCAGAGAAAATCACTTTCCTTTGAATGTTCCTTAATCTACTTACAAGAATTCAACAGAAATTCACATGCGTTTCTCTGAAAGATAAGCAGTTTGTTCCAACACTTCAATTCACAGTGCGAAGTGAATGGACTGTTGCTTCACTTTCTAAATGCTGTCCTTTCAGAGAAAATCACTTTCCTTTGAAAGTTCCTTAATCTACTTACAAGCATTCAACAGAAATTCACATGCGTTTCTCTGAAAGAGAAGCAGTCTGTTCCAACACTTCAATTCACAGTGCGAAGTGAATGGACTGTTGCTTCACTTTGTAAATGCTGTCCTTTCAGAGAAAATCACTTTCCTTTGAAAGTGCCTTAAGCTACTTACAAGCATTCAACAGAAATTCACATGCATTTCACTGAAGGAGAAGTAGTCTGTTCGAACACTTCAATTCACTGTGCGAAGTGAATGGAGTGTTGCTTCACTTTCTAAATGCTGACCTTTCAGAGAAAATCACTTTCCTTTGAAAGTGCCTTAAGCTACTTACAAGCATTCAACAGAAATTCACATGCATTTCACTGAAAGAGAAGCAGTCTGTTCCAACACTTCAATTCACTGTGCGAAGTGAATGGAGTGTTGCTTCACTTTCTAAATGCTGTCCTTTCAGAGAAAATCACTTTCCTTTGAAAGTTCCTTAATCTACTTACAAGCATTCAACAGAAATTCACGTGCGTTTCTCTGAAAGAGAAGCAGTCTGTTCCAACACTTCAATTCACAGTGCGAAGTGAATGGACTGTTGATTCACTTTCTAAATGCTGTCCTTTCAGAGAAAATCACTTTCCTTTGAAAGTGCCTTAAGCTACTCATAAGGATTCAACAGAAATACACATGCGTTTCTCTGAAAGAGAAGCAGTCTGTTCCAACACTTCAATTCACAGTGCGTAGTGAATGGACTGTTGCTTCACTTTGTAAATGCTGTCCTTTCAGAGAAAATCACTTTCCTTTGAAAGTGCCTTAAGCTACTTACAAGCATTCACAAGAAACTCACATGCATTTTTCTGAAAGAGAAGCAGTGTGTTCCAACACTTCAATTCACTGTGCGAAGTGAATGGAGTGTTTCTTCACTTTCTATATGCTCTCCTGTTAGAGAAAATCACTCTCTTTTGAAACTGCCTTAAGCTACTTACAAGCATTCACAAGAAACTCACATCTGTTTCTCTGAAAGAGAAGCAGTCTGTTCCACCACTTCAATTCACTGTGCGAAGTGAATAGAGTGTTGCTTCACTTTCTAAATGCTCTCCTTTTAGAGAAAATCACTCTCTTTTGTTACTGCCTTAAGCTACTTACAAGCATTCACAAGAAACTCACATCTGTTTCTCTGAAAGAGAAACAGTCTGTTCCAACACTTCACTTCACTGTGCGAAGTGAATGGAGTTTGCTTCACTTTCTAAATGCTGTCCTTTCAGAGAAAATCACTTTCCTTTGAAAGTGCCTTAAGCTACTCATAAGCATTCAACAGAAATACACATGCGTTTCTCTGAAAGAGAAGCAGTCTGTTCCAACACTTCAATTCACAGTGCGAAGTGAATGGACTGTTGCTTCACTTTGTAAATGCTGTCCTTTCAGAGAAAATCATTTCCTTTGAAAGTGCCTTAAGCTACTTACAAGCATTCAACAGAAATTCACAAGCATTTCACTGAAAGAGAAGCAGTCTGTTCCAACACATCAATTCACTGTGCGAAGTGAATGGAGTGTTGCTTCACTTTCTAACTAAATGCTGTCCATTCAGAGAAAATCACTTTCCTTTGAAAGTGCCTTAAGCTACTTGCAAGCATTTACAAAAAATCATATCTGTTTCTCTGAAAGAAAAGTAGTCTGTTCCAACACTTCAATTCACTGTGCGTTGTGAATGGACTGTTGCGTCACTTTCGAAATGCTGTCCTTTCAGAGAAAATCACTTTCCTTTGAAAGTGCCTTAAGCTACTCATAAGCATTCAACAGAAATACACCTGCGTTTCTCTGAAAGAGAAGCAGTCTGTTCCAACACTTCAATTCATAGTGCGAAGTGAATGGAGTGCTGCGTCACTTTCTAAATGCTGTCCTTTCAGAGAAAATCACTTTCCTTTGAATGTTCCTTAATCTACTTACAAGCATTCAACAGAAATTCACATGCGTTTCTCTGAAACATAAGCAGTTTGTTCCAACACTTCAATTCACAGTGCGAAGTGAATGGACTGTTGCTTCACTTTCTAAATGCTGTCCTTTCAGAGAAAATCACTTTCCTTTGAAAGTTCCTTAATCTACTTACAAGCATTCAACAGAAATTCACATGCGTTTCTCTGAAAGAGAAGCAGTCTGTTCCAACACTTCAATTCACAGTGCGAAGTGAATGGACTGTTGCTTCACTTTGTAAATGCTGTCCTTTCAGAGAAAATCACTTTCCTTTGAAAGTGCCTTAAGCTACTTACAAGCATTCAACAGAAATTCACATGCATTTCACTGAAGGAGAAGTAGTCTGTTCGAACACTTCAATTCACTGTGCGAAGTGAATGGAGTGTTGCTTCACTTTCTAAATGCTGACCTTTCAGAGAAAATCACTTTCCTTTGAAAGTGCCTTAAGCTACTTACAAGCATTCAACAGAAATTCACATGCATTTCACTGAAAGAGAAGCAGTCTGTTCCAACACTTCAATTCACTGTGCGAAGTGAATGGAGTGTTGCTTCACTTTCTAAATGCTGTCCTTTCAGAGAAAATCACTTTCTTTTGAAAGTTCCTTAATCTACTTACAAGCATTCAACAGAAATTAACATGCGTTTCTCTGAAAGAGAAGCAGTCTGTTCCAACACTTCAATTCACAGTGCGAAGTGAATGGACTGTTGATTCACTTTGTAAATGCTGTCCTTTCAGAGAAAATCACTTTCCTTTGAAAGTGCCTTAAGCTACTTACAAGCATTCAACAGAAATTCACATGCATTTCACTGAAAGAGAAGTAGTCTGTTCCAACACTTCAATTCACTGTGCGAAGTGAATGGAGTGTTGCTTCACTTTCTAAATGCTGACCTTTCAGAGAAAATCACTTTCCTTTGAAAGTGCCTTAAGCTACTTACAAGCATTCAACAGAAATTCACATGCATTTCACTGAAAGAGAAGCAGTCTGTTCCAACACTTCAGTTCACTGTGCGAAGTGAATGGAGTGTTGCTTCACTTTCTAAATGCTGTCCTTTCAGAGAAAATCACTTTCCTTTGAAAGTGCCTTAAGCTACTTACAAGCATTCACAAAAAACTCATATCTGTTTCTCTGAAAGAGAAGTAGTCTGTTTCAACACTTCAATCCACTGTGCGTTGTGAATGGAGTGTTGCTTCACTTTCTAAATGCTGTCCTTTCAGAGAAAATCACTTTCCTTTGAAAGTGCCTTAAGCTACTCATAAGCATTCAACAGAAATACACATGTATTTCTCTGAAAGAGAAGCAGTCTGTTCCAACACTTCAATTCACTGTGCGAAGTGAATGGAGTGTTGCTTCACTTTCTAAATGCTGTCCTTTCAGAGAAAATCACTTTCCTTTGAAAGTGCCTTAAGCTACTTACAAGCATTCACAAAAAACTCATATCTGTTTCTCTGAAAGAGTAGTAGTCTGTTCCAACACTTCAATTCACTGTGCGTTGTGAATGGAGTGTTGCTTCACTTTCTAAATGCTGTCCTTTCAGAGAAAATCACTTTCCTTTGAAAGTGCCTTAAGCTACTCTTAAGCATTCAACAGCAATACACATGAGTTTGTCTGAAAGAGAAGCAGTCTGTTCCAACACTTCAATTCACAGTGCGAAGTGAATGGACTGTTGCTTCACTTTGTAAATGCTGTCCTTTCAGAGAAAATCACTTTCCTTTGAAAGTGCCTTAAGCTACTTACAAGCATTCAACAGAAATTCACATGCGTTTCACTGAAAGAGAAGCAGTCTGTTCCAACACTTCAATTCACTGTGCGTTGTGAATGGAGTCTTGCTTCACTTTCTAAATGCTGTCCTTTCAGAGAAAATCACTTTCCTTTGAAAGTGCCTTAAGCTACTCATAAGCATTCAACAGAAATACACATGCGTTTCTCTGAAAGAGAAGCAGTCTGTTCCAACACTTCAATTCACAGTGCGAAGTGAATGGACTGTTGCTTCACTTTGTAAAAGCTGTCCTTTCAGAGAAAATCACTTTCCTTTGAAAGTGCCTTAAGCTTCTTACAAGCATTCAACAGAAATTCACATGCGTTTCACTGAAAGAGAAGCAGTCTGTTCCAACACTTCAATTCACTGTGCGAAGTGAATGGAGTGTTGCTTCACTTTCTAAATGCTGACCTTTCAGAGAAAATCACTTTCCTTTGAAAGTGCCTTAAGCTACTTACAAGCATTCAACAGAAATTCACATGCATTTCACTGAAAGAGAAGCAGTCTGTTCCAACACTTCAATTCACTGTGCGAAGTGAATGGAGTGTTGCTTCACATTCTAAATGCTGTCCTTTCAGAGAAAATCACTTTCCTTTGAAAGTGCCTTAAGCTACTTACAAGCATTCACAAAAAACTCATATCTGTTTCTCTGAAAGAGAAGTAGTCTGTTCCAACACTTCAATTCACTGTGCATTGTGAATGGAGTGTTGCTTCACTTTCTAAATGCTGTCCTTTCAGAGAAAATCACTTTCCTTTGAAAGTGCCTTAAGCTACTAATAAGCATTCAACAGAAATACACATACGTTTCTCTGAAAGAGAAGCAGTCTGTTCCAACACTTCAATTCACAGTGCGAAGTGAATGGACTGTTGCTTCACTTTGTAAATGCTGTCCTTTCAGAGAAAATCACTTTCCTTTGAAAGTGCCTTAAGCTACTTACAAGCATTCAACAGAAATTCACATGCGTTTCACTGAAAGAGAAGCAGTCTGTTCCCACACTTCAATTCACTGTGCGAAGTGAATGGAGTGTTGCTTCACTTTCTAAATGCTGTCCTTTCAGAGAAAATCACTTTCCTTTGAAAGTGCCTTAAGCTACTTACAAGCATTCAACAGAAATTCACATGCATTTCACTGAAAGAGAAGCAGTCTGTTCCAACACTTCAATTCACTGTGCGAAGTGAATGGAGTGTTGCTTCACTTTCTAAATGCTGTCCTTTCAGAGAAAATCACTTTCCTTTGAAAGTGCCTTAAGCTACTTACAAGCATTCAACAGAAATTCACATGCATTTCCCTGAAAGAGAAGCAGTCTGTTCCAACATTTCAATTCACTGTGCGAAGTGAATGGAGTGTTGCTTCACTTTCTAAATGCTGTCTTTTCAGAGAAAATCACTTTCCTTTGAAAGTGCCTTAAGCTACTTACGAGCATTCACAAAAAACTCATATCTGTTTCTCTGAAAGAGAAGTAGTCTGTTCCAACACTTCAATTCACTGTGCGAAGTGAATGGACTGTTGCTTCACTTTGTAAATGCTGTCCTTTCAGAGAAAATCACTTTCCTTTGAAAGTGCCTTATGCTACTTACCAGCATTCAACAGAAATTCACATGTGTTTCACTGAAAGAGAAGCAGTCTGTTCCAACACTTCAATTCACTGTGCGAAGTGAATGGAGTGTTGCTTCACTTTCTAAATGGTGTCCTTTCAGAGAAAATCACTTTCCTTTGAAAGTGCCTTAAGCTACTTACAAGCATTCACAAAAAACTCATATCTGTTTCTCTGAAAGAGAAGTAGTCTGTTCCAACACTTCAATTCACTGTGCATTGTGAATGGAGTGTTGCTTCACTTTCTAAATGCTGTCCTTTCAGAGAAAATCACTTTCCTTTGAAAGTGCCTTAAGCTACTTACAAGCATTCAACAGAAATTCACCTGCATTTCCCTGAAAGAGAAGCAGTCTGTTCCAACATTTCAATTCACTGTGCGAAGTGAATGGAGTGTTGCTTCACTTTCTAAATGCTGTCTTTTCAGAGAAAATAACTTTCCTTTGAAAGTGCCTTAAGCTACTAATAAGCATTCAACAGAAATACACATACGTTTCTCTGAAAGAGAAGCAGTCTGTTCCAACACTTCAATTCACAGTGCGAAGTGAATGGACTGTTGCTTCACTTTGTAAATGCTGTCCTTTCAGAGAAAATCACTTTCCTTTGAAAGTGCCTTAAGCTACTTACAAGCATTCAACAGAAATTCACATGCGTTTCACTGAAAGAGAAGCAGTCTGTTCCCACACTTCAATTCACTGTGCGAAGTGAATGGAGTGTTGCTTCACTTTCTAAATGCTGTCCTTTCAGAGAAAATCACTTTCCTTTGAAAGTGCCTTAAGCTACTTACAAGCATTCAACAGAAATTCACATGCATTTCACTGAAAGAGAAGCAGTCTGTTCCAACACTTCAATTCACTGTGCGAAGTGAATGGAGTGTTGCTTCACTTTCTAAATGCTGTCCTTTCAGAGAAAATCACTTTCCTTTGAAAGTGCCTTAAGCTACTTACAAGCATTCAACAGAAATTCACATGCATTTCCCTGAAAGAGAAGCAGTCTGTTCCAACATTTCAATTCACTGTGCGAAGTGAATGGAGTGTTGCTTCACTTTCTAAATGCTGTCTTTTCAGAGAAAATAACTTTCCTTTGAAAGTGCCTTAAGCTACTTACGAGCATTCACAAAAAACTCATATCTGTTTCTCTGAAAGAGAAGTAGTCTGTTCCAACACTTCAATTCACTGTGCGAAGTGAATGGACTCTTGCTTCACTTTCTAAATGCTGTCCTTTCAGAGAAAATCACTTTCCTTTGAAAGTGCCTTATGCTACTTACAAGCATTCAACAGAAATTCACATGCGTTTCTCTGAAAGAGAAGCAGTCTGTTCCAACACTTCAATTCACTATGTGAAGTGAATGGAGTGTTGCTTCACTTTCTAAATGATATCCTTTCAGAGAAAATCACTTTCCTTTGAAAGTGCCTTAAGCTACTTTCAAGCATTCAACAGAAATTCACATGAGTTTCACTGAAAGAGAAGCAGTCTGTTCCAACACTTCAATTCACTGTGCGAAGTGAATGGAGTGTTTCTTCACTTTCTAAATGCTGTCCTTTCAGGGAAAATCACTTTCCTTTGAAAGTGCCTTAAGCTACTTACAAGCATTCACAAAAAACTCATATCTGTTTCTCTGAAAGAGAAGTAGTCTGTTCCAACACTTCAGTTCACTGTGCGTTGTGAATGGAGTGTTGCTTCACTTTCTAAATGCTGTCCTTTCAGAGAAAATCACTTTCCTTTGAAAGTGCCTTAAGCTACTTACAAGCATTCAACAGAAATTCACATGCGTTTCTCTGAAAGAGAAGCAGTCTGTTCCAACACTTCAATTCACTATGTGAAGTGAATGGACTGTTGCTTCACTTTCTAAATGATGTCCTTTCAGAGAAAATCACTTTCCTTTGAAAGTGCCTTAAGCTACTTACAAGCATTCAACAGAAATTCACATGAGTTTCACTGAAAGAGAAGCAGTCTGTTCCAACACTTCAATTCACTGTGCGAAGTAAATGGAGTGTTGCTTCACTTTCTAAATGCTGTCCTTTCAGAGAAAATCACTTTCCTTTGAAAGTGCCTTAAGCTACTCACAAGCATTCAACAGAAATTCACATGCATTACACTGAAAGAGAAGCAGTCTGTTCCAACACTTCAATTCACTGTGCGAAGTGAATGGAGTGTTGCTTCACTTTCTAATTGCTGTCCTTTCAGAGAAAATCACTTTCCTGTGAAAGTGCCTTAAGCTACTTACAAGCATTCACAAAAAACTCATATCTGTTTCTCTGAAAGAGAAGTAGTCTGTTCCAACACTTCAATTCACTGTGCGAAGTGAATGGAGGGTTGCTTCACTTTCTAAATGCTGTCCTTTCAGAGAAAATCACTTTCCTTTGAAAGTGCCTTAAGCTACTTACAAGCATTCACAAAAAACTCATATCTGTTTCTCTGAAAGAGAAGTAGTCTGTTCCAACACTTCAATTCACTGTGCGTTGTGAATGGAGTGTTGCTTCACTTTCTAAATGCTGTCCTTTCAGAGAAAATCACTTTCCTTTGAAAGTGCCTTAAGCTACTCATAAGCATTCAACAGAAATACACATGCGTTTCTCTGAAAGAGAAGCAGTCTGTTCCAACACTTCAATTCACAGTGCGAAGTGAATGGACTGTTGCTTCACTTTGTAAATGCTGTCCTTTCAGAGAAAATCACTTCCTTTTGAAAGTGCCTTAAGCTACTTACAAGCATTCAACAGAAATTCACATGCGTTTCACTGAAAGAGAAGCAGTCTGTTCCAACACTTCAATTCACTGTGCGAAGTGAATGGAGTGTTGCTTCACTTTCTAAATGCTGTCCTTTCAGAGAAAATCACTTTCCTTTGAAAGTGCCTTAAGCTACTTACAAGCATTCACAAAAAACTCATATCTGTTTCTCTCAAAGAGAAGTAGTCTGTTCCAACACTTCAATTTACTGTGCGTTGTGAATGGAGTGTTGCTTCACTTTCTAAATGCTGTCCTTTCAGAGAAAATCACTTTCCTTTGAAAGTGCCTTAAGCTACTTACAAGCATTCAACAGAAATTCACATGCGTTTCTCTGAAAGAGAAGCAGTCTTTTCCAACACTTCAATTCACTATGTGAAGTGAATGGAGTGTTGCTTCACTTTCTAAATGATGTCCTTTCAGAGAAAATCACTTTCCTTTGAAAGTGCCTTAAGCTACTTTCAAGCATTCAACAGAAATTCACATGAGTTTCACTGAAAGAGAAGCAGTCTGTTCCAACACTTCAATTCACTGTGCGAAGTGAATGGAGTGTTGCTTCACTTTCTAAATACTGTCCTTTCAGAGAAAATCACTTTCCTTTGAGAGTGCCTTAAGCTACTTACAAGCATTCAACAGAAATTCACATGCATTTCACTGAAAGAGAAGCAGTCTGTTCCAACACTTCAATTCACTGTGCGAAGTGAATGGAGTGTTGCTTCACTTTCTAAATGCTGTCCTTTCAGAGAAAATCACTTTCCTTTGAAAGTGCCTTAAGCTACTTACAAGCATTCACAAAAAACTCATATCTGTTCCTCTGAAAGAGAAGTAGTCTGTTCCAACACTTCAATACACTGTGCGTTGTGAATGGAGTGTTGCTTCACTTTCTAAATGCTGTCCTTTCAGAGAAAATCACTTTCCTTTGAAAGTGCCTTAAGCTACTCATAAGCATTCAACAGAAAAACACCTGCATTTCTCTGAAAGAGAAGCAGTCTGTTCCAACACTTCAATTCACAGTGCGAAGTGAATGGAGTGTTGCTTCACTTTCTAAATGCTGTCCTTTCAGAGAAAATCACTTTCCTTTGAAAGTGCCTTAATCTACTTACAAGCATTCAACAGAAATTCACATGCGTTTCTCTGAAAGAGAAGCAGTCTGTTCCAACACTTCAATTCACAGTGCGAAGTGAATGGACTGTTGCTTCACTTTGTAAATGCTGTCCTTTCAGAGAAAATCACTTTCCTTTGAAAGTTCCTTAATCTACTTACAAGCATTCAACAGAAATTCACATGCGTTTCTCTGAAAGAGAAGCAGTCTGTTCCAACACTTCAATTCACAGTGCGAAGTGAATGGAGTGTTGCTTCACTTTCTAAATGCTGTCCTTTCAGAGAATATCACTTTCCTTTGAAAGTCCCTTAAGCTACTTACAAGCATTCACAAAAAACTCATATCTGTTTCTCTGAAAGAGAAGTAGTCTGTTCCAACACTTCAATTCACTGTGCGTTGTGAATGGAGTGTTGCTTCACTTTCTAAATGCTGTCCTTTCAGAGAAAATCACTTTCCTTTGAAAGTGCCTTAAGCTACTTACAAGCATTCAACAGAAATTCACATGCGTTTCTCTGAAAGAGAAGCAGTCTGTTCCAACACTTCAATTCACTATGTGAAGTGAATGGAGTGTTGCTTCACTTTCTAAATGCTGTCCTTTCAGAGAAAATCACTTTCCTTTGAAAGTGCCTTAAGCTATTCATAAGCATTCAACAGAAATACACCTGCGTTTCTATGAAAGAGAAGCAGTCTGTTCCAACACTTCAATTCACAGTGCGAAGTGAATGGAGTGTTGCTTCACTTTCTAAATGCTGTCCTTTCAGACAAAATCACTTTCCTTTGAAAGTGCCTTAAGCTACTTACAAGCATTCACAAAAAACTCATATCTGTTTCTCTGAAAGAGAAGTAGTCTGTTCCAACACTTCAATTCACTGTGCATTGTGAATGGAGTGTTGCTTCACTTTCTAAATGCTGTCCTTTCAGAGAAAATCACTTTCCTTTGAAAGTGCCTTAAGCTACTAATAAGCATTCAACAGAAATACACATACGTTTCTCTGAAAGAGAAGCAGTCTGTTCCAACACTTCAATTCACAGTGCGAAGTGAATGGACTGTTGCTTCACTTTGTAAATGCTGTCCTTTCAGAGAAAATCACTTTCCTTTGAAAGTGCCTTAAGCTACTTACAAGCATTCAACAGAAATTCACATGCGTTTCACTGAAAGAGAAGCAGTCTGTTCCCACACTTCAATTCACTGTGCGAAGTGAATGGAGTGTTGCTTCAATTTCTAAATGCTGTCCTTTCAGAGAAAATCACTTTCCTTTGAAAGTGCCTTAAGCTACTTACAAGCATTCAACAGAAATTCACATGCATTGCACTGAAAGAGAAGCAGTCTGTTCCAACACTTCAATTCACTGTGCGAAGTGAATGGAGTGTTGCTTCACTTTCTAAATGCTGTCCTTTCAGAGAAAATCACTTTCCTTTGAAAGTGCCTTAAGCTACTTACAAGCATTCAACAGAAATTCACATGCATTTCCCTGAAAGAGAAGCAGTCTGTTCCAACATTTCAATTCACTGTGCGAAGTGAATGGAGTGTTGCTTCACTTTCTAAATGCTGTCTTTTCAGAGAAAATCACTTTCCTTTGAAAGTGCCTTAAGCTACTTACGAGCATTCACAAAAAACTCATATCTGTTTCTCTGAAAGAGAAGTAGTCTGTTCCAACACTTCAATTCACTGTGCGAAGTGAATGGACTCTTGCTTCACTTTCTAAATGCTGTCCTTTCAGAGAAAATCACTTTCCTTTGAAAGTGCCTTATGCTACTTACAAGCATTCAACAGAAATTCACATGCGTTTCTCTGAAAGAGAAGCAGTCTGTTCCAACACTTCAATTCACTATGTGAAGTGAATGGAGTGTTGCTTCACTTTCTAAATGATGTCCTTTCAGAAAAAATCACTTTCCTTTGAAAGTGCCTTAAGCTACTTTCAAGCATTCAACAGAAATTCACATGAGTTTCACTGAAAGAGAAGCAGTCTGTTCCAACACTTCAATTCACTGTGCGAAGTGAATGGAGTGTTTCTTCACTTTCTAAATGCTGTCCTTTCAGGGAAAATCACTTTCCTTTGAAAGTGCCTTAAGCTACTTACAAGCATTCACAAAAAACTCATATCTGTTTCTCTGAAAGAGAAGTAGTCTGTTCCAACACTTCAGTTCACTGTGCGTTGTGAATGGAGTGTTGCTTCACTTTCTAAATGCTGTCCTTTCAGAGAAAATCACTTTCCTTTGAAAGTGCCTTAAGCTACTAATAAGCATTCAACAGAAATACACATGTGTTTCTCTGAAAGAGAAGCAGTCTGTTCCAACACTTCAATTCACAGTGCGAAGTGAATGGACTCTTGCTTCACTTTCTAAATGCTGTCCTTTCAGAGAAAATCACTTTCCTTTGAATGTGCCTTAAGCTACTTACAAGCATTCAACAGAAATTCACATGCGTTTCACTGAAAGAGAAGCAGTCTGTTCCAACACTTCAATTCACTGTGCGAAGTGAATGGAGGGTTGCTTCACTTTCTAAATGCTGTCCTTTCAGAGAAAATCACTTTCCTTTGAAAGTGCCTTAAGCTACTTACGAGCATTCAGCAGAAATTCACATGCATTTCTGAAAGAGAAGCAGTCTGTTCCAACCCTTCAATTCACTGTGCGAAGTGAATGGAGTGTTGCTTCACTTCCTAAATGCTGTCCTTTCAGAGAAAATCACTTTCCTTTGAAAGTGCCTTAAGCTACTTTCAAGCTTTCAACAGAAATTCACACGCATTTCACTGAAAGGGAAGCAGTCTGTTCCAACACTTCAATTCACTGTGCGAAGTGAATGGACTGTTGCTTCACTTTCTAAATGCTGTCCTTTCAGAGAAAATCACTTTCCTTTGAAAGTGCCTTAAGCTACTTACAAGCATTCACAAAAAACTCATATCTGTTTCTCTGAAAGAGAAGTAGTCTGTTCCAACACTTCAATTCACTGTGCGTTGTGAATGGAGTGTTGCTTCACTTTCTAAATGCTGTCCTTTCAGAGAAAATCACTTTCCTTTGAAAGTGCCTTAAGCTACTCATAAGCATTCAACAGAAATACACATGCGTTTCTCTGAAAGAGAAGCAGTCTGTTCCAACACTTCAATTCACAGTGCGAAGTGAATGGACTGTTGCTTCACTTTGTAAATGCTGTCCTTTCAGAGAAAATCACTTCCTTTTGAAAGTGCCTTAATCTACTTACAAGCATTCAACAGAAATTCACATGCGTTTCACTGAAAGAGAAGCAGTCTGTTCCAACACTTCAATTCACTGTGCGAAGTGAATGGAGTGTTGCTTCACTTTCTAAATGCTGTCCTTTCAGAGAAAATCACTTTCCTTTGAAAGTGCCTTAAGCTACTTACAAGCATTCACAAAAAACTCATATCTGTTTCTCTCAAAGAGAAGTAGTCTGTTCCAACACTTCAATTCACTGTGCGTTGTGAATGGAGTGTTGCTTCACTTTCTAAATGCTGTCCTTTCAGAGAAAATCACTTTCCTTTGAAAGTGCCTTAAGCTACTTACAAGCATTCAACAGAAATTCACATGCGTTTCTCTGAAAGAGAAGCAGTCTTTTCCAACACTTCAATTCACTATGTGAAGTGAATGGAGTGTTGCTTCACTTTCTAAATGATGTCCTTTCAGAGAAAATCACTTTCCTTTGAAAGTGCCTTAAGCTACTTTCAAGCATTCAACAGAAATTCACATGAGTTTCACTGAAAGAGAAGCAGTCTGTTCCAACACTTCAATTCACTGTGCGAAGTGAATGGAGTGTTGCTTCACTTTCTAAATACTGTCCTTTCAGAGAAAATCACTTTCCTTTGAGAGTGCCTTAAGCTACTTACAAGCATTCAACAGAAATTCACATGCATTTCACTGAAAGAGAAGCAGTCTGTTCCAACACTTCAATTCACTGTGCGAAGTGAATGGAGTGTTGCTTCACTTTCTAAATGCTGTCCTTTCAGAGAAAATCACTTTCCTTTGAAAGTGCCTTAAGCTACTTACAAGCATTCACAAAAAACTCATATCTGTTCCTCTGAAAGAGAAGTAGTCTGTTCCAACACTTCAATACACTGTGCGTTGTGAATGGAGTGTTGCTTCACTTTCTAAATGCTGTCCTTTCAGAGAAAATCACTTTCCTTTGAAAGTGCCTTAAGCTACTCATAAGCATTCAACAGAAAAACACCTGCATTTTCTGAAAGAGAAGCAGTCTGTTCCAACACTTCAATTCACAGTGCGAAGTGAATGGAGTGTTGCTTCACTTTCTAAATGCTGTCCTTTCAGAGAAAATCACTTTCCTTTGAAAGTGCCTTAATCTACTTACAAGCATTCAACAGAAATTCACATGCGTTTCTCTGAAAGAGAAGCAGTCTGTTCCAACACTTCAATTCACAGTGCGAAGTGAATGGACTGTTGCTTCACTTTGTAAATGCTGTCCTTTCAGAGAAAATCACTTTCCTTTGAAAGTTCCTTAATCTACTTACAAGCATTCAACAGAAATTCACATGCGTTTCTCTGAAAGAGAAGCAGTCTGTTCAAACACTTCAATTCACAGTGCGAAGTGAATGGACTGTTGCTTCACTTTGTAAATGCTGTCCTTTCAGAGAAAATCACTTTCCTTTGAAAGTGCCTTAAGCTACTTACAATCATTCAACAGAAATTCACATGCGTTTCACTGAAAGAGAAGCAGTATGTTCCAACACTTCAATTCACTGTGCGAAGTGAATGGAGTGTTGCTTCACTTTCTAAATGCTGTCCATTCAGAGAAAATCACTTTCCTTTGAAAGTGCCTTAAGCTACTCATAAGCATTCAACAGAAATACACATGCGTTTCTCTGAAAGAGAAGTAGTCTGTTCCAACACTTCAATTCACTGTGCGAAGTGAATGGAGTGTTGCTTCACTTTCTAAATGCTGTCCTTTCAGAGAATATCACTTTCCTTTGAAAGTGCCTTAAGCTACTTACAAGCATTCACAAAAAACTCATATCTGTTTCTCTGAAAGAGAAGTAGTCTGTTCCAACACTTCAATTCACTGTGCGTTGTGAATGGAGTGTTGCTTCACTTTCTAAATGCTGTCCTTTCAGAGAAAATCACTTTCCTTTGAAAGTGCCTTAAGCTACTTACAAGCATTCAACAGAAATTCACATGCGTTTCTCTGAAAGAGAAGCAGTCTGTTCCAACACTTCAATTCACTATGTGAAGTGAATGGAGTGTTGCTTCACTTTCTAAATGCTGTCCTTTCAGAGAAAATCACTTTCCTTTGAAAGTGCCTTAAGCTACTCATAAGCATTCAACAGAAATACACCTGCGTTTCTCTGAAAGAGAAGCAGTCTGTTCCAACACTTCAATTCACAGTGCGAAGTGAATGGAGTGTTGCTTCACTTTCTAAATGCTGTCCTTTCAGAGAAAATCACTTTCCTTTGAAAGTTCCTTAATCTACTTACAAGCATTCAACAGAAATTCACATGCGTTTCTCTGAAAGAGAAGCAGTCTGTTCCAACACTTCAATTCACAGTGCGAAGTGAATGGACTGTTGCTTCACTTTGTAAATGCTGTCCTTTCAGAGAAAATCACTTTCCTTTGAAAGTTCCTTAATCTACTTACAAGCATTCAACAGAAATTCACATGCGTTTCTCTGAAAGAGAAGCAGTCTGTTCAAACACTTCAATTCACAGTGCGAAGTGAATGGACTGTTGCTTCACTTTGTAAATGCTGTCCTTTCAGAGAAAATCACTTTCCTTTGAAAGTGCCTTAAGCTACTTACAAGCATTCAACAGAAATTCACATGCGTTTCACTGAAAGAGAAGCAGTCTGTTCCAACATTTCAATTCACTGTGCGAAGTGAATGGAGTGTTGGTTCACTTTCTAAATGCTGTCCATTCAGAGAAAATCACTTTCCTTTGAAAGTGCCTTAAGCTACTTACAAGCATTCAACAGAAATTCACATGCATTTCACTGAAAGAGAAGCAGTCTGTTCCAACACTTCAATTCACTGTGCGAAGTGAATGGAGTGTTGCTTCACTTTCTAAATGCTGTCCTTTCAGAGAAAATCACTTTCCTTTGAAAGTGCCTTAAGCTACTTACAAGCATTCACAAAAAACTCATATCTGTTTCTCTGAAAGAGAAGTAGTCTGTTCCAACACTTCAATTCACTGTGCGTTGTGAATGGAGTGTTGCTTCACTTTCTAAATGCTGTCCTTTCAGAGAAAATCACTTTCCTTTGAAAGTGCCTTAAGCTACTTACAAGCATTCAACAGAAATTCACATGCGTTTCTCTGAAAGAGAAGCAGTCTGTTCCAACACTTCAATTCACTATGTGAAGTGAATGGAGTGTTGCTTCACTTTCTAAATGCTGTCCTTTCAGAGAAAATCACTTTCCTTTGAAAGTGCCTTAAGCTACTTTCAAGCATTCAACAGAAATTCACATGAGTTTCACTGAAAGAGAATCAGTCTGTTCCAACACTTCAATTCACTGTGCGAAGTCAATGGAGTGTTGCTTCACTTTCTAAATGCTGTCCTTTCAGAGAAAATCACTTTCCTTTGAAAGTGCCTTAAGCTACTTACAAGCATTCAACAGAAATTCAC
The DNA here is from genome assembly GCF_982192425.1 of Myodes glareolus. Taxonomy (NCBI): domain Eukaryota; kingdom Metazoa; phylum Chordata; class Mammalia; order Rodentia; family Cricetidae; genus Myodes; species Myodes glareolus. The sequence continues at coordinate 199,834 of NC_142037.1, read as the reverse complement.
ATGCATTTCACTGAAAGAGAAGCAGTCTGTTCCAACACTTCAATTCACTGTGCGCAGTGAATGGAGTGTTGCTTCACTTTCTAAATGCTGTCCTTTCAGACAAAATCACTTTCCTTTGAAAGTGCCTTAAGCTACTTACAAGCATTCACAAAAAACTCATATCTGTTCCTCTGAAAGAGAAGTAGTCTGTTCCAAAACTTCAATACACTGTGCGTTGTGAATGGAGTGTTGCTTCACTTTCTAAATGCTGTCCTTTCAGAGAAAATCACTTTCCTTTGAAAGTGCCTTAAGCTACTCATAAGCATTCAACAGAAATACACCTGCGTTTCTCTGAAAGAGAAGCAGTCTGTTCCAACACTTCAATTCACAGTGCGAAGTGAATGGAGTGTTGCTTCACTTTCTAAATGCTGTCCTTTCAGAGAAATTCACTTTCCTTTGAAAGTTCCTTAATCTACTTACAAGCATTCAACAGAAATTCACATGCGTTTCTCTGAAAGAGAAGCAGTCTGTTCCAACACTTCAATTCACAGTGCTAAGTGAATGGACTGTTGCTTCACTTTGTAAATGCTGTCCTTTCAGAGAAAATCACTTTCCTTTGAAAGTTCCTTAATCTACTTACAAGCATTCAACAGAAATTCACATGCGTTTCTCTGAAAGAGAAGCAGTCTGTTCAAACACTTCAATTCACAGTGCGAAGTGAATGGACTGTTGCTTCACTTTGTAAATGCTGTCCTTTCAGAGAAAATCACTTTCCTTTGAAAGTGCCTTAAGCTACTTACAAGCATTCAACAGAAATTCACATGCGTTTAACTGAAAGAGAAGCAGTCTGTTCCAACACTTCAATTCACTGTGCGAAGTGAATGGAGTGTTGCTTCACTTTCTAAATGCTGTCCATTCAGAGAAAATCACTTTCCTTTGAAAGTGCCTTAAGCTACTTACAAGCATTCAACAGAAATTCACATGCGTTTCTCTGAAAGAGAAGCAGTCTGTTCCAACACTTCAATTCACTATGTGAAGTGAATGGAGTGTTGCTTCACTTTCTAAATGCTGTCCTTTCAGAGAAAATCACTTTCCTTTGAAAGTGCCTTAAGCTACTCATAAGCATTCAACAGAAATACACCTGCGTTTCTCTGAAAGAGAAGCAGTCTGTTCCAACACTTCAATTCACAGTGCGAAGTGAATGGAGTGTTGCTTCACTTTGTAAATGCTGTCCTTTTAGAGAAAATCACTTTGCTTTGAAAGTTCCTTAATCTACTTACAAGCATTCAACAGAAATTCACATGCGTTTCTCTGAAAGAGAAGCAGTCTGTTCCAACACTTCAATTCACAGTGCGAAGTGAATGGACTGTTGCTTCACTTTTTAAATGCTGTCCTTTCAGAGAAAATCACTTTCCTTTGAAAGTGCCTTAAGCTACTTACAAGCATTCAACAGAAATTCACATGCGTTTCACTGAAAGAGAAGCAGTCTGTTCCAACACTTCAATTCACTGTGCGAAGTGAATGGAGTGTTGCTTCACTTTCTAAATGCTGTCCATTCAGAGAAAATCACTTTCCTTTGAAAGTGCCTTAAGCTACTTACAAGCATTCAACAGAAATTCACATGCATTTCACTGAAAGAGAAGCAGTCTGTTCCAACACTTCAATTCACTGTGCGAAGTGAATGGAGTGTTGCTTCACTTTCTAAATGCTGTCCTTTCAGAGAAAATCACTTTCCTTTGAAAGTGCCTTAAGCTACTTACAAGCATTCACAAAAAACTCATATCTGTTTCTCTGAAAGAGAAGTAGTCTGTTCCAACACTTCAATTCACTGTGCGTTGTGAATGGAGTGTTGCTTCACTTTCTAAATGCTGTCCTTTCAGAGAAAATCACTTTCCTTTGAAAGTGCCTTAAGCTACTTACAAGCATTCAACAGAAATTCACATGCGTTTCTCTGAAAGAGAAGCAGTCTGTTCCAACACTTCAATTCACTATGTGAAGTGAATGGAGTGTTGATTCACTTTCTAAATGCTGTCCTTTCAGAGAAAATCACTTTCCTTTGAAAGTGCCTTAAGCTACTTTCAAGCATTCAACAGAAATTCACATGAGTTTCACTGAAAGAGAAGCAGTCTGTTCCAACACTTCAATTCACTGTGCGAAGTGAATGGAGTGTTGCTTCACTTTCTAAATGCTGTCCTTTCAGAGAAAATCACTTTCCTTTGAAAGTGCCTTAAGCTACTTACAAGCATTCAACAGAAATTCACATGTATTTCACTGAAAGAGAAGCAGTCTGTTCCAACACTTCAATTCACTGTGCGTTGTGAATGGAGTGTTGCTTCACTTTCTAAATGCTGTCCTTTCAGAGAAAATCACTTTCCTTTGAAAGTGCCTTAAGCTACTCATAAGCATTCAACAGAAATACACATGCGTTTCTCTGAAAGAGAAGCAGTCTGTTCCAACACTTCAATTCACAGTGCGAAGTGAATGGACTGTTGCTTCACTTTGTAAATGCTGTCCTTTCAGAGAAAATCACTTCCTTTTGAAAGTGCCTTAAGCTACTTACAAGCATTCAACAGAAATTCACATGCGTTTCACTGAAAGAGAAGCAGTCTGTTCCAACACTTCAATTCACTGTGCGAAGTGAATGGAGTGTTGCTTCACTTTCTAAATGCTGTCCTTTCAGAGAAAATCACTTTCCTTTGAAAGTGCCTTAAGCTACTTACAAGCATTCACAAAAAACTCATATCTGTTTCTCTCAAAGAGAAGTAGTCTGTTCCAACACTTCAATTCACTGTGCGTTGTGAATGGAGTGTTGCTTCACTTTCTAAATGCTGTCCTTTCAGAGAAAATCACTTTCCTTTGAAAGTGCCTTAAGCTACTTACAAGCATTCAACAGAAATTCACATGCGTTTCTCTGAAAGAGAAGCAGTCTGTTCCAACACTTCAATTCACTATGTGAAGTGAATGGAGTGTTGCTTCACTTTCTAAATGCTGTCCTTTCAGAGAAAATCACTTTCCTTTGAAAGTGCCTTAAGCTACTCATAAGCATTCAACAGAAATACACCTGCGTTTCTCTGAAAGAGAAGCAGTCTGTTCCAACACTTCAATTCACAGTGCGAAGTGAATGGAGTGTTGCTTCACTTTGTAAATGCTGTCCTTTCAGAGAAAATCACTTTCCTTTGAAAGTTCCTTAATCTACTTACAAGCATTCAACAGAAATTCACATGCGTTTCTCTGAAAGAGAAGCAGTCTGTTCCAACACTTCAATTCACAGTGCGAAGTGAATGGACTGTTGCTTCACTTTGTAAATGCTGTCCTTTCAGAGAAAATCACTTTCCTTTGAAAGTTCCTTAATCTACTTACAAGCATTCAACAGAAATTCACATGCGTTTCTCTGAAAGAGAAGCAGTCTGTTCCAACACTTCAATTCACAGTGCGAAGTGAATGGACTGTTGCTTCACTTTGTAAATGCTGTCCTTTCAGAGAAAATCACTTTCCTTTGAAAGTGCCTTAAGCTACTTACAAGCATTCAACAGAAATTCACATGCGTTTCACTGAAAGAGAAGCAGTCTGTTCCAACACTTCAATTCACTGTGCGAAGTGAATGGAGTGTTGCTTCACTTTCTAAATGCTGTCCATTCAGAGAAAATCACTTTCCTTTGAAAGTGCCTTAAGCTACTTACAAGCATTCAACAGAAATTCACATGCATTTCACTGAAAGAGAAGCAGTCTGTTCCAACACTTCAATTCACTGTGCGAAGTGAATGGAGTGTTGCTTCACTTTCTAAACGCTGTCCTTTCAGAGAAAATCACTTTCCTTTGAAAGTGCCTTAAGCTACTTACAAGCATTCACAAAAAACTCATATCTGTTTCTCTGAAAGAGAAGTAGTCTGTTCCAACACTTCAATTCACTGTGCGTTGTGAATGGAGTGTTGCTTCACTTTCTAAATGCTGTCCTTTCAGAGAAAATCACTTTCCTTTGAAAGTGCCTTAAGCTACTTACAAGCATTCAACAGAAATTCACATGCGTTTCTCTGAAAGAGAAGCAGTCTGTTCCAACACTTCAATTCACTATGTGAAGTGAATGGAGTGTTGCTTCACTTTCTAAATGCTGTCCTTTCAGAGAAAATCACTTTCCTTTGAAAGTGCCTTAAGCTACTTTCAAGCATTCAACAGAAATTCACATGAGTTTCACTGAAAGAGAAGCAGTCTGTTCCAACACTTCAATTCACTGTGCGAAGTGAATGGAGTGTTGCTTCACTTTCTAAATGCTGTCCTTTCAGAGAAAATCACTTTCCTTTGAAAGTGCCTTAAGCTACTTACAAGCATTCAACAGAAATTCACATGCATTTCACTGAAAGAGAAGCAGTCTGTTCCAACACTTCAATTCACTGTGCGAAGTGAATGGAGTGTTGCTTCACTTTCTAAATGCTGTCCTTTCAGAGAAAATCACTTTCCTTTGAAAGTGACTTAAGCTACTTACAAGCATTCACAAAAAACTCATATCTGTTTCTCTGAAAGAGAAGTAGTCTGTTCCAACACTTCAATTCACTGTGCGTTGTGAATGGAGTGTTGCTTCACTTTCTAAATGCTGTCCTTTCAGAGAAAATCACTTTCCTTTGAAAGTGCCTTAAGCTACTTACAAGCATTCAACAGAAATTCACATGCGTTTCACTGAAAGAGAAGCAGTCTGTTCCAACACTTCAATTCACTGTGCGAAGTGAATGGAGTGTTGCCTCACTTTCTAAATGCTGTCCATTCAGAGAAAATCTTTTTCCTTTGAAAGTGCCTTAAGCTACTTACAAGCATTCAACAGAAATTCACATGCATTTCACTGAAAGAGAAGCAGTCTGCTCCAACACTTCAATTCACTGTGCGAAGTGAATGGAGTGTTGCTTCACTTTCTAAATGCTGTCCTTTCAGAGAAAATCACTTTCCTTTGAAAGTGCCTTAAGCTACTTACAAGCATTCACAAAAAACTCACATCTGTTTCTCTGAAAGAGAAGTAGTCTGTTACAACACTTCAATTCACTGTGCGTTGTGAATGGAGTGTTGCTTCACTTTCTAAATGCTGTCCTTTCAGAGAAAATCACTTTCCTTTGAAAGTGCCTTAAGCTACTTACAAGCATTCACAAAAAACTCATATCTGTTTCTCTGAAAGAGAAGCAGTCTTTTCCAACACTTCAATTCACAGTGCGAAGTGAATGGAGTGTTGCTTCACTTTCTAAATGCTGTCCTTTCAGAGAAAATCACTTTCCTTTGAAAGTTCCTTAATCTACTTACAAGCATTCAACAGAAATTCACATGCGTTTCTCTGAAAGAGAAGCAGTCTGTTCCAACACTTCAATTCACAGTGCGAAGTGAATGGACTGTTGCTTCACTTTGTAAATGCTGTCCTTTCAGAGAAAATCACTTTCCTTTGAATGTTCCTTAATCTACTTACAAGCATTCAACAGAAATTCATATGCGTTTCTCTGAAAGAGAAGCAGTCTGTTCAAACACTTCAATTCACAGTGCGAAGTGAATGGACTGTTGCTTCACTTTGTAAATGCTGTCCTTTCAGAGAAAATCACTTTCCTTTGAAAGTGCCTTAAGCTACTTACAAGCATTCAACAGAAATTCACATGCGTTTCACTGAAAGAGAAGCAGTCTGTTCCAACACTTCAATTCACTGTGCGAAGTGAATGGAGTGTTGCTTCACTTTCTAAATGCTGTCCATTCAGAGAAAATCACTTTCCTTTGAAAGTGCCTTAAGCTACTTACAAGCATTCAACAGAAATTCACATGCATTTCACTGAAAGAGAAGCAGTCTGTTCCAACACTTCAATTCACTGTGCGAAGTGAATGGAGTGTTGCTTCACTTTCTAAATGCTGTCCTTTCAGAGAAAATCACTTTCCTTTGAAAGTGCCTTAAGCTACTTACAAGCATTCACAAAAAACTCATATCTGTTTCTCTGAAAGAGAAGTAGTCTGTTCCAACACTTCAATTCACTGTGCGTTGTGAATGGAGTGTTGCTTCACTTTCTAAATGCTGTCCTTTCAGAGAAAATCACTTTCCTTTGAAAGTGCCTTAAGCTACTTACAAGCATTCAACAGAAATTCACATGCGTTTCTCTGAAAGAGAAGCAGTCTGTTCCAACACTTCAATTCACTATGTGAAGTGAATGGAGTGTTGCTTCACTTTCTAAATGCTGTCCTTTCAGAGAAAATCACTTTCCTTTGAAAGTGCCTTAAGCTACTTTCAAGCATTCAACAGAAATTCACATGAGTTTCACTGAAAGAGAAGCAGTCTGTTCCAACACTTCAATTCACTGTGCGAAGTGAATGGAGTGTTGCTTCACTTTCTAAATGCTGTCCTTTCAGAGAAAATCACTTTCCTTTGAAAGTGCCTTAAGCTACTTACAAGCATTCAACAGAAATTCACATGCATTTCACTGAAAGAGAAGCAGTCTGTTCCAACACTTCAATTCACTGTGTGAAGTGAATGGAGTGTTGCTTCACTTTCTAAATGCTGTCCTTTCAGAGAAAATCACTTTCCTTTGAAAGTGCCTTAAGCTACTTACAAGCATTCAACAGAAATTCACATGTATTTCACTGAAAGAGAAGCAGTCTGTTCCAACACTTCAATTCACTGTGCGTTGTGAATGGAGTGTTGCTTCACTTTCTAAATGCTGTCCTTTCAGAGAAAATCACTTTCCTTTGAAAGTGCCTTAAGCTACTCATAAGCATTCAACAGAAATACACATGCGTTTCTCTGAAAGAGAAGCAGTCTGTTCCAACACTTCAATTCACAGTGCGAAGTGAATGGACTGTTGCTTCACTTTGTAAATGCTGTCCTTTCAGAGAAAATCACTTCCTTTTGAAAGTGCCTTAAGCTACTTACAAGCATTCAACAGAAATTCACATGCGTTTCACTGAAAGAGAAGCAGTCTGTTCCAACACTTCAATTCACTGTGCGAAGTGAATGGAGTGTTGCTTCACTTTCTAAATGCTGTCCTTTCAGAGAAAATCACTTTCCTTTGAAAGTGCCTTAAGCTACTTACAAGCATTCACAAAAAACTCATATCTGTTTCTCTCAAAGAGAAGTAGTCTGTTCCAACACTTCAATTCACTGTGCGTTGTGAATGGAGTGTTGCTTCACTTTCTAAATGCTGTCCTTTCAGAGAAAATCACTTTCCTTTGAAAGTGCCTTAAGCTACTTACAAGCATTCAACAGAAATTCACATGCGTTTCTCTGAAAGAGAAGCAGTCTGTTCCAACACTTCAATTCACTATGTGAAGTGAATGGAGTGTTGCTTCACTTTCTAAATGCTGTCCTTTCAGAGAAAATCACTTTCCTTTGAAAGTGCCTTAAGCTACTCATAAGCATTCAACAGAAATACACCTGCGTTTCTCTGAAAGAGAAGCAGTCTGTTCCAACACTTCAATTCACAGTGCCAAGTGAATGGAGTGTTGCTTCACTTTCTAAATGCTGTCCTTTCAGAGAAAATCACTTTCCTTTGAAAGTTCCTTAATCTACTTACAAGCATTCAGCAGAAATTCACATGCGTTTCTCTGAAAGAGAAGCAGTCTGTTCCAACACTTCAATTCACAGTGCGAAGTGAATGGACTGTTGCTTCACTTTGTAAATGCTGTCCTTTCAGAGAAAATCACTTTCCTTTGAAAGTTCCTTAATCTACTTACAAGCATTCAACAGAAATTCACATGCGTTTCTCTGAAAGAGAAGCAGTCTGTTCCAACACTTCAATTCACAGTGCGAAGTGAATGGACTGTTGCTTCACTTTGTAAATGCTGTCCTTTCAGAGAAAATCACTTTCCTTTGAAAGTGCCTTAAGCTACTTACAAGCATTCAACAGAAATTCACATGCGTTTCACTGAAAGAGAAGCAGTCTGTTCCAACACTTCAATTCACTGTGCGAAGTGAATGGAGTGTTGCTTCACTTTCTAAATGCTGTCCATTCAGAGAAAATCACTTTCCTTTGAAAGTGCCTTAAGCTACTTACAAGCATTCAACAGAAATTCACATGCATTTCACTGAAAGAGAAGCAGTCTGTTCCAACACTTCAATTCACTGTGCGAAGTGAATGGAGTGTTGCTTCACTTTCTAAACGCTGTCCTTTCAGAGAAAATCACTTTCCTTTGAAAGTGCCTTAAGCTACTTACAAGCATTCACAAAAAACTCATATCTGTTTCTCTGAAAGAGAAGTAGTCTGTTCCAACACTTCAATTCACTGTGCGTTGTGAATGGAGTGTTGCTTCACTTTCTAAATGCTGTCCTTTCAGAGAAAATCACTTTCCTTTGAAAGTGCCTTAAGCTACTTACAAGCATTCAACAGAAATTCACATGCGTTTCTCTGAAAGAGAAGCAGTCTGTTCCAACACTTCAATTCACTATGTGAAGTGAATGGAGTGTTGCTTCACTTTCTAAATGCTGTCCTTTCAGAGAAAATCACTTTCCTTTGAAAGTGCCTTAAGCTACTTTCAAGCATTCAACAGAAATTCACATGAGTTTCACTGAAAGAGAAGCAGTCTGTTCCAACACTTCAATTCACTGTGCGAAGTGAATGGAGTGTTGCTTCACTTTCTAAATGCTGTCCTTTCAGAGAAAATCACTTTCCTTTGAAAGTGCCTTAAGCTACTTACAAGCATTCAACAGAAATTCACATGCATTTCACTGAAAGAGAAGCAGTCTGTTCCAACACTTCAATTCACTGTGCGAAGTGAATGGAGTGTTGCTTCACTTTCTAAATGCTGTCCTTTCAGAGAAAATCACTTTCCTTTGAAAGTTCCTTAATCTACTTACAAGCATTCAACAGAAATTCACATGCGTTTCTCTGAAAGAGAAGCAGTCTGTTCCAACACTTCAATTCACAGTGCGAAGTGAATGGACTGTTGCTTCACTTTGTAAATGCTGTCCTTTCAGAGAAAATCACTTTCCTTTGAATGTTCCTTAATCTACTTACAAGCATTCAACAGAAATTCATATGCGTTTCTCTGAAAGAGAAGCAGTCTGTTCAAACACTTCAATTCACAGTGCGAAGTGAATGGACTGTTGCTTCACTTTGTAAATGCTGTCCTTTCAGAGAAAATCACTTTCCTTTGAAAGTGCCTTAAGCTACTTACAAGCATTCAACAGAAATTCACATGCGTTTCACTGAAAGAGAAGCAGTCTGTTCCAACACTTCAATTCACTGTGCGAAGTGAATGGAGTGTTGCTTCACTTTCTAAATGCTGTCCATTCAGAGAAAATCACTTTCCTTTGAAAGTGCCTTAAGCTACTTACAAGCATTCAACAGAAATTCACATGCATTTCACTGAAAGAGAAGCAGTCTGTTCCAACACTTCAATTCAGTGTGCGAAGTGAATGGAGTGTTGCTTCACTTTCTAAATGCTGTCCTTTCAGAGAAAATCACTTTCCTTTGAAAGTGCCTTAAGCTACTTACAAGCATTCACAAAAAACTCATATCTGTTTCTCTGAAAGAGAAGTAGTCTGTTCCAACACTTCAATTCACTGTGCGTTGTGAATGTAGTGTTGCTTCAATTTCTAAATGCTGTCCTTTCCGAGAAAATCACTTTCCTTTGAAAGTGCCTTAAGCTACTTACAAGCATTCAACAGAAATTCACATGCGTTTCTCTGAAAGAGAAGCAGTCTGTTCCAACACTTCAATTCACTATGTGAAGTGAATGGAGTGTTGCTTCACTTTCTAAATGCTGTCCTTTCAGAGAAAATCACTTTCCTTTGAAAGTGCCTTAAGCTACTTTCAAGCATTCCACAGAAATTCACATGAGTTTCACTGAAAGAGAAGCAGTCTGTTCCAACACTTCAATTCACTGTGCGAAGTGAATGGAGTGTTGCTTCACTTTCTAAATGCTGTCCTTTCAGAGAAAATCACTTTCCTTTGAAAGTGCCTTAAGCTACTTTCAAGCATTCAACAGAAATTCACATGCATTTCACTGAAAGAGAAGCAGTCTGTTCCAACACTTCAATTCACTGTGTGAAGTGAATGGAGTGTTGCTTCACTTTCTAAATGCTGTCCTTTCAGAGAAAATCACTTTCCTTTGAAAGTGACTTAAGCTACTTACAAGCATTCACAAAAAACTCATATCTGTTTCTCTGAAAGAGAAGTAGTCTGTTCCAACACTTCAATTCACTGTGCGTTGTGAATGGAGTGTTGCTTCACTTTGTAAATGCTGTCCTTTCAGAGAAAATCACTTTCCTTTGAAAGTGCCTTAAGCTAGTCATAAGCATTCAACAGAAATACACCTGCGTTTCTCTGAAAGAGAAGCAGTCTGTTCCAACACTTCAATTCACAGTGCGAAGTGAATGGATTGTTGCTTGACTTTCTAAATGCTGTCCTTTCAGAGAAAATCACTTTCCTTTGAAAGTGCCTTAATCTACTTACAAGCATTCAACAGAAATTCACATGCGTTTCTCTAAAAGAGAAGCAGTCTGTTCCAACACTTCAATTCACAGTGCGAAGTGAATGGACTGTTGCTTCACTTTCTAAATGCTGTCCTTTCAGAGAAAATCACTTTCCTTTGAAAGTGTCTTAAGCTACTTACAAGCATTCAACAGAAATTCACATGCGTTTCACTGAAAGAGAAGCAGTCTGTTCCAACACTTCAATTCACTGTGCGAAGTGAATGGAGTGTTGCCTCACTTTCTAAATGCTGTCCATTCAGAGAAAATCTCTTTCCTTTGAAAGTGCCTTAAGCTACTTACAAGCATTCAACAGAAATTCACATGCATTTCACTGAAAGAGAAGCAGTCTGTTCCAACACTTCAATTCACTGTGCGAAGTGAATGGAGTGTTGCTTCACTTTCTAAATGCTGTCCTTTCCGAGAAAATCACTTTCCTTTGAAAGTGCCTTAAGCTACTTACAAGCATTCACAAAAAACTCATATCTGTTTCTCTGAAAGAGAAGCAGTCTGTTCCAACACTTCAATTCACTGTGTGTTGTGAATGGAGTGTTGCTTCACTTTCTAAATGCTGTCCTTTCAGAGAAAATCACTTTCCTTTGAAAGTGCCTTAAGCTACTTACAAGCATTCAACAGAAATTCACATGCGTTTCTCTGAAAGAGAAGCAGTCTGTTCCAACACTTCAATTCACATAGCGAAGTGAATGGAGTGTTGCTTCACTTTCTAAATGATGTCCTTTCAGAGAAAATCACTTTCCTTTGAAAGTGCCTTAAGCTACTTTCAAGCATTCAACAGAAATTCACATGAGTTTCACTGAAATAGAAGCAGTCTGTTCCAAACTTCAATTCACTGTGCGTTATGAATGGAGTGTTGCTTCACTTTCTAAATGCTGTCCTTTCAGAGAAAATCACTTTCCTTTGAAAGTGCCTTAAGCTACTCATAAGCATTCAACAGAAATACACCTGCGTTTCTCTGAAAGAGAAGCAGTCTGTTCCAACACTTCAATTCACAGTGCGAAGGGAATGGACTGTTGCTTCACTTTGTAAATGCTGTCCTTTCAGAGAAAATCACTTTCCTTTGAAAGTGCCTTAAGCTACTTACAAGCATTCACAAAAAACTCATATCTGTTTCTCTGAAAGAGAAGCAGTCTGTTCCAACATTTCAATTCACAGTGCGAAGTGAATGGACTGTTGCTTCACTTTGTAAATGCTGTCCTTTCAGGGAAAATCACTTCCCTTTGAAAGTGCCTTAAGCTACTTACAAGCATTCAACAGAAATACACATGCGTTTCTCTGAAAGAGAAGCAGTCTGTTCCAAAACTTCAATTCACAGTGCGAAGTGAATGGACTGTTGCTTCACTTTCTAAATGCTGTCCTTTCAGAGAAAATCACTTTCCTTTGAAAGTGCCTTAAGCTACTTACAAGCATTCACAAAAAACTCATATCTGTTTCTCTGAAAGAGAAGTAGTCTGTTCCAACACTTCAATACACTGTGCGTTGTGAATGGAGTGTTGCTTCACTTTCTAAATGCTGTCCTTTCAGAGAAAATCACTTTCCTTTGAAAGTGCCTTAAGCTACTCATAAGCATTCAACAGAAATACACCTGCGTTTCTCTGAAAGAGAAGCAGTCTGTTCCAACATTTCAATTCACAGTGCGAAGTGAATGGACTGTTGCTTCACTTTGTAAATGCTGTCCTTTCAGAGAAAATCACTTTCCTTTGAAAGTTCCTTAATCTACTTACAAGCATTCAACAGAAATTCACATGCGTTTCTCTGAAAGAGAATCAGTCTGTTCAAACACTTCAATTCACAGTGCGAAGTGAATGGACTGTTGCTTCACTTTGTAAATGCTGTCCTTTCAGAGAAAATCACTTTCCTTTGAAAGTGCCTTAAGCTACTTATAGGCATTCAACAGAAATTCACATGCATTTCACTGAAAGAGAAGCAGTCTGTTCCAACACTTCAATTCACTGTGCGAAGTGAATGGAGTGTTGCTTCACTTTCTAAATGCTGTCCTTTCAGAGAAAATCACTTTCCTTTGAAAGTGCCTTAAGCTACTTACAAGCATTCACAAAAAACTCATATCTGTTTCTCTGAAAGAGAAGTAGTCTGTTACAACACTTCAATTCACTGTGCGTTGTGAATGGAGTGTTGCTTCACTTTCTAAATGCTGTCCTTTCAGAGAAAATCACTTTCCTTTGAAAGTGCCTTAAGCTACTCATAAGCATTCAACAGAAATACACCTGCGTTTCTCTGAAAGAGAAGCAGTCTGTTCCAACACTTCAATTCACAGTGCGAAGTGAATGGAGTGTTGCTTCACTTTCTAAATGCTGTCCTTTCAGAGAAAAACCCTTTCCTTTGAAAGTTCCTTAATCTACTTACAAGCATTCAACAGAAATTCACATGCGTTTCTCTGAAAGAGAAACAGTCTGTTCCAACACTTCAATTCACAGTGCGAAGTGAATGGACTGTTGCTTCACTTTGTAAATGCTGTCCTTTCAGAGAAAATCACTTTCCTTTGAAAGTTCCTTAATCTACTTACAAGCATTCAACAGAAATTCACATGTGTTTCTCTGAAAGAGAAGCAGTCTGTTCAAACACTTCAATTCACAGTGCGAAGTGAATGGACTGTTGCTTCACTTTGTAAATGCTGTCCTTTCAGAGAAAATCACTTTCCTTTGATAGTGCCTTAAGCTACTTACAGGCATTCAACAGAAATTCACATGTGTTTCACTGAAAGAGAAGCAGTCTGTTCCAACACTTCAATTCACAGTGCGAAGTGAATGGACTGTTGCTTCACTTTGTAAATGCTGTCCTTTCAGAGAAAATCACTTTCCTTTGAAAGTGCCTTAAGCTACTTTCAAGCATTCAACAGAAATTCACATGCGTTTCACTGAAAGAGAAGCAGTCTGTTCCAACACTTCAATTCACTGTGCGAAGTGAATGGAGTTTTGCCTCAATTTCTAAATGCTGTCCATTCAGAGAAAATCACTTTCCTTTGAAAGTGCCTTAAGCTACTTTCAAGCATTCAACAGAAATTCACATGCATTTCACTGAAAGAGAAGCAGTCTGTTCCAACACTTCAATTCACTGTGCGAAGTGAATGGAGTGTTGCTTCACTTTCTAAATGCTGTCCTTTCAGAGAAAATCACTTTCCTTTGAAAGTGCCTTAAGCTACTTACAAGCATTCACAAAAAACTCATATCTGTTTTTCTGAAAGAGAAGTAGTCTGTTCCAACACTTCAATTCACTGTGCGTTGTGAATGGAGTGTTGCTTCACTTTCTAAATGCTGTCCTTTCAGAGAAAATCACTTTCCTTTGAAAGTGCCTTAAGCTACTTACAAGCATTCAACAGAAATTCACATGCGTTTCTCTGAAAGAGAAGCAGTCTGTTCCAACACTTCAATTCACTATGTGAAGTGAATGGAGTGTTGCTTCACTTTCTAAATGATGTCCTTTCAGAGAAAATCACTTTCCTTTGAAAGTGCCTTAAGCTACTTTCAAGCATTCAACAGAAATTCACATGAGTTTCACTGAAAGAGAAGCAGTCTGTTCCAACACTTCAATTCACTGTGCGAAGTGAATGGAGTGTTGCTTCACTTTCTAAATGCTGTCCTTTCAGAGAAAATCACTTTCCTTTGAAAGTGCCTTAAGCTACTTACAAGCATTCAACAGAAATTCACATGCATTTCACTGAAAGAGAAGCAGTCTGTTCCAACACTTCAATTCACTGTGCGAAGTGAATGGAGTGTTGCTTCACTTTCTAAATGCTGTCCTTTCAGAGAAAATCACTTTCCTTTGAAAGTGCCTTAAGCTACTTACAAGCATTCAACAGAAATTCACATGCATTTCACTGAAAGAGAAGCAGTCTGTTCCAACACTTCAATTCACTGTGCGAAGTGAATGGAGTGTTGCTTCACTTTCTAAATGCTGTCCTTTCAGAGAAAATCACTTTCCTTTGAAAGTGACTTAAGCTACTTACAAGCATTCACAAAAAACTCATATCTGTTTCTCTGAAAGACAAGTAGTCTGTTCCAACACTTCAATTCACTGTGCGTTGTAAATGGAGTGTTGCTTCACTTTCTAAATGCTGTCCTTTCAGAGAAAATCACTTTCCTTTGAAAGTGCCTTAAGCTACTTACAAGCATTCAACAGAAATTCACATGCGTTTCTCTGAAAGAGAAGCAGTCTGTTCCAACACTTCAATTCACTGTGCAAAGTGAATGGAGTGTTGCTTCACTTTCTAAATGCTGTCCATTCAGAGAAAATCACTTTCCTTTGAAAGTGACTTAAGCTACTTACAAGCATTCACAAAAAACTCATATCTGTTTTTCTGAAAGAGAAGTAGTCTGTTCCAACACTTCAATTCACTGTGCGTTGTGAATGGAGTGTTGCTTCACTTTCTAAATGCTGTCCTTTCAGAGAAAATCACTTTCCTTTGAAAGTGCCTTAAGCTACTTACAAGCATTCAACAGAAATTCACATGAGTTTCACTGAAAGAGAAGCAGTCTGTTCCAACACTTCAATTCACTGTTCGAAGTGAATGGAGTGTTGCTTCACTGTCTAAATGCTGTCCATTCAGAGAAAATCACTTTCCTTTGAAAGTGCCTTAAGCTACTTACAAGCATTCAACAGAAATTCACATGCATTTCACTGAAAGAGAAGCAGTCTGTTCCAACACTTCAATTCACTGTGCGAAGTGAATGGAGTGTTGCTTCACTTTCTAAATGCTGTCCTTTCAGAGAAAATCACTTTCCTTTGAAAGTGCCTTAAGCTACTTACAAGCATTCACAAAAAACTCATATCTGTTTCTCTGAAAGAGAAGTAGTCTGTTACAACACTTCAATTCACTGTGCGTTGTGAATGGAGTGTTGCTTCACTTTCTAAATGCTGTCCTTTCAGAGAAAATCACTTTCCTTTGAAAGTGCCTTAAGCTACTTACAAGCATTCACAAAAAACTCATATCTGTTTCTCTGAAAGAGAAGCAGTCTGTTCCAACACTTCAATTCACAGTGCGAAGTGAATGGAGTGTTGCTTCACTTTCTAAATGCTGTCCTTTCAGAGAAAATCACTTTCCTTTGAAAGTTCCTTAATCTACTTACAAGCATTCAACAGAAATTCACATGCGTTTCTCTGAAAGAGAAGCAGTCTGTTCCAACACTTCAATTCACAGTGCGAAGTGAATGGACTGTTGCTTCACTTTGTAAATGCTGTCCTTTCAGAGAAAATCACTTTCCTTTGAAAGTGACTTAAGCTACTTACAAGCATTCACAAAAAACTCATATCTGTTTCTCTGAAAGAGAAGTAGTCTGTTCCAACACTTCAATTCACTGTGCGTTGTGAATGGAGTGTTGCTTCACTTTGTAAATGCTGTCCTTTCAGAGAAAATCACTTTCCTTTGAAAGTGCCTTAAGCTAGTCATAAGCATTCAACAGAAATACACCTGCGTTTCTCTGAAAGAGAAGCAGTCTGTTCCAACACTTCAATTCACAGTGCGAAGTGAATGGAGTGTTGCTTGACTTTCTAAATGCTGTCCTTTCAGAGAAAATCACTTTCCTTTGAAAGTGCATTAATCTACTTACAAGCATTCAACAGAAATTCACATGCGTTTCTCTGAAAGAGAAGCAGTCTGTTCCAACACTTCAATTCACAGTGCGAAGTGAATGGACTGTTGCTTCACTTTCTAAATGCTGTCCTTTCAGAGAAAATCACTTTCCTTTGAAAGTGCCTTAAGCTACTTACAAGCATTCAACAGAAATTCACATGCGTTTCACTGAAAGAGAAGCAGTCTGTTCCAACACTTCAATTCACTGTGCGAAGTGAATGGAGTGTTGCCTCACTTTCTAAATGCTGTCCATTCAGAGAAAATCACTTTCCTTTGAAAGTGCCTTAAGCTACTTACAAGCATTCAACAGAAATTCACATGCATTTCACTGAAAGAGAAGCAGTCTGTTCCAACACTTCAATTCACTGTGCGAAGTGAATGGAGTGTTGCTTCACTTTCTAAATGCTGTCCTTTCAGAGAAAATCACTTTCCTTTGAAAATGCCTTAAGCTACTTACAAGCATTCACAAAAAACTCATATCTGTTTCTCTGAAAGAGAAGTAGTCTGTTACAACACTTCAATTCACTGTGCGTTGAGAATGGAGTGTTGCTTCACTTTCTAAATGCTGTCCTTTCAGAGAAAATCACTTTCCTTTGAAAGTGCCTTAAGCTACTTACAAGCATTCGCAAAAAACTCATATCTGTTTCTCTGAAAGAGAAGCAGTCTGTTCCAACACTTCAATTCACTGTGCGTTGTGAATGGAGTGTTGCTTCACTTTCTAAATGCTGTCCTTTCAGAGAAAATCACATTCCTTTGAAAGTGCCTTAAGCTACTTACAAGCATTCAACAGAAATTCACATGCGTTTCTCTGAAAGAGAAGCAGTCTGTTCCAACTCTTCAATTCACTATGTGAAGTGAATGGAGTGTTGCTTCACTTTCTAAATGATGTCCTTTCAGAGAAAATCACTTTCCTTTGAAAGTGCCTTAAGCTACTTTCAAGCATTCAACAGAAATTCACATGAGTTTCACTGAAAGAGAAGCAGTCTGTTCCAACACTTCAATTCACTGTGCGAAGTGAATGGAGTGTTGCTTCACTTTCTAAATGCTGTCCTTTCAGAGAAAATCACTTTCCTTTGAAAGTGCCTTAAGCTACTTACAAGCATTCAACAGAAATTCACATGCATTTCACTGAAAGAGAAGCAGTCTGTTCCAACACTTCAATTCACTGTGCGAAGTGAATGGAGTGTTGCTTCACTTTTTAAATGCTGTCTTTTCAGAGAAAATCACTTTCCTTTGAAAGTGCCTTAAGCTACTTACAAGCATTCACAAAAAACTCATATCTGTTTCTCTGAAAGAGAAGTAGTCTGTTCCAAACTTCAATTCACTGTGCGTTGTGAATGGAGTGTTGCTTCACTTTCTAAATGCTGTCCTTTCAGAGAAAATCACTTTCCTTTGAAAGTGCCTTAAGCTACCCATAAGCATTCAACAGAAATACACCTGCGTTTCTCTGAAAGAGAAGCAGTCTGTTCCAACACTTCAATTCACAGTGCGAAGTGAATGGACTGTTGCTTCACTTTGTAAATGCTGTCCTTTCAGAGAAAATCACTTTCCTTTGAAAGTGCCTTAAGCTACTTACAAGCATTCACAAAAAACTCATATCTCTTTCTCTGAAAGAGAAGCAGTCTGTTCCAACATTTCAATTCACAGTGCGAAGTGAATGGACTGTTGCTTCACTTTGTAAATGCTGTCCTTTCAGGGAAAATCACTTCCCTTTGAAAGTGCCTTAAGCTACTTACAAGCATTCAACAGAAATACACATTCGTTCCTCTGAAAGAGAAGCAGTCTGTTCCAACACTTCAATTCACAGTGCGAAGTGAATGGACTGTTGCTTCACTTTCTAAATCCTGTCCTTTCAGAGAAAATCACTTTCCTTTGAAAGTGCCTTAAGCTACTTACAAGCATTCACAAAAAACTCATATCTGTTTCTCTGAAAGAGAAGTAGTCTGTTCCAACACTTCAATACACTGTGCGTTGTGAATGGAGTGTTGCTTCACTTTCTAAATGCTGTCCTTTCAGAGAAAATCACTTTCCTTTGAAAGTGCCTTAAGCTACTCATAAGCATTCAACAGAAATACACCTGCGTTTCTCTGAAAGAGAAGCAGTCTGTTCCAACACTTCAATTCACAGTGCGAAGTGAATGGAGTGTTGCTTCACTTTCTAAATGCTGTCCTTTCAGAGAAAATCACTTTCCTTTGAAAGTGCCTTAAGCTACTTTCAAGCATTCAACAGAAATTCACATGAGTTTCACTGAAAGAGAAGCAGTCTGTTCCAACACTTCAATTCACTGTGCGAAGTGAATGGAGTGTTGCTTCACTTTCTAAATGCTGTCCTTTCAGAGAAAATCACTTTCCTTTGAAAGTGCCTTAAGCTACTTACAAGCATTCAACAGAAATTCACATGCATTTCACTGAAAGAGAAGCAGTCTGTTCCAACACTTCAATTCACTGTGCGAAGTGAATGGAGTGTTGCTTCACTTTTTAAATGCTGTCTTTTCAGAGAAAATCACTTTCCTTTGAAAGTGCCTTAAGCTACTTACAAGCATTCACAAAAAACTCATATCTGTTTCTCTGAAAGAGAAGTAGTCTGTTCCAAACTTCAATTCACTGTGCGTTGTGAATGGAGTGTTGCTTCACTTTCTAAATGCTGTCCTTTCAGAGAAAATCACTTTCCTTTGAAAGTGCCTTAAGCTACCCATAAGCATTCAACAGAAATACACCTGCGTTTCTCTGAAAGAGAAGCAGTCTGTTCCAACACTTCAATTCACAGTGCGAAGTGAATGGACTGTTGCTTCACTTTGTAAATGCTGTCCTTTCAGAGAAAATCACTTTCCTTTGAAAGTGCCTTAAGCTACTTACAAGCATTCACAAAAAACTCATATCTGTTTCTCTGAAAGAGAAGCAGTCTGTTCCAACATTTCAATTCACAGTGCGAAGTGAATGGACTGTTGCTTCACTTTGTAAATGCTGTCCTTTCAGGGAAAATCACTTCCCTTTGAAAGTGCCTTAAGCTACTTACAAGCATTCAACAGAAATACACATTCGTTCCTCTGAAAGAGAAGCAGTCTGTTCCAACACTTCAATTCACAGTGCGAAGTGAATGGACTGTTGCTTCACTTTGTAAATGCTGTCCTTTCAGAGAAAATCACTTTCCTTTGAAAGTGCCTTAGGCTACTTACAAGCATTCACAAAAAACTCATATCTGTTTCTCTGAAAGAGAAGTAGTCTGTTCCAACACTTCAATACACTGTGCGTTGTGAATGGAGTGTTGCTTCACTTTCTAAATGCTGTCCTTTCAGAGAAAATCACTTTCCTTTGAAAGTGCCTTAAGCTACTCATAAGCATTCAACAGAAATACACCTGCGTTTCTCTGAAAGAGAAGCAGTCTGTTCCAACACTTCAATTCACAGTGCGAAGTGAATGGAGTGTTGCTTCACTTTCTAAATGCTGTTCTTTCAGAGAAAATCACTTTCCTTTGAAAGTTCCTTAATCTACTTACAAGCATTCAACAGAAATTCACATGCGTTTCTCTGAAAGAGAAGCAGTCTGTTCCAACACTTCAATTCACAGTGCGAAGTGAATGGACTGTTGCTTCACTTTGTAAATGCTGTCCTTTCAGAGAAAATCACTTTCCTTTGAAAGTTCATTAATCTACTTACAAGCATTCAACAGAAATTCACATGCGTTTCTCTGAAAGAGAAGCAGTCTGTTCAAACACTTCAATTCACAGTGCGAAGTGAATGGACTGTTGCTTCACTTTGTAAATGCTGTCCTTTCAGAGAAAATCACTTTCCTTTGAAAGTGCCTTAAGCTACTTACAGGCATTCAACAGAAATTCACATGCGTTTCACTGAAAGAGAAGCAGTCTGTTCCAACACTTCAATTCACTGTGCGAAGTGAATGGAGTGTTGCCTCAATTTCTAAATGCTGTCCATTCAGAGAAAATCACTTTCCTTTGAAAGTGCCTTAAGCTACTTACAAGCATTCAACAGAAATTCACATGTATTTCACTGAAAGAGAAGCAGTCTGTTCCAACACTTCAATTCACTATGTGAAGTGAATGGAGTGTTGCTTCACTTTCTAAATGCTGTCCTTTCAGAGAAAATCACTTTCCTTTGAAAGTGCCTTAAGCTACTTACAAGCATTCACAAAAAACTCATATCTGTTTCTCTGAAAGAGAAGTAGTCTGTTCCAACACTTCAATTCACTCTGCGTTGTGAATGGAGTGTTGCTTCACTTTCTAAATGCTGTCCTTTCAGAGAAAATCACTTTCCTTTGAAAGTGCCTTAAGCTACTTACAAGCATTCAACAGAAATTCACATGCGTTTCTCTGAAAGAGAAGCAGTCTGTTCCAACACTTCAATTCACTATGTGAAGTGAATGGAGTGTTGCTTCACTTTCTAAATGATGTCCTTTCAGAGAAAATCACTTTCCTTTGAAAGTGCCTTAAGCTACTTTCAAGCATTCAACAGAAATTCACATGAGTTTCACTGAAAGAGAAGCAGTCTGTTCCAACACTTCAATTCACTGTGCGAAGTGAATGGAGTGTTGCTTCACTTTCTAAATGCTGTCCTTTCAGAGAAAATCACTTTCCTTTGAAAGTGCCTTAAGCTACTTACAAGCATTCAACAGAAATTCACATGCATTTCACTGAAAGAGAAGCAGTCTGTTCCAACACTTTAATTCACTGTGCGAAGTGAATGGAGTGTTGCTTCACTTTCTAAATGCTGTCCTTTCAGAGAAAATCACTTTCCTTTGAAAGTGCCTTAAGCTACTTACAAGCATTCACAAAAAACTCATATCTGTTTCTCTGAAAGAGAAGCAGTCTGTTCCAACACTTCAATTCACAATGCGAAGTGAATGGAGTGTTGCTTGACTTTCTAAATGCTGTCCTTTCAGAGAAAATCACTTTCCTTTGAAAGTTCCTTAATCTACTTACAAGCATTCAACAGAAATTCACATGCGTTTCTCTGAAAGAGAAGCAGTCTGTTCCAACACTTCAATTCACAGTGCGAAGTGAATGGACTGTTGCTTCACTTTCTAAATGCTGTCCTTTCAGAGAAAATCACTTTCCTTTGAAAGTGCCTTAAGCTACTTACAAGCATTCAACAGAAATTCACATGCGTTTCACTGAAAGAGAAGCAGTCTGTTCCAACACTTCAATTCACTGTGCGAAGTGAATGGAGTGTTGCCTCACTTTCTAAATGCTGTCCTTTCAGAGAAAATCTCTTTCCTTTGAAAGTGCCTTAAGCTACTTACAAGCATTCAACAGAAATTCACATGCATTTCACTGAAAGAGAAGCAGTCTGTTCCAACACTTCAATTCACTGTGCGAAGTGAATGGAGTGTTGCTTCACTTTCTAAATGCTGTCCTTTCAGAGAAAATCACTTTCCTTTGAAAGTGCCTTAAGCTACTTACAAGCATTCACAAAAAACTCATATCTGTTTCTCTAAAAGAGAAGTAGTCTGTTACAACACTTCAATTCACTGTGCGTTGTGAATGGAGTGTTGCTTCACTTTCTAAATGCTGTCCTTTCAGAGAAAATCACTTTCCTTTGAAAGTGCCTTAAGCTACTTACAAGCATTCAACAGAAATTCACATGCGTTTCACTGAAAGAGAAGCAGTCTGTTCCAACACTTCAATTCACTGTGCGAAGTGAATGGAGTGTTGCCTCACTTTCTAAATGCTGTCCTTTCAGAGAAAATCTCTTTCCTTTGAAAGTGCCTTAAGCTACTTACAAGCATTCAACAGAAATTCACATGCATTTCACTGAAAGAGAAGCAGTCTGTTCCAACACTTCAATTCACTGTGCGAAGTGAATGGAGTGTTGCTTCACTTTCTAAATGCTGTCCTTTCAGAGAAAATCACTTTCCTTTGAAAGTGCCTTAAGCCACTTACAAGCATTCACAAAAAACTCATATCTGTTTCTCTAAAAGAGAAGTAGTCTGTTACAACACTTCAATTCACTGTGCGTTGTGAATGGAGTGTTGCTTCACTTTCTAAATGCTGTCCTTTCAGAGAAAATCACTTTCCTTTGAAAGTGCCTTAAGCTACTTACAAGCATTCACAAAAAACTCATATCTGTTTCTCTGAAAGAGAAGCAGTCTGTTCCAACACTTCAATTCACTGTGCGTTGTGAATGGAGTGTTGCTTCACTTTCTAAATGCTGTCCTTTCAGAGAAAATCACTTTCCTTTGAAAGTGCCTTAAGCTACTTACAAGCATTCAACATAAATTCACATGCGTTTCTCTGAAAGAGAAGCAGTCTGTTCCAACACTTCAATTCACTATGTGAAGTGAATGGAGTGTTGCTTCACTTTCTAAATGATGTCCTTTCAGAGAAAATCACTTTCCTTTGAAAGTGCCTTAAGCTACTTTCAAGCATTCAACAGAAATTCACATGAGTTTCACTGAAAGAGAAGCAGTCTGTTCCAACACTTCAATTCACTGTGCGAAGTGAATGGAGTGTTGCTTCACTTTCTAAATGCTGTCCTTTCAGAGAAAATCACTTTCCTTTGAAAGTGCCTTAAGCTACTTACAAGCATTCAACAGCAATTCACATGCATTTCACTGAAAGAGAAGCAGTCTGTTCCAACACTTCAATTCACTGTGCGAAGTGAATGGAGTGTTGCTTCACTTTTTAAATGCTGTCCTTTCAGAGAAAATCACTTTCCTTTGAAAGTGCCTTAAGCTACTACAAGCATTCACTAAAAACTCATATCTGTTTCTCTGAAAGAGAAGAGTTCTGTTCCAAACTTCAATTCACTGTGCGTTGTGAATGGAGTGTTGCTTCACTTTCTAAATGCTGTCCTTTCAGAGAAAATCACTTTCCTTTGAAAGTGCCTTAAGCTACTCATAAGCATTCAACAGAAATACACATGCTTTTCTCTGAAAGAGAAGCAGTCTATTCCAACACTTCAATTCACAGTGCGAAGTGAATGGACTGTTGCTTCACTTTGTAAATGCTGTCCTTTCAGGGAAAATCACTTTCCTTTGAAAGTTCCTTAATCTACTTACAAGCATTCAACAGAAATTCACATGCGTTTCTCTGAAAGAGAAGCAGTCTGTTCCAACACTTCAATTCACAGTGCGAAGTGAATGGACTGTTTCTTCACTTTGTAAATGCTGTCCTTTCAGAGAAAATCACTTTCCTTTGAAAGTTCCTTAGTCTACTTACAAGCATTCAACAGAAATTCACATGCGTTTCTCTGAAAGAGAAGTAGTCTGTTCCAACACTTCAA
Source organism: Myodes glareolus (assembly GCF_982192425.1). Classification (NCBI taxonomy): domain Eukaryota; kingdom Metazoa; phylum Chordata; class Mammalia; order Rodentia; family Cricetidae; genus Myodes; species Myodes glareolus. The sequence continues at coordinate 176,596 of NC_142037.1, read as the reverse complement.
TTCACAGTGCGATGTGAATGGACTGTTTCTTCACATTCTAAATGCTGTCCTTTCAGAGAAAATCACTTTCCTTTGAGAGTGCCTTAAGCTACTTACAAGCATTCAACAGAAATTCACATGCATTTCACTGAAAGAGAAGTAGTCTGTTACAACACTTCAATTCACTGTGCGTTGAGAATGGAGTGTTGCTTCACTTTCTAAATGCTGTCCTTTCAGAGAAAATCACTTTCCTTTGAAAGTGCCTTAAGCTACTTACAAGCATTCGCAAAAAACTCATATCTGTTTCTCTGAAAGAGAAGCAGTCTGTTCCAACACTTCAATTCACTGTGCGTTGTGAATGGAGTGTTGCTTCACTTTCTAAATGCTGTCCTTTCAGAGAAAATCACTTTCCTTTGAAAGTGCCTTAAGCTACTTACAAGCATTCAACAGAAATTCACATGCGTTTCTCTGAAAGAGAAGCAGTCTGTTCCAACACTTCAATTCACTATGTGAAGTGAATGGAGTGTTGCTTCACTTTCTAAATGATGTCCTTTCAGAGAAAATCACTTTCCTTTGAAAGTGCCTTAAGCTACTTTCAAGCATTCAACAGAAATTCACATGAGTTTCACTGAAAGAGAAGCAGTCTGTTCCAACACTTCAATTCACTGTGCGAAGTGAATGGAGTGTTGCTTCACTTTCTAAATGCTGTCCTTTCAGAGAAAATCACTTTCCTTTGAAAGTGCCTTAAGCTACTTACAAGCATTCAACAGCAATTCACATGCATTTCACTGAAAGAGAAGCAGTCTGTTCCAACACTTCAATTCACTGTGCGAAGTGAATGGAGTGTTGCTTCACTTTTTAAATGCTGTCCTTTCAGAGAAAATCACTTTCCTTTGAAAGTGCCTTAAGCTACTCATAAGCATTCAACAGAAATACACCTGCGTTTCTCTGAAAGAGAAGCAGTCTGTTCCAACACTTCAATTCACAGTGCGAAGTGAATGGAGTGTTGTTTCACTTTCTAAATGCTGTCCTTTCAGAGAAAAACACTTTCCTTTGAAAGTTCCTTAATCTACTTACAAGCATTCAACAGAAATTCACATGCGTTTCTCTGAAAGAGAAGCAGTCTGTTCCAACACTTCAATTCACAGTGCGAAGTGAATGGACTGTTGCTTCACTTTGTAAATGCTGTCCTTTCAGAGAAAATCACTTTCCTTTGAAAGTTCCTTAATCTACTTACAAGCATTCAACAGAAATTCACATGCGTTTCTCTGAAAGAGAAGCAGTCTGTTCAAACACTTCAATTCACAGTGCGAAGTGAATGGACTGTTGCTTCACTTTGTAAATGCTGTCCTTTCAGAGAAAATCACTTTCCTTTGAAAGTGCCTTAAGCTACTTACAGGCATTCAACAATAATTCACATGCGTTTCACTGAAAGAGAAGCAGTCTGTTCCAACACTTCAATTCACAGTGCGAAGTGAATGGACTGTTGCTTCACTTTTTAAATGCTGTCCTTTCAGAGAAAATCACTTTCCTTTGAAAGTTCCTTAATCTACTTACAAGCATTCAACAGAAATTCACATGCGTTTCTCTGAAAGAGAAGCAGTCTGTTCAAACACTTCAATTCACAGTGCGAAGTGAATGGACTGTTGCTTCACTTTGTAAATGCTGTCCTTTCAGAGAAAATCACTTTCCTTTGAAAGTGCCTTAAGCTACTTACAGGCATTCAACAATAATTCACATGCGTTTCACTGAAAGAGAAGCAGTCTGTTCCAACACTTCAATTCACTGTGCGAAGTGAATGGAGTGTTGCTTCACTTTTTAAATGCTGTCCTTTCAGAGAAAATCACTTTCCTTTGAAAGTGCCTTAAGCTACTTACAAGCATTCACTAAAACCTCATATCTGTTTCTCTGAAAGAGAAGTAGTCTGTTCCAAACTTCAATTCACTGTGCGTTGTGAATGGAGTGTTGCTTCACTTTCTAAATGCTGTCCTTTCAGAGAAAATCACTTTCCTTTGAAAGTGCCTTAAGCTACTCATAAGCATTCAACAGAAATACACATGCTTTTCTCTGAAAGAGAAGCAGTCTATTCCAACACTTCAATTCACAGTGCGAAGTGAATGGACTGTTGCTTCACTTTGTAAATGCTGTCCTTTCAGGGAAAATCACTTTCCTTTGAAAGTTCCTTAATCTACTTACAAGCATTCAACAGAAATTCACATGCGTTTCTCTGAAAGAGAAGCAGTCTGTTCCAACACTTCAATTCACAGTGCGAAGTGAATGGACTGTTTCTTCACTTTGTAAATGCTGTCATTTCAGAGAAAATCACTTTCCTTTGAAAGTTCCTTAGTCTACTTACAAGCATTCAACAGAAATTCACATGCGTTTCTCTGAAAGAGAAGTAGTCTGTTCCAACACTTCAATTCACAGTGCGATGTGAATGGACTGTTTCTTCACTTTGTAAATGCTGTCCTTTCAGAGAAAATCACTTTCCTTTGAAAGTGCCTTAAGCTACTTACAAGCATTCAACAGAAATTCACATGCATTTCACTGAAAGAGAAGTAGTCTGTTACAACACTTCAATTCACTGTGCGTTGAGAATGGAGTGTTGCTTCACTTTCTAAATGCTGTCCTTTCAGAGAAAATCACTTTCCTTTGAAAGTGCCTTAAGCTACTTACAAGCATTCGCAAAAAACTCATATCTGTTTCTCTGAAAGAGAAGCAGTCTGTTCCAACACTTCAATTCACTGTGCGTTGTGAATGGAGTGTTGCTTCACTTTCTAAATGCTGTCCTTTCAGAGAAAATCACTTTCCTTTGAAAGTGCCTTAAGCTACTTACAAGCATTCAACAGAAATTCACATGCGTTTCTCTGAAAGAGAAGCAGTCTGTTCCAACACTTCAATTCACTATGTGAAGTGAATGGAGTGTTGCTTCACTTTCTAAATGATGTCCTTTCAGAGAAAATCACTTTCCTTTGAAAGTGCCTTAAGCTACTTTCAAGCATTCAACAGAAATTCACATGAGTTTCACTGAAAGAGAAGCAGTCTGTTCCAACACTTCAATTCACTGTGCGAAGTGAATGGAGTGTTGCTTCACTTTCTAAATGCTGTCCTTTCAGAGAAAATCACTTTCCTTTGAAAGTGCCTTAAGCTACTTACAAGCATTCAACAGAAATTGACATGCATTTCACTGAAAGAGAAGCAGTCTGTTCCAACACTTCAATTCACTGTGCGAAGTGAATGGAGTGTTGCTTCACTTTTTAAATGCTGTCCTTTCAGAGAAAATCACTTTCCTTTGAAAGTGCCTTAAGCTACTTACAAGCATTCACAAAAAACTCATATCTGTTTCTCTGAAAGAGAAGTAGTCTGTTCCAACACTTCAATACACTGTGCGTTGTGAATGGAGTGTTGCTTCACTTTCTAAATGCTGTCCTTTCAGAGAAAATCACTTTCCTTTGAAAGTGCCTTAAGCTACTCATAAGCATTCAACAGAAATACACCTGCGTTTCTCTGAAAGAGAAGCAGTCTGTTCCAACACTTCAATTCACAGTGCGAAGTGAATGGAGTGTTGTTTCACTTTCTAAATGCTGTCCTTTCAGAGAAAAACACTTTCCTTTGAAAGTTCCTTAATCTACTTACAAGCATTCAACAGAAATTCACATGCGTTTCTCTGAAAGAGAAGCAGTCTGTTCCAACACTTCAATTCACAGTGCGAAGTGAATGGACTGTTGCTTCACTTTGTAAATGCTGTCCTTTCAGAGAAAATCACTTTCCTTTGAAAGTTCCTTAATCTACTTACAAGCATTCAACAGAAATTCACATGCGTTTCTCTGAAAGAGAAGCAGTCTGTTCAAACACTTCAATTCACAGTGCGAAGTGAATGGACTGTTGCTTCACTTTGTAAATGCTGTCCTTTCAGAGAAAATCACTTTCCTTTGAAAGTGCCTTAAGCTACTTACAGGCATTCAACAATAATTCTCATGCGTTTCACTGAAAGAGAAGCAGTCTGTTCCAACACTTCAATTCACTGTGCGAAGTGAATGGAGTGTTGCCTCAATTTCTAAATGCTGTCCATTCAGAGAAAATCACTTTCCTTTGAAAGTGCCTTAAGCTACTTACAAGCATTCAACAGAAATTCACATGTATTTCACTGAAAGAGAAGCAGTCTGTTCCAACACTTCAATTCACTATGTGAAGTGAATGGAGTGTTGCTTCACTTTCTAAATGCTGTCCTTTCAGAGAAAATCACTTTCCTTTGAAAGTGCCTTAAGCTACTTACAAGCATTCACAAAAAACTCATATCTGTTTCTCTGAAAGAGAAGTAGTCTGTTCCAACACTTCAATTCACTGTGCGTTGTGAATGGAGTGTTGCTTCACTTTCTAAATGCTGTCCTTTCAGAGAAAATCACTTTCCTTTGAAAGTGCCTTAAGCTACTTACAAGCATTCAACAGAAATTCACATGCGTTTCTCTGAAAGAGATGCAGTCTGTTCCAACACTTCAATTCACTATGTGAAGTGAATGGAGTGTTGCTTCACTTTCTAAATGATGTCCTTTCAGAGAAAATCACTTTCCTTTGAAAGTGCCTTAAGCTACTTTCAAGCATTCAACAGAAATTCACATGAGTTTCACTGAAAGAGAAGCAGTCTGTTCCAACACTTCAATTCACTGTGCGAAGTGAATGGAGTGTTGCTTCACTTTCTAAATGCTGTCCTTTCAGAGAAAATCACTTTCCTTTGAAAGTGCCTTAAGCTACTTACAAGCATTCAACAGAAATTCACATGCATTTCACTGAAAGAGAAGCAGTCTGTTCCAACACTTTAATTCACTGTGCGAAGTGAATGGAGTGTTGCTTCACTTTCTAAATGCTGTCCTTTCAGAGAAAATCACTTTCCTTTGAAAGTGCCTTAAGCTACTTACAAGCATTCACAAAAAACTCATATCTGTTTCTCTGAAAGAGAAGCAGTCTGTTCCAACACTTCAATTCACAGTGCGAAGTGAATGGAGTGTTGCTTGACTTTCTAAATGCTGTCCTTTCAGAGAAAATCACTTTCCTTTGAAACTTCCTTAATCTACTTACAAGCATTCAACAGAAATTCACATGCGTTTCTCTGAAAGAGAAGCAGTCTGTTCCAACACTTCAATTCACAGTGCGAAGTGAATGGACTGTTGCTTCACTTTCTAAATGCTGTCCTTTCAGAGAAAATCACTTTCCTTTGAAAGTGCCTTAAGCTACTTACAAGCATTCAACAGAAATTCACATGCGTTTCACTGAAAGAGAAGCAGTCTGTTCCAACACTTCAATTCACTGTGCGAAGTGAATGGAGTGTTGCTTCACTTTCTAAATGCTGTCCTTTCAGAGAAAATCACTTTCCTTTGAAAGTGCCTTAAGCTACTTACAAGCGTTCACAAAAAACTCATATCTGTTTCTCTAAATGAGAAGTAGTCTGTTACAACACTTCAATTCACTGTGCGTTGTGAATGGAGTGTTGCTTCACTTTCTAAATGCTTTCCTTTCAGAGAAAATCACTTTCCTTTGAAAGTGCCTTAAGCTACTTACAAGCATTCACAAAAACTCATATCTGTTTCTCTGAAAGAGAAGCAGTCTGTTCCAACACTTCAATTCACTGTGCGTTGTGAATGGAGTGTTGCTTCACTTTCTAAATGCTGTCCTTTCAGAGAAAATCACTTTCCTTTGAAAGTGCCTTAAGCTACTTACAAGCATTCAACAGAAATTCACATGCGTTTCTCTGAAAGAGAAGCAGTCTGTTCCAACACTTCAATTCACTATGTGAAGTGAATGGAGTGTTGCTTCACTTTCTAAATGATGTCCTTTCAGAGAAAATCACTTTCCTTTGAAAGTGCCTTAAGCTACTTTCAAGCATTCAACAGAAATTCACATGAGTTTCACTGAAAGAGAAGCAGTCTGTTCCAACACTTCAATTCACTGTGCGAAGTGAATGGAGTGTTGCTTCACTTTCTAAATGCTGTCCTTTCAGAGAAAATCACTTTCCTTTGAAAGTGCCTTAAGCTACTTACAAGCATTCAACAGAAATTCACATGCATTTCACTGAAAGAGAAGCAGTCTGTTCCAACACTTCAATTCACTGTGCGAAGTGAATGGAGTGTTGCTTCACTTTTTAAATGCTGTCCTTTCAGAGAAAATCACTTTCCTTTGAAAGTGCCTTAAGCTACTTACAAGCATTCACAAAAAACTCATATCTGTTTCTCTGAAAGAGAAGTAGTCTGTTCCAAACTTCAATTCACTGTGCGTTGTGAATGGAGTGTTGCTTCACTTTCTAAATGCTGTCCTTTCAGAGAAAATCACTTTCCTTTGAAAGTGCCTTAAGCTACTCATAAGCATTCAACAGAAATACACATGCTTTTCTCTGAAAGAGAAGCAGTCTATTCCAACACTTCAATTCACAGTGCGAAGTGAATGGACTGTTGCTTCACTTTGTAAATGCTGTCCTTTCAGGGAAAATCACTTTCCTTTGAAAGTTCCTTAATCTACTTACAAGCATTCAACAGAAATTCACATGCGTTTCTCTGAAAGAGAAGCAGTCTGTTCCAACACTTCAATTCACAGTGCGAAGTGAATGGACTGTTTCTTCACTTTGTAAATGCTGTCCTTTCAGAGAAAATCACTTTCCTTTGAAAGTTCCTTAGTCTACTTACAAGCATTCAACAGAAATTCACATGCGTTTCTCTGAAAGAGAAGTAGTCTGTTCCAACACTTCAATTCACAGTGCGATGTGAATGGACTGTTTCTTCACTTTGTAAATGCTGTCCTTTCAGAGAAAATCACTTTCCTTTGAAAGTGCCTTAAGCTACTTACAAGCATTCAACAGAAATTCACATGCGTTTCACTGAAAGAGAAGCAGTCTGTTCCAACACTTCAATTCACTGTGCGAAGTGAATGGAGTGTTGCCTCACTTTCTAAATGCTGTCCATTCAGAGAAAATCTCTTTCCTTTGAAAGTGCCTTAAGCTACTTACAAGCATTCAACAGAAATTCACATGCATTTCACTGAAAGAGAAGCAGTCTGTTCCAACACTTCAATTCACTGTGCGAAGTGAATGGAGTGTTGCTTCACTTTCTAAATGCTGTCCTTTCAGAGAAAATCACTTTCCTTTGAAAGTGCCTTAAGCTACTTACAAGCATTCACAAAAAACTCATATCTGTTTCTCTGAAAGAGAAGTAGTCTGTTCCAACACTTCAATTCACTGTGCGTTGTGAATGGAGTGTTGCTTCACTTTCTAAATGCTGTCCTTTCAGAGAAAATCACTTTCCTTTGAAAGTGCCTTAAGCTACTTACAAGCATTCAACAGAAATTCACATGCGTTTCTCTGAAAGAGAAGTAGTCTGTTCCAACACTTCAATTCACAGTGCGATGTGAATGGACTGTTTCTTCACTTTCTAAATGCTGTCCTTTCAGAGAAAATCACTTTCCTTTGAAAGTGCCTTAAGCTACTTACAAGCATTCAACAGAAATTCACATGCATTTCACTGAAAGAGAAGTAGTCTGTTACAACACTTCAATTCACTGTGCGTTGAGAATGGAGTGTTGCTTCACTTTCTAAATGCTGTCCTTTCAGAGAAAATCACTTTCCTTTGAAAGTGCCTTAAGCTACTTACAAGCATTCAACAGAAATTCACATGCGTTTCTCTGAAAGAGAAGCAGTCTGTTCCAACACTTCAATTCACTATGTGAAGTGAATGGAGTGTTGCTTCACTTTCTAAATGATGTCCTTTCAGAGAAAATCACTTTCCTTTGAAAGTGCCTTAAGCTACTTTCAAGCATTCAACAGAAATTCACATGAGTTTCACTGAAAGAGAAGCAGTCTGTTCCAACACTTCAATTCACTGTGCGAAGTGAATGGAGTGTTGCTTCACTTTCTAAATGCTGTCCTTTCAGAGAAAATCACTTTCCTTTGAAAGTGCCTTAAGCTACTTACAAGCATTCAACAGAAATTGACATGCATTTCACTGAAAGAGAAGCAGTCTGTTCCAACACTTCAATTCACTGTGCGAAGTGAATGGAGTGTTGCTTCACTTTTTAAATGCTGTCCTTTCAGAGAAAATCACTTTCCTTTGAAAGTGCCTTAAGCTACTTACAAGCATTCACAAAAAACTCATATCTGTTTCTCTGAAAGAGAAGTAGTCTGTTCCAACACTTCAATACACTGTGCGTTGTGAATGGAGTGTTGCTTCACTTTCTAAATGCTGTCCTTTCAGAGAAAATCACTTTCCTTTGAAAGTGCCTTAAGCTACTCATAAGCATTCAACAGAAATACACCTGCGTTTCTCTGAAAGAGAAGCAGTCTGTTCCAACACTTCAATTCACAGTGCGAAGTGAATGGACTGTTGCTTCACTTTGTAAATGCTGTCCTTTCAGAGAAAATCACTTTCCTTTGAAAGTTCCTTAATCTACTTACAAGCATTCAACAGAAATTCACATGCGTTTCTCTGAAAGAGAAGCAGTCTGTTCAAACACTTCAATTCACAGTGCGAAGTGAATGGACTGTTGCTTCACTTTGTAAATGCTGTCCTTTCAGAGAAAATCACTTTCCTTTGAAAGTGCCTTAAGCTACTTACAGGCATTCAACAATAATTCACATGCGTTTCACTGAAAGAGAAGCAGTCTGTTCCAACACTTCAATTCACTGTGCGAAGTGAATGGAGTGTTGCCTCAATTTCTAAATGCTGTCCCTTCAGAGAAAATCACTTTCCTTTGAAAGTGCCTTAAGCTACTTACAAGCATTCAACAGAAATTCACATGTATTTCACTGAAAGAGAAGCAGTCTGTTCCAACACTTCAATTCACTATGTGAAGTGAATGGAGTGTTGCTTCACTTTCTAAATGCTGTCCTTTCAGAGAAAATCACTTTCCTTTGAAAGTGCCTTAAGCTACTTACAAGCATTCACAAAAAACTCATATCTGTTTCTCTGAAAGAGAAGTAGTCTGTTCCAACACTTCAATTCACTGTGCGTTGTGAATGGAGTGTTGCTTCACTTTCTAAATGCTGTCCTTTCAGAGAAAATCACTTTCCTTTGAAAGTGCCTTAAGCTACTTACAAGCATTCAACAGAAATTCACATGCGTTTCTCTGAAAGAGAAGCAGTCTGTCCCAACACTTCAATTCACTATGTGAAGTGAATGGAGTGTTGCTTCACTTTCTAAATGATGTCCTTTCAGAGAAAATCACTTTCCTTTGAAAGTGCCTTAAGCTACTTTCAAGCATTCAACAGAAATTCACATGAGTTTCACTGAAAGAGAAGCAGTCTGTTCCAACACTTCAATTCACTGTGCAAAGTCAATGGAGTGTTGCTTCACTTTCTAAATGCTGTCCTTTCAGAGAAAATCACTTTCCTTTGAAAGTGCCTTAAGCTACTTACAAGCATTCAACAGAAATTCACATGCATTTCACTGAAAGAGAAGCAGTCTGTTCCAACACTTTAATTCACTGTGCGAAGTGAATGGAGTGTTGCTTCACTTTCTAAATGCTGTCCTTTCAGAGAAAATCACTTTCCTTTGAAAGTGCCTTAAGCTACTTACAAGCATTCACAAAAAACTCATATCTGTTTCTCTGAAAGAGAAGCAGTCTGTTCCAACACTTCAATTCACAGTGCGAAGTGAATGGAGTGTTGCTTGACTTTCTAAATGCTGTCCTTTCAGAGAAAATCACTTTCCTTTGAAACTTCCTTAATCTACTTACAAGCATTCAACAGAAATTCACATGCGTTTCTCTGAAAGAGAAGCAGTCTGTTCCAACACTTCAATTCACAGTGCGAAGTGAATGGACTGTTGCTTCACTTTCTAAATGCTGTCCTTTCAGAGAAAATCACTTTCCTTTGAAAGTGCCTTAAGCTACTTACAAGCATTCAACAGAAATTCACATGCGTTTCACTGAAAGAGAAGCAGTCTGTTCCAACACTTCAATTCACTGTGCGAAGTGAATGGAGTGTTGCCTCACTTTCTAAATGCTGTCCTTTCAGAGAAAATCTCTTTCCTTTGAAAGTGCCTTAAGCTACTTACAAGCATTCAACAGAAATTCACATGCATTTCACTGAAAGAGAAGCAGTCTGTTCCAACACTTCAATTCACTGTGCGAAGTGAATGGAGTGTTGCTTCACTTTCTAAATGCTGTCCTTTCAGAGAAAATCACTTTCCTTTGAAAGTGCCTTAAGCTACTTACAAGCGTTCACAAAAAACTCATATCTGTTTCTCTAAAAGAGAAGTAGTCTGTTACAACACTTCAATTCACTGTGCGTTGTGAATGGAGTGTTGCTTCACTTTCTAAATGCTTTCCTTTCAGAGAAAATCACTTTCCTTTGAAAGTGCCTTAAGCTACTTACAAGCATTCACAAAAAACTCATATCTGTTTCTCTGAAAGAGAAGCAGTCTGTTCCAACACTTCAATTCACTGTGCGTTGTGAATGGAGTGTTGCTTCACTTTCTAAATGCTGTCCTTTCAGAGAAAATCACTTTCCTTTGAAAGTGCCTTAAGCTACTTACAAGCATTCAACAGAAATTCACATGCGTTTCTCTGAAAGAGAAGCAGTCTGTTCCAACACTTCAATTCACTATGTGAAGTGAATGGAGTGTTGCTTCACTTTCTAAATGATGTCCTTTCAGAGAAAATCACTTTCCTTTGAAAGTGCCTTAAGCTACTTTCAAGCATTCAACAGAAATTCACATGAGTTTCACTGAAAGAGAAGCAGTCTGTTCCAACACTTCAATTCACTGTGCGAAGTGAATGGAGTGTTGCTTCACTTTCTAAATGCTGTCCTTTCAGAGAAAATCACTTTCCTTTGAAAGTGCCTTAAGCTACTTACAAGCATTCAACAGAAATTCACATGCATTTCACTGAAAGAGAAGCAGTCTGTTCCAACACTTCAATTCACTGTGCGAAGTGAATGGAGTGTTGCTTCACTTTTTAAATGCTGTCCTTTCAGAGAAAATCACTTTCCTTTGAAAGTGCCTTAAGCTACTTACAAGCATTCACAAAAAACTCATATCTGTTTCTCTGAAAGAGAAGTAGTCTGTTCCAAACTTCAATTCACTGTGCGTTGTGAATGGAGTGTTGCTTCACTTTCTAAATGCTGTCCTTTCAGAGAAAATCACTTTCCTTTGAAAGTGCCTTAAGCTACTCATAAGCATTCAACAGAAATACACATGCTTTTCTCTGAAAGAGAAGCAGTCTATTCCAACACTTCAATTCACAGTGCGAAGTGAATGGACTGTTGCTTCACTTTGTAAATGCTGTCCTTAAAGGGAAAATCACTTTCCTTTGAAAGTTCCTTAATCTACTTACAAGCATTCAACAGAAATTCACATGCGTTTCTCTGAAAGAGAAGCAGTCTGTTCCAACACTTCAATTCACAGTGCGAAATGAATGGACTGTTTCTTCACTTTGTAAATGCTGTCCTTTCAGAGAAAATCACTTTCCTTTGAAAGTTCCTTAGTCTACTTACAAGCATTCAACAGAAATTCACATGCGTTTCTCTGAAAGAGAAGTAGTCTGTTCCAACACTTCAATTCACAGTGCGATGTGAATGGACTGTTTCTTCACTTTGTAAATGCTGTCCTTTCAGAGAAAATCACTTTCCTTTGAAAGTGCCTTAAGCTACTTACAAGCATTCAACAGAAATTCACATGCGTTTCACTGAAAGAGAAGCAGTCTGTTCCAACACTTCAATTCACTGTGCGAAGTGAATGGAGTGTTGCCTCACTTTCTAAATGCTGTCCATTCAGAGAAAATCTCTTTCCTTTGAAAGTGCCTTAAGCTACTTACAAGCATTCAACAGAAATTCACATGCATTTCACTGAAAGAGAAGCAGTCTGTTCCAACACTTCAATTCACTGTGCGAAGTGAATGGAGTGTTGCTTCACTTTCTAAATGCTGTCCTTTCAGAGAAAATCACTTTCCTTTGAAAGTGCCTTAAGCTACTTACAAGCATTCACAAAAAACTCATATCTGTTTCTCTGAAAGAGAAGTAGTCTGTTCCAACACTTCAATTCACTGTGCGTTGTGAATGGAGTGTTGCTTCACTTTCTAAATGCTGTCCTTTCAGAGAAAATCACTTTCCTTTGAAAGTGCCTTAAGCTACTTACAAGCATTCAACAGAAATTCACATGCATTTCACTGAAAGAGAAGCAGTCTGTTCCAACACTTCAATTCACTGTGCGTTGTGAATGGAGTGTTGCTTCACTTTCTAAATGCTGTCCTTTCAGAGAAAATCACTTCCTTTGAAAGTGCCTTAAGCTACTTACAAGCATTCAACAGAAATTCACACGCGTTTCTCTGAAAGAGAAGCGTTCTGTTCCAACATTTCAATTCACTATGTGAAGTGAATGGAGTGTTGCTTCAATTTCTAAATGATGTCCTTTCAGAGAAAATCACTTTCCTTTGAAAGTGCCTTAAGCTACTTTCAAGCATTCCACAGAAATTCACATGCGTTTCGCTGAAAGAGAAGCAGTCTGTTCCAACACTTCAATTCACTGTGCGAAGTGAATGGAGTGTTGCTTCACTTTCTAAATGCTGTCCTTTCAGAGAAAATCACTTTCCTTTGAAAGTGCCTTAAGCTACTTACAAGCATTCAAGAGAAATTCACATGCATTTCACTGAAAGAGAAGCAGTCTGTTCCAACACTTCAATTCACTGTGCGAAGTGAATGGAGTGTTGCTTCACTTTCTAAATGCTGTCCTTTCAGAAAAAATCACTTTCCGTTGAAAGTGCCTTAAGCTACTTACAAGCATTCAAAAAAACTCATATCTGTTTCTCTGAAAGAGAAGTAGTCTGTTCCAACACTTCAATTCACTGTGCGTTGTGAATGGAGTGTTGCTTCACTTTCTAAATGCTGTCCTTTCAGAGAAAATCACTTTCCTTTGAAAGTGCCTTAAGCTACTCATAAGCATTCAACAGAAATACACATGCTTTTCTCTGAAAGAGAAGCAGTCTATTCCAACACTTCAATTCACAGTGCGAAGTGAATGGACTGTTGCTTCACTTTGTAAATGCTGTCCTTTCAGGGAAAATCACTTTCCTTTGAAAGTTCCTTAATCTACTTACAAGCATTCAACAGAAATTCACATGCGTTTCTCTGAAAGAGAAGCAGTCTGTTCCAACACTTCAATTCACAGTGCGAAGTGAATGGACTGTTTCTTCACTTTGTAAATGCTGTCCTTTCAGAGAAAATCACTTTCCTTTGAAAGTTCCTTAGTCTACTTACAAGCATTCAACAGAAATTCACATGCGTTTCTCTGAAAGAGAAGTAGTCTGTTCCAACACTTCAATTCACAGTGCGATGTGAATGGACTGTTTCTTCACTTTGTAAATGCTGTCCTTTCAGAGAAAATCACTTTCCTTTGAAAGTGCCTTAAGCTACTTACAAGCATTCAACAGAAATTCACATGCGTTTCACTGAAAGAGAAGCAGTCTTTTCCAACACTTCAATTCACTGTGCGAAGTGAATGGAGTGTTGCTTCACTTTCTAAATGCTGTCCTTTCAGAAAAAATCACTTTCCTTTGAAAGTGCCTTAAGCTACTTACAAGCATTCAACAGAAATTCACATGCATTTCACTGAAAGAGAAGCAGTCTGTTCCAACACTTTAATTCACTGTGCGAAGTGAATGGAGTGTTGCTTCACTTCCTAAATGTTGTCCTTTCAGAGAAAATCACTTTCCTTTGAAAGTGCCTTAAGCTACTTACAAGCATTCAACAGAAATTCATATGCACTTCACTGATAGAGAAGCTGTCTGTTCCAACACTTCAATTCACTCTGCAAAGTGAATAGAGTGTTGCTTCACTTTCTAAATGCTGTCCTTTCAGAGAAAATCACTTTCCTTTGAAAGTGCCTTAAGCTACTTACAAGCATTCAACAGAAATTCACATGCGTTTCTCTGAAAGAGAAGCAGTCTGTTCCAACACTTCAATTCACTATGTGAAGTGAATGGAGTGTTGCTTCACTTTCTAAATGCTGTCCTTTCAGAGAAAATCACTTTCCTTTGAAAGTGCCTTATGCTACTTACAAGCATTCACAAAAAACTCATATCTGTTTCTCTGAAAGAGAAGTAGTCTGTTCCAACACTTCAATTCACTGTGCGTTGTGAATGGAGTGTTGCTTCACTTTCTAATTGCTGTCCTTTCAGAGAAAATCACTTTCCTTTGAAAGTGCCTTAAGCTACTTACAAGCATTCACAAGAAACTCACATGCATTTTTCTGAAAGAGAAGCAGTCTGTTCCAACACTTCAGTTCACTGTGCGAAGTGAATGGATTGTTGCTTCACTTTCTAAATGCTCTCCTTTTAGAGAAAATCACTCTCTTTTGAAACTTCCTTAAGCTACTTACAAGCATTCACAAGAAACTCATATCTGTTTCTCTGAAAGAGAAGCAGTCTGTTCCAATACTTCAATTCACTGTGTGAAGTGAATGGAGTGTTGCTTCACTTTCTAAATGCAGTCCTTTCAGAGAAAATCACTTTCCTTTGAAAGTGCCTTAAGCTACTTACAAGCATTCAACAGAAATTCACATGCATTTCACTGAAACAGAAGCAGTCTGTTCCAACACTTCAATTCACTGTGCGAAGTGAATGGAGTGTTGCTTCACTTTCTAAATGCTGTCCTTTCAGAGAAAATCACTTTCCTTTGAAAGCGCCTTAAGCTACTTACAAGCATTCACAAATAACTCATATCTGTTTCTCTGAAAGAGAAGTAGTCTTTCCAACACTTCAATTCACTGTGCGTTGTGAATGGAGTTTTGCTTCACTTTTTAAATGCTGTCCTTTCAGAGAAAATCACTTTCCTTTGAAAGTGCCTTAAGCTACTTACAAGCATTCACAAAAAACTCATATCTGTTTCTCTGACAGAGAAGTAGTCTGTTCCAAACTTCAATTCACTGTGCGTTGTGAATGGAGTGTTGCTTCACTTTCTAAATGCTGTCCTTTCAGAGAAAATCACTTTCCTTTGAAAGTGCCTTAAGCTACTCATAAGCATTCAACAGAAATACACATGCTTTTCTCTGAAAGAGAAGCAGTCTATTCCAACACTTCAATTCACAGTGCGAAGTGAATGGACTGTTGCTTCACTTTGTAAATGCTGTCCTTTCAGGGAAAATCACTTTCCTTTGAAAGTTCCTTAATCTACTTACAAGCATTCAACAGAAATTCACATGCGTTTCTCTGAAAGAGAAGCAGTCTGTTCCAACACTTCAATTCACAGTGCGAAGTGAATGGACTGTTTCTTCACTTTGTAAATGCTGTCCTTTCAGAGAAAATCACTTTCCTTTGAAAGTTCCTTAGTCTACTTACAAGCATTCAACAGAAATTCACATGCGTTTCTCTGAAAGAGAAGTAGTCTGTTCCAACACTTCAATTCACAGTGCGATGTGAATGGACTGTTTCTTCACTTTGTAAATGCTGTCCTTTCAGAGAAAATCACTTTCCTTTGAAAGTGCCTTAAGCTACTTACAAGCATTCAACAGAAATTCACATGCGTTTCACTGAAAGAGAAGCAGTCTTTTCCAACACTTCAATTCACTGTGCGAAGTGAATGGAGTGTTGCTTCACTTTCTAAATGCTGTCCTTTCAGAAAAAATCACTTTCCTTTGAAAGTGCCTTAAGCTACTTACAAGCATTCAACAGAAATTCACATGCATTTCACTGAAAGAGAAGCAGTCTGTTCCAACACTTCAATTCACTGTGCGAAGTGAATGGAGTGTTGCTTCACTTCCTAAATGTTGTCCTTTCAGAGAAAATCACTTTCCTTTGAAAGTGCCTTAAGCTACTTACAAGCATTCAACAGAAATTCATATGCACTTCACTGAAAGAGAAGCTGTCTGTTCCAACACTTCAATTCACTGTGCGAAGTGAATAGAGTGTTGCTTCACTTTCTAAATGCTGTCCTTTCAGAGAAAATCACTTTCCTTTGAAAGTGCCTTAAGCTACTTACAAGCATTCAACAGAAATTCACATGCGTTTCTCTGAAAGAGAAGCAGTCTGTTCCAACACTTCAATTCACTATGTGAAATGAATGGAGTGTTGCTTCACTTTCTAAATGCTGTCCTTTCAGAGAAAATCACTTTCCTTTGAAAGTGCCTAATGCTACTTACAAGCATTCACAAAAAACTCATATCTGTTTCTCTGAAAGAGAAGTAGTCTGTTCCAACACTTCAATTCACTGTGCGTTGTGAATGGAGTGTTGATTCACTTTCTAATTGCTGTCCTTTCAGAGAAAATCACTTTCCTTTGAAAGTGCCTTAAGCTACTTACAAGCATTCACAAGAAACTCACATGCATTTTTCTGAAAGAGAAGCAGTCTGTTCCAACACTTCAGTTCACTGTGCGAAGTGAATGGATTGTTGCTTCACTTTCTAAATGCTCTCCTTTTAGAGAAAATCACTCTCTTTTGAAACTTCCTTAAGCTACTTACAAGCATTCACAAGAAACTCATATCTGTTTCTCTGAAAGAGAAGCAGTCTGTTCCAATACTTCAATTCACTGTGTGAAGTGAATGGAGTGTTGCTTCACTTTCTAAATGCTGTCCTTTCAGAGAAAATCACTTTCCTTTGAAAGTTCCTTAAGCTACTTACAAGCATTCAACAGAAATTCACATGCATTTCACTGAAACAGAAGCAGTCTGTTCCAACACTTCAATTCACTGTGCGGAGTGAATGGAGTGTTGCTTCACTTTCTAAATGCTGTCCTTTCAGAGAAAATCACTTTCCTTTGAAAGCGCCTTAAGCTACTTACAAGCATTCACAAATAACTCATATCTGTTTCTCTAAAAGAGAAGTAGTCTTTCCAACACTTCAATTCACTGTGCGTTGTGAATGGAGTGTTGCTTCACTTTCTAAATGCTGTCCTTTCAGAGAAAATCACTTTCCTTTGAAAGTGCCTTAAGCTACTTACAAGCATTCAACAGAAATTCACATGCGTTTCTCTGAAAGAGAAGCAGTCTGTTCCAACACTTCAATTCACTGTGCGAAGTGAATGGAGTGTTGCTTCACTTTCTAAATGCTGTCCTTTCAGAGAAAATCACTTTCCTTTGAAAGTGCCTTAAGCTACTTACAAGCATTCAACAGAAATTCACATGCATTTCACTGAAAGAGAAGCAGTCTGTTCCAACTCTTCAATTCACTGTGAGAAGTGAATGGAGTGTTGCTTCACTTTCTAAATGCTGTCCTTTCAGAGAAAATCACTTTCCTTTGAAAGTGCCTTAAGCTACTTACAAGCATTCACAAAAAACTCATATCTGTTTCTCTGAAAGAGAAGTAGTCTGTTCCAACACTTCAATTCACTGTGCGTTGTGAATGGAGTGTTGCTTCACTTTCTAAATGCTGTCCTTTCAGAGAAAATAACTTTCCTTTGAAAGTGCCTTAAGCTACTTACAAGCATTCAACAGAAATTCACATGCATTTCACTGAAAGAGAAGCAGTCTGTTCCAACACTTCAATTCACTGTGCGTTGTGAATGGAGTGTTGCTTCACTTTCTAAATGCTGTCCTTTCAGAGAAAATCACTTCCTTTGAAAGTGCCTTAAGCTACTTACAAGCATTCAACAGAAATTCACACGCGTTTCTCTGAAAGAGAAGCGTTCTGTTCCAACATTTCAATTCACTATGTGAAGTGAATGGAGTGTTGCTTCAATTTCTAAATGATGTCCTTTCAGAGAAAATCACTTTCCTTTGAAAGTGCCTTAAGCTACTTTCAAGCATTCCACAGAAATTCACATGCGTTTCGCTGAAAGAGAAGCAGTCTGTTCCAACACTTCAATTCACTGTGCGAAGTGAATGGAGTGTTGCTTCACTTTCTAAATGCTGTCCTTTCAGAGAAAATCACTTTCCTTTGAAAGTGCCTTAAGCTACTTACAAGCATTCAAGAGAAATTCACATGCATTTCACTGAAAGAGAAGCAGTCTGTTCCAACACTTCAATTCACTGTGCGAAGTGAATGGAGTGTTGCTTCACTTTCTAAATGCTGTCCTTTCAGAAAAAATCACTTTCCGTTGAAAGTGCCTTAAGCTACTTACAAGCATTCAAAAAAACTCATATCTGTTTCTCTGAAAGAGAAGTAGTCTGTTCCAACACTTCAATTCACTGTGCGTTGTGAATGGAGTGTTGCTTCACTTTCTAAATGCTGTCCTTTCAGAGAAAATCACTTTCCTTTGAAAGTGCCTTAAGCTACTCATAAGCATTCAACAGAAATACACATGCTTTTCTCTGAAAGAGAAGCAGTCTATTCCAACACTTCAATTCACAGTGCGAAGTGAATGGACTGTTGCTTCACTTTGTAAATGCTGTCCTTTCAGGGAAAATCACTTTCCTTTGAAAGTTCCTTAATCTACTTACAAGCATTCAACAGAAATTCACATGCGTTTCTCTGAAAGAGAAGCAGTCTGTTCCAACACTTCAATTCACAGTGCGAAGTGAATGGACTGTTTCTTCACTTTGTAAATGCTGTCCTTTCAGAGAAAATCACTTTCCTTTGAAAGTTCCTTAGTCTACTTACAAGCATTCAACAGAAATTCACATGCGTTTCTCTGAAAGAGAAGTAGTCTGTTCCAACACTTCAATTCACAGTGCGATGTGAATGGACTGTTTCTTCACTTTGTAAATGCTGTCCTTTCAGAGAAAATCACTTTCCTTTGAAAGTGCCTTAAGCTACTTACAAGCATTCAACAGAAATTCACATGCGTTTCACTGAAAGAGAAGCAGTCTTTTCCAACACTTCAATTCACTGTGCGAAGTGAATGGAGTGTTGCTTCACTTTCTAAATGCTGTCCTTTCAGAAAAAATCACTTTCCTTTGAAAGTGCCTTAAGCTACTTACAAGCATTCAACAGAAATTCACATGCATTTCACTGAAAGAGAAGCAGTCTGTTCCAACACTTTAATTCACTGTGCGAAGTGAATGGAGTGTTGCTTCACTTCCTAAATGTTGTCCTTTCAGAGAAAATCACTTTCCTTTGAAAGTGCCTTAAGCTACTTACAAGCATTCAACAGAAATTCATATGCACTTCACTGAAAGAGAAGCTGTCTGTTCCAACACTTCAATTCACTCTGCGAAGTGAATAGAGTGTTGCTTCACTTTCTAAATGCTGTCCTTTCAGAGAAAATCACTTTCCTTTGAAAGTGCCTTAAGCTACTTACAAGCATTCAACAGAAATTCACATGCGTTTCTCTGAAAGAGAAGCAGTCTGTTCCAACACTTCAATTCACTATGTGAAGTGAATGGAGTGTTGCTTCACTTTTTAAATGCTGTCCTTTCAGAGAAAATCACTTTCCTTTGAAAGTGCCTTAAGCTACTTACAAGCATTCACAAAAAACTCATATCTGTTTCTCTGAAAGAGAAGTAGTCTGTTCCAAACTTCAATTCACTGTGCGTTGTGAATGGAGTGTTGCTTCACTTTCTAAATGCTGTCCTTTCAGAGAAAATCACTTTCCTTTGAAAGTGCCTTAAGCTACTCATAAGCATTCAACAGAAATACACATGCTTTTCTCTGAAAGAGAAGCAGTGTATTCCAACACTTCAATTCACAGTGCGAAGTGAATGGACTGTTGCTTCACTTTGTAAATGCTGTCCTTTCAGGGAAAATCACTTTCCTTTGAAAGTTCCTTAATCTACTTACAAGCATTCAACAGAAATTCACATGCGTTTCTCTGAAAGAGAAGCAGTCTGTTCCAACACTTCAATTCACAGTGCGAAGTGAATGGACTGTTTCTTCACTTTGTAAATGCTGTCCTTTCAGAGAAAATCACTTTCCTTTGAAAGTTCCTTAGTCTACTTACAAGCATTCAACAGAAATTCACATGCGTTTCTCTGAAAGAGAAGTAGTCTGTTCCAACACTTCAATTCACAGTGCGATGTGAATGGACTGTTTCTTCACTTTGTAAATGCTGTCCTTTCAGAGAAAATCACTTTCCTTTGAAAGTGCCTTAAGCTACTTACAAGCATTCAACAGAAATTCACATGCGTTTCACTGAAAGAGAAGCAGTCTTTTCCAACACTTCAATTCACTGTGCGAAGTGAATGGAGTGTTGCTTCACTTTCTAAATGCTGTCCTTTCAGAAAAAATCACTTTCCTTTGAAAGTGCCTTAAGCTACTTACAAGCATTCAACAGAAATTCACATGCATTTCACTGAAAGAGAAGCAGTCTGTTCCAACACTTTAATTCACTGTGCGAAGTGAATGGAGTGTTGCTTCACTTCCTAAATGTTGTCCTTTCAGAGAAAATCACTTTCCTTTGAAAGTGCCTTAAGCTACTTACAAGCATTCAACAGAAATTCATATGCACTTCACTGAAAGAGAAGCTGTCTGTTCCAACACTTCAATTCACTCTGCGAAGTGAATAGAGTGTTGCTTCACTTTCTAAATGCTGTCCTTTCAGAGAAAATCACTTTCCTTTGAAAGTGCCTTAAGCTACTTACAAGCATTCAACAGAAATTCACATGCGTTTCTCTGAAAGAGAAGCAGTCTGTTCCAACACTTCAATTCACTATGTGAAGTGAATGGAGTGTTGCTTCACTTTCTAAATGCTGTCCTTTCAGAGAAAATCACTTTCCTTTGAAAGTGCCTTATGCTACTTACAAGCATTCACAAAAAACTCATATCTGTTTCTCTGAAAGAGAAGTAGTCTGTTCCAACACTTCAATTCACTGTGCGTTGTGAATGGAGTGTTGCTTCACTTTCTAATTGCTGTCCTTTCAGAGAAAATCACTTTCCTTTGAAAGTGCCTTAAGCTACTTACAAGCATTCACAAGAAACTCACATGCATTTTTCTGAAAGAGAAGCAGTCTGTTCCAACACTTCAGTTCACTGTGCGAAGTGAATGGATTGTTGCTTCACTTTCTAAATGCTCTCCTTTTAGAGAAAATCACTCTCTTTTGAAACTTCCTTAAGCTACTTACAAGCATTCACAAGAAACTCATATCTGTTTCTCTGAAAGAGAAGCAGTCTGTTCCAATACTTCAATTCACTGTGTGAAGTGAATGGAGTGTTGCTTCACTTTCTAAATGCAGTCCTTTCAGAGAAAATCACTTTCCTTTGAAAGTGCCTTAAGCTACTTACAAGCATTCAACAGAAATTCACATGCATTTCACTGAAACAGAAGCAGTCTGTTCCAACACTTCAATTCACTGTGCGAAGTGAATGGAGTGTTGCTTCACTTTCTAAATGCTGTCCTTTCAGAGAAAATCACTTTCCTTTGAAAGCGCCTTAAGCTACTTACAAGCATTCACAAATAACTCATATCTGTTTCTCTGAAAGAGAAGTAGTCTTTCCAACACTTCAATTCACTGTGCGTTGTGAATGGAGTGTTGCTTCACTTTCTAAATGCTGTCCTTTCAGAGAAAATCACTTTCCTTTGAAAGTGCCTTAAGCTACTCACAAGCATTCAACAGAAATTCACATGCGTTTCTCTGAAAGAGAAGCAGTCTGTTCCAACACTTCAATTCACTGTGCGAAGTGAATGGAGTGTTGCTTCACTTTCTAAATGCTGTCCTTTCAGAGAAAATCACTTTCCTTTGAAAGTGCCTTAAGCTACTTACAAGCATTCAACAGAAATTCACATGCATTTCACTGAAAGAGAAGCAGTCTGTTCCAACTCTTCAATTCACTGTGAGAAGTGAATGGAGTGTTGCTTCACTTTCTAAATGCTGTCCTTTCAGAGAAAATCACTTTCCTTTGAAAGTGCCTTAAGCTACTTACAAGCATTCACAAAAAACTCATATATGTTTCTCTGAAAGAGAAGTAGTCTGTTCCAACACTTCAATTCACTGTGCGTTGTGAATGGAGTGTTGCTTCACTTTCTAAATGCTGTCCTTTCAGAGAAAATCACTTTCCTTTGAAAGTGCCTTAAGCTACTCATAAGCATTCAACAGAAATACACATGCATTTCTCTGAAAGAGAAGCAGTCTGTTCCGACATTTCAATTCACTGTGCGTTGTGAATGGTGTGTTGCTTCACTTTCTAAATGCTGTCCTTTCAGAGAAAATCACTTTCCTTTGAAAGTTCCTTAATCTACTTACAAGCATTCATCAGAAATTCACATGCGTTTCTCTGAAAGAGGAGCAGTCTGTTCCAACACTTCAATTCACAGTGCGAAGTGAATGGACTGTTGCTTCACTTTGTAAATGCTGTCCTTTCAGAGAAAATCACTTTCCTTTGAAAGTGCCTTAAGCTACTTACAAGCATTCACAAGAAACTCACATGCATTTCACTGAAAGAGAAGCAGTCTGTTCCAACACTTCAATTCACTGTGCGAAGTGAATGGAGTGTTGCTTCACTTTCTAAATGCTGTTCTTTCAGAGAAAATCACTTTCCTTTGAAAGTGCCTTAAGCTACTTACAAGCATTCAACAGAAATTCACATGCATTTCACTGAAAGAGAAACAGTCTGTTCCAACACTTCAATTCACTGTGCGTTGTGAATGGAGTGTTGCTTCACTTTCTAAATGCTGTCCTTTCAGAGAAAATCACTTTCCTTTGAAAGTGCCTTAAGCTACTTACAAGCATTCAACAGAAATTCACATGCATTTCACTGAAAAAGAAGCAGTCTGTTCCAACTCTTCAATTCACTGTGCGAAGTGAATGGAGTGTTACTTCACTTTCTAAATGCTGTCCTTTCAGAGAAAATCACTTTCCTTTGAAAGTGCCTTAAGCTACTTACAAGCATTCACAAAAAACTCATATCTGTTTCTCTGAAAGAGAAGTAGTCTGTTCCAACACTTCAATTCACTGTGCGTTGTGAACGGAGTGTTGCTTCACTTTCTAAATGCTGTCCTTTCAGAGAAAATCACTTTCCTTTGAAAGTGCCTTAAGCTACTCATAAGCATTCAACAGAAATACACATGCATTTCTCTGAAAGAGAAGCAGTCTGTTCCAACACTTCAATTCACAGTGCGAAGTGAGTGGACTGTTGCTTCACTTTGTAAATGCTGTCCTTTCAGAGAAAATCACTTTCCTTTGAAAGTTCCTTAATCTACTTACAAGCATTCTTCAGAAATTCACATGCGTTTCTCTGAAAGAGAAGCAGTCTGTTCCAACACTTCAATTCACTATGTGAAGTGAATGGAGTGTTGCTTCACTTTCTAAATGATGTCCTTTCAGAGAAAATCACTTTCCTTTGAAAGTGCCTTAAGCTACTTTCAAGCATTCAACAGAAATTCACATGCATTTCACTGAAAGAGAAGCAGTCTGTTCCAACACTTCATTTCCCTTGCGAAGTGTATGGAGTGTTGCTTCACTTTCTAAATGCTGTCCTTTCAGAGAAAATCACTTTCCTTTGAAAGTGCCTTAAGCTACTTACAAGCATTCAACAGAAATTCACATGCATTTCACTGAAAGAGAAGTAGTCTGTTCCAACACTTCAATTCACTGTGCGAAGTGAATGGAGTGTTGCTTCACTTTCTAAATGCTGTCCTTTCATATAAAATCACTTTCCTTTGAAAGTGCCTTAAGCTACTTACAAGCATTCACAAAAAACTCATATCTGTTTCTCTGAAAGAGAAGTAGTCTGTTCCAACACTTCAATTCACTGTGCGTTGTGAATGGAGTGTTGCTTCACTTTCTAAATGCTGTCCTTTCAGAGAAAATCACTTTCCTTTGAAAGTGCCTTAAGCTACTCATAAGCATTCAACAGAAATACACATGCGTTTCTCTGAAAGAGAAGCTGTCTGTTCCAACACTTCAATTCACAGTGCGAAGTGAATGGAGTGTTGCTTCACTTTCTAAATGCTGTCCTTTCAGAGAAAATCACTTTCCTTTGAAAGTGCCTTAAGCTACTTACAAGCATTCAACAGAAATTCACATGCATTTCACTGAAAGAGAAGCAGTCTGTTCCAACACTTCAATTCACAGTGCGTTGTGAATGGAGTGTTGCTTCACTTTCTAAATGCTGTCCTTTCAGAGAAAATCACTTTCCTTTGAAAGTGCCTTAAGCTACTTACAAGCATTCAACAGAAATTCACATGCATTTCATTGAAAGAGAAGCAGTCTGTTCCAACACTTCAATTCACAGTGCGTTGTGAATGGAGTGTTGCTTCACTTTCTAAATGCTGTCCTTTCAGAGAAAATCACTTTCCTTTGAAAGTGCCTTAAGCTACTTACAAGCATTCAACAGAAATTCACATGCGATTCTCTGAAAGAGAAGCAGTCTGTTCCAACACTTCAATTCACTATGTGAAGTGAATGGAGTGTTGCTTCACTTTCTAAATGATGGCCTTTCAGAGAAAATCACTTTCCTTTGAAAGTGCCTTAAGCTACTTTCAAGCATTCAACAGAAATTCACATGCGTTTCACTGAAAGAGAAGCAGTCTGTTCCAACACTTCATTTCACTGTGCGAATGAATGGAGTGTTGCTTCACTTTCTAAATGCTGTCCTTTCAGATAAAATCACTTTCCTTTGAAAGTGCCTTAAGCTACTTACAAGCATTCACAAAAAACTCATATCTGTTTCTCTGAAAGAGAAGTAATCTGTTCCAACACTTCAATTCACTGTGCGTTGTGAATGGAGTGTTGCTTCACTTTCTAAATGCTGTCCTTTCAGAGAAAATCACTTTCCTTTGAAAGTGCCTTAAGCTACTCATAAGCATTCAACAGAAATACACATGAGTTTCTCTGAAAGAGAAGTAGTCTGTTCCAACACTTCAATTCACAGTGCGAAGTGAATGGACTGTTGCTTCACTTTGTAAATGCTGTCCTTTCAGAGAAAATCACTTTCCTTTGAAAGTGCCTTAAGCTACTTACAAGCATTCAACAGAAATTCACATGTGTTTCACTGAAAGAGAAGCAGTCTTTTCCAACACTTCAATTCACTGTGCGAAGTGAATGGAGTGTTGCTTCACTTTCTAAATGCTGTCCTTTCAGAAAAAATCACTTTCCTTTGAAAGTGCCTTAAGCTACTTACAAGCATTCAACAGAAATTCACATGCATTTCACTGAAAGAGAAGCAGTCTGTTCCAACCCTTCAATTCACTGTGCGAAGTGAATGGAGTGTTGCTTCACTTCCTAAATGTTGTCCTTTCAGAGAAAATCACTTTCCTTTGAAAGTGCCTTAAGCTACTTACAAGCATTCAACAGAAATTCACATGCACTTCACTGAAAGAGAAGCAGTCTGTTCCAACACTTCACTGTGCGAAGTGAATAGAGTGTTGCTTCACTTTCTAAATGCTGTCCTTTCAGAGAAAATCACTTTCCTTTGAAAGTGCCTTAAGCTACTTGCAAGCTTTCACAAAAAACTCATATCTGTTTCTCTGAAAGAGAAGTAGTCTGTTCCAACACTTCAATTCACTGTGCGTTGTGAATGGAGTGTTGCTTCACTTTGTAAATGCTGTCCTTTCAGAGAAAATCACTTTCCTTTGAAAGTGCCTTAAGCTACTTACAAGCATTCAACAGAAATTCACATGCGATTCTCTGAAAGAGAAGCAGTCTGTTCCAACACTTCAATTCACTATGTGAAGTGAATGGAGTGTTGCTTCACTTTCTCAATGATGGCCTTTCAGAGAAAATCACTTTCCTTTGAAAGTGCCTTAAGCTACTTTCAAGCATTCAACAGAAATTCACATGCGTTTCACTGAAAGAGAAGCAGTCTGTTCCAACACTTCATTTCACTGTGCGAAGTGTATGGAGTGTTGCTTCACTTTCTAAATGCTGTCCTTTCAGAGAAAATCACTTTCCTTTGAAAGTGCCTTAAGCTACTTACAAGCATTCAACAGAAATTCACATGCATTTCACTGAAAGAGAAGTAGTCTGTTCCAACACTTCAATTCACTGTGCGTTGTGAATGGAGTGTTGCTTCACTTTCTAATTGCTGTCCTTTCAGAGAAAATCACTTTCCTTTGAAAGTGCCTTAAGCTACTTACAAGCATTCACAAGAAACTCACATGCATTTTTCTGAAAGAAAAGCAGTCTGTTCCAACACTTCAGTTCACTGTGCGAAGTGAATGGAGTGTTACTTCACTTTCTAAATGCTCTCCTTTTAGAGGAAATCACTCTCTTTTGAAACTTCCTTAAGCTACTTACAAGCATTCACAAGAAACTCATATCTGTTTCTCTGAAAGAGAAGCAGTCTGTTCCAATACTTCAATTCACTGTGCGAAGTGAATGGAGTGTTGCTTCACTTTCTAAATGCTGTCCTTTCAGAGAAAATCACTTTCCTTTGAAAGTGCCTTAAGCTACTTACAAGCATTCAACAGAAATTCACATGCATTTCACTGAAAGAGAAGCAGTCTGTTCCAACACTTCAATTCACTGTGCGAAGTGAATGGAGTGTTGCTTCACTTTCTAAATGCTGTCCTTTCAGAGAAAATCACTTTTTTTTGAAAGTGCCTTAAGCTACTTACAAGCATTCACAAATAACTCATATCTGTTTCTCTGAAAGAGAAGTAGTCTTTCCAACACTTCAATTCACTGTGCGTTGTGAATGGAGTGTTGCTTCACTTTCTAAATGCTGTCCTTTCAGAGAAAATCACTTTCCTTTGAGAGTGCCTTAAGCTACTTACAAGCATTCACAAAAAACTCATATCTGTTTCTCTGAAAGAGAAGCAGTCTGTTCCAACACTTCAATTCACTGTGCGAAGTGAATGGAGTGTTGCTTCACTTTCTAAATGCTGTCCTTTCAGAGAAAATCACTTTCCTTTGAAAGTGCCTTAAGCTACTCATAAGCATTCAACAGAAATACACATGCGTTTCTCTGAAAGAGAAGCAGTCTGTTCCAACACTTCAATTCACAGTGCGAAGTGAATGGACTGTTGCTTCACTTTGTAAATGCTGTCCTTTCAGAGAAAATCACTTTCCTTTGAAAGTTCCTTAATCTACTTACAAGCATTCAACAGAAATTCACATGCGTTTCTCTGAAAGAGAAGCAGTCTATTCCAACACTTCAATTCACAATGCGAAGTGAATGGACTGTTGCTTCACTTTCTAAATGCTGTCCTTTCAGAGAAAATCTCTTTCCTTTGAAAGTGCCTTAAGC
Organism: Myodes glareolus; assembly: GCF_982192425.1. NCBI lineage: Eukaryota > Metazoa > Chordata > Mammalia > Rodentia > Cricetidae > Myodes > Myodes glareolus. The sequence goes on along the minus strand of NC_142037.1, from coordinate 149,648 downwards.
TACTTACAAGCATTCAACAGAAATTCACATGCATTTCACTGAAAGAGAAGCAGTCTGTTCCAACACTTCAATTCACTGTGCGAAGTGAATGGAGTGTTGCTTCACTTTCTCAATGCTGTCCTTTCAGAGAAAATCACTTTCCTTTGAAAGTGCCTTAAGCTACTTACAAGCATTCACAAAAAACTCATATCTGTTTCTCTGAAAGAGAAGTAGTCTCTTCCAACACTTCAATTCACTGTGCGTTGTGAATGGAGTGTTGCTTCACTTTCTAAATGCTGTCCTTTCAGAGAAAATCACTTTCCTTTGAAAGTGCCTTAAGCTACTCATAAGCATTCAACAGAAATACACATGCGTTTCTCTGAAAGAGAAGTAGTCTGTTCCAACACTTCAATTCACAGTGCGTAGTGAATGGACTGTTGCTTCACTTTGTAAATGCTGTCCTTTCAGAGAAAATCACTTTCCTTTGAAAGTGCCTTAAGCTACTTACAAGCATTCAACAGAAATTCACATGCCTTTCTCTGAAAGAGAAGCAGTCTGTTCCAACACTTCAATTCACAGTGCGAAGTGAATGGAGTGTTGCTTCACTTTGTAAATGCTGTCCTTTCAGAGAAAATCACTTTCCTTTGAAAGTGCCTTAAGCTACTTACAAGCATTCACAAAAAAGTCATATCTGTTTCTCTGAAAGAGAAGTAGTCTGTTCCAACACTTCAATTCACTGTGCGAAGTGAATGGAGTGTTGCTTCACTTTGTAAATGCTTTCCTTTCAGAGAAAATCACTTTCTTTTGAAAGTGCCTTAAGCTACTTACAAGCATTTAACAGAAATTCACATGCGTTTCTTTGAAAAAGAAGCAGTCTGTTCCAACACTTCAATTTACTATGTGAAGTGAATGGAGTGTTGCTTCACTTTCTAAATGCTGTCCTTTCAGAGAAAATCACTTTCCTTTGAAAGTGCCTTAAGCTACTTACAAGCATTCAACAGAAATTCACATGAGTTACTCTGAAAGAGAAGCAGTCTGTTCCAACACTTCAATTCACAGTGCGAAGTGAATGGACTGTTGCTTCACTTTGTAAATGCTGTCCTTTCAGAGAAAATCACTTTCCTTTGAAAGTGCCTTAAGCTACTTACAAGCATTCAACAGAAATTCACATGCCTTTCTCTGAAAGAGAAGCAGTCTGTTCCAACACTTCAATTCACAGTGCGAAGTGAATGGAGTGTTGCTTCACTTTCTAAATGCTGTCCTTTCAGAGTAAATCACTTTCCTTTGAAAGTGCCTTAAGCTACTTACAAGCATTCACAAAAAACTCATATCTGTTTCTCTGAAAGAGAAGTAGTCTGTTCCAACACTTCAATTCACTGTGCGTAGTGAATGGAGTGTTGCTTCACTTTCTAACTGCTGTCCTTTCAGAGAAAATCACTTTCCTTTGAAAGTGCCTTAAGCTACTCACAAGCATTCACAAGAAACTCACATGCATTTTTCTGAAAGAGAAGCAGTCTGTTCCAACACTTCAGTTCACTGTGCGAAGTGAATGGAGTGTTGCTTCACTTTCTAAATGCTCTCGTTTTAGAGAAAATCACTCTCTTTTGAAACTGCCTTAAGCTACTTACAAGCATTCACAAGAAACTCACATCTGTTTCTCTGAAAGAGAAGCAGTCTGTTCCAACACTTCAATTAACTGTGCGAAGTGAATGGAGTGTTGCTACACTTTGTAAATGCTTTCCTTTCAGAGAAAATCACTTTCTTTTGAAAGTGCCTTAAGGTACTTACAAGCATTTAACAGAAATTCACATGCGTTTCTTTGAAAAAGAAGCAGTCTGTTCCAACACTCCAATTTACTATGTGAAGTGAATGGAGTGTTGCTTTACTTTCTAAATGCTGTCCTTTCAGAGAAAATAACTTTCCTTTGAAAGTGCCTTAAGCTACTTACAAGCATTCAACAGAAATTCACATGCGTTACTCTGAAAGAGAAGCAGTCTGTTCCAACACTTCAATTCACAGTGCGAAGTGAATGGACTGTTGCTTCACTTTGTAAATGCTGTCCTTTCAGAGAAAATCACTTTCCTTTGAAAGTGCCTTAAGCTACTTACAAGCATTCAACAGAAATTCACATGCATTTCACTGAAAGAGAAGCAGTCTGTTCCAACACTTCAATTCACTGTGTGAAGTGAATGGAGTGTTGCTTCACTTTCTAAATGCTGTCCTTTCAGAGAAAATCACTTTCCTTTGAGAGTGCCTTAAGCTACTTACAAGCATTCACAAAAAACTCATATCTGTTTCTCTGAAAGAGAAGCAGTCTGTTCCAACACTTCAATTCACTGTGCGAAGTGAATGGAGTGTTGCTTCACTTTCTAAATGCTGTCCTTTCAGAGAAAATCACTTTCCTTTGAAAGTGCCTTAAGCTACTCATAATCATTCAACAGAAATACACATGCGTTTCTCTGAAAGAGAAGCAGTCTGTTCCAACACTTCAATTCACAGTGCGAAGTGAATGGACTGTTGCTTCACTTTGTAAATGCTGTCCTTTCAGAGAAAATCACTTTCCTTTGAAAGTTCCTTAATCTACTTACAAGCATTCAACAGAAATTCACATGCGTTTCTCTGAAAGAGAAGCAGTCTGTTCCAACACTTCAATTCACAATGCGAAGTGAATGGACTGTTGCTTCACTTTCTAAATGCTGTCCTTTCAGAGAAAATCTCTTTCCTTTGAAAGTGCCTTAAGCTACTTACAAGCATTCAACAGAAATTCACATGCATTTCACTGAAAGAGAAGCAGTCTGTTCCAACACTTCAATTCACTGTGCGAAGTGAATGGAGTGTTGCTTCACTTTCTCAATGCTGTCCTTTCAGAGAAAATCACTTTCCTTTGAAAGTGCCTTAAGCTCCTTACAAGCATTCACAAAAAACTCATATCTGTTTCTCTGAAAGAGAAGTAGTCTCTTCCAACACTTCAATTCACTGTGCGTTGTGAATGGAGTGTTGCTTCACTTTCTAAATGCTGTCCTTTCAGAGAAAATCACTTTCCTTTGAAAGTGCCTTAAGCTACTCATAAGCATTCAACAGAAATACACATGCGTTTCTCTGAAAGAGAAGTAGTCTGTTCCAACACTTCAATTCACAGTGCGTAGTGAATGGACTGTTGCTTCACTTTGTAAATGCTGTCCTTTCAGAGAAAATCACTTTCCTTTGAAAGTGCCTTAAGCTACTTACAAGCATTCAACAGAAATTCACATGCCTTTCTCTGAAAGAGAAGCAGTCTGTTCCAACACTTCAATTCACAGTGCGAAGTGAATGGAGTGTTGCTTCACTTTGTAAATGCTGTCCTTTCAGAGAAAATCACTTTCCTTTGAAAGTGCCTTAAGCTACTTACAAGCATTCACAAAAAAGTCATATCTGTTTCTCTGAAAGAGAAGTAGTCTGTTCCAACACTTCAATTCACTGTGCGAAGTGAATGGAGTGTTGCTTCACTTTGTAAATGCTTTCCTTTCAGAGAAAATCACTTTCTTTTGAAAGTGCCTTAAGCTACTTACAAGCATTTAACAGAAATTCACATGCGTTTCTTTGAAAAAGAAGCAGTCTGTTCCAACACTTCAATTTACTATGTGAAGTGAATGGAGTGTTGCTTCACTTTCTAAATGCTGTCCTTTCAGAGAAAATCACTTTCCTTTGAAAGTGCCTTAAGCTACTTACAAGCATTCAACAGAAATTCACATGAGTTACTCTGAAAGAGAAGCAGTCTGTTCCAACACTTCAATTCACAGTGCGAAGTGAATGGACTGTTGCTTCACTTTGTAAATGCTGTCCTTTCAGAGAAAATCACTTTCCTTTGAAAGTGCCTTAAGCTACTTACAAGCATTCAACAGAAATTCACATGCCTTTCTCTGAAAGAGAAGCAGTCTGTTCCAACACTTCAATTCACAGTGCGAAGTGAATGGAGTGTTGCTTCACTTTCTAAATGCTGTCCTTTCAGAGTAAATCACTTTCCTTTGAAAGTGCCTTAAGCTACTTACAAGCATTCACAAAAAACTCATATCTGTTTCTCTGAAAGAGAAGTAGTCTCTTCCAACACTTCAATTCACTGTGCGTTGTGAATGGAGTGTTGCTTCACTTTCTAAATGCTGTCCTTTCAGAGAAAATCACTTTCCTTTGAAAGTGCCTTAAGCTACTCATAAGCATTCAACAGAAATACACATGCGTTTCTCTGAAAGAGAAGTAGTCTGTTCCAACACTTCAATTCACAGTGCGTAGTGAATGGACTGTTGCTTCACTTTGTAAATGCTGTCCTTTCAGAGAAAATCACTTTCCTTTGAAAGTGCCTTAAGCTACTTACAAGCATTCAACAGAAATTCACATGCCTTTCTCTGAAAGAGAAGCAGTCTGTTCCAACACTTCAATTCACAGTGCGAAGTGAATGGAGTGTTGCTTCACTTTGTAAATGCTGTCCTTTCAGAGAAAATCACTTTCCTTTGAAAGTGCCTTAAGCTACTTACAAGCATTCACAAAAAAGTCATATCTGTTTCTCTGAAAGAGAAGTAGTCTGTTCCAACACTTCAATTCACTGTGCGAAGTGAATGGAGTGTTGCTTCACTTTGTAAATGCTTTCCTTTCAGAGAAAATCACTTTCTTTTGAAAGTGCCTTAAGCTACTTACAAGCATTTAACAGAAATTCACATGCGTTTCTTTGAAAAAGAAGCAGTCTGTTCCAACACTTCAATTTACTATGTGAAGTGAATGGAGTGTTGCTTCACTTTCTAAATGCTGTCCTTTCAGAGAAAATCACTTTCCTTTGAAAGTGCCTTAAGCTACTTACAAGCATTCAACAGAAATTCACATGAGTTACTCTGAAAGAGAAGCAGTCTGTTCCAACACTTCAATTCACAGTGCGAAGTGAATGGACTGTTGCTTCACTTTGTAAATGCTGTCCTTTCAGAGAAAATCACTTTCCTTTGAAAGTGCCTTAAGCTACTTACAAGCATTCAACAGAAATTCACATGCCTTTCTCTGAAAGAGAAGCAGTCTGTTCCAACACTTCAATTCACAGTGCGAAGTGAATGGAGTGTTGCTTCACTTTCTAAATGCTGTCCTTTCAGAGTAAATCACTTTCCTTTGAAAGTGCCTTAAGCTACTTACAAGCATTCACAAAAAACTCATATCTGTTTCTCTGAAAGAGAAGTAGTCTGTTCCAACACTTCAATTCACTGTGCGTAGTGAATGGAGTGTTGCTTCACTTTCTAACTGCTGTCCTTTCAGAGAAAATCACTTTCCTTTGAAAGTGCCTTAAGCTACTTACAAGCATTCACAAGAAACTCACATGCATTTTTCTGAAAGAGAAGCAGTCTGTTCCAACACTTCAGTTCACTGTGCGAAGTGAATGGAGTGTTGCTTCACTTTCTAAATGCTCTCGTTTTAGAGAAAATCACTCTCTTTTGAAACTGCCTTAAGCTACTTACAAGCATTCACAAGAAACTCACATCTGTTTCTCTGAAAGAGAAGCAGTCTGTTCCAACACTTCAATTCACTGTGCGAAGTGAATGGAGTGTTGCTACACTTTGTAAATGCTTTCCTTTCAGAGAAAATCACTTTCTTTTGAAAGTGCCTTAAGGTACTTACAAGCATTTAACAGAAATTCACATGCGTTTCTTTGAAAAAGAAGCAGTCTGTTCCAACACTCCAATTTACTATGTGAAGTGAATGGAGTGTTGCTTTACTTTCTAAATGCTGTCCTTTCAGAGAAAATAACTTTCCTTTGAAAGTGCCTTAAGCTACTTACAAGCATTCAACAGAAATTCACATGCGTTACTCTGAAAGAGAAGCAGTCTGTTCCAACACTTCAATTCACAGTGCGAAGTGAATGGACTGTTGCTTCACTTTGTAAATGCTGTCCTTTCAGAGAAAATCACTTTCCTTTGAAAGTGCCTTAAGCTACTTACAAGCATTCAACAGAAATTCACATGCATTTCACTGAAAGAGAAGCAGTCTGTTCCAACACTTCAATTCACTGTGTGAAGTGAATGGAGTGTTGCTTCACTTTCTAAATGCTGTCCTTTTAGAGAAAATTACTTTCCTTTGAGAGTGCCTTAAGCTACTTACAAGCATTCACAAAAAACTCATATCTGTTTCTCTGAAAGAGAAGTAGTCTGTTCCAACACTTCAATTCACTGTGCGTTGTGAATGGAGTGTTGCTTCACTTTCTAAATGCTGTCCTTTCAGAGAAAATCACTTTCCTTTGAAAGTGCCTTAAGCTACTCATAAGCATTCAACAGAAATACACATGCGTTTCTCTGAAAGAGAAGTAGTCTGTTCCAACACTTCAATTCACTGTGCGAAGTGAATGGAGTGTTGCTTCACTTTCTAAATGCTGTCCTTTCAGAGAAAATCACTTTCCTTTGAAAGTGCCTTAAGCTACTTACAAGCATTCAACAGAAATTCACATGCATTTCTCTGAAAGAGAAGCAGTCTGTTCCAACACTTCAATTCACTATGTGAAGTGAATGGAGTGTTGCTTCACTTTCTAAATGCTGTCCTTTCAGAGAAAATCACTTTCCTTTGAAAGTGCCTTAAGCTACTTACAAGCATTCACAAAAAACTCATATCTGTTTCTCTGAAAGAGAAGTAGTCTGTTCCAACACTTCAATTCACTGTGCGTAGTGAATGGAGTGTTGCTTCACTTTCTAAATGCTGTCCTTTCAGAGAAAATCACTTTCCTTTGAAAGTGCCTTAAGCTACTTACAAGCATTCACAAGAAACTCACATGCATTTTTCTCAAAGAGAAGCAGTCTGTTCCAACACTTCAGTTCACTGTGCGAAGTGAATGGAGTGTTGCTTCACTTTCTAAATGCTCTCCTTTTAGAGAAAATCACTCTCTTTTGAAACTTCCTTAAGCTACTTACAAGCATTCACAAGAAACTCACATGCATTTTTCTCAAAGAGAAGCAGTCTGTTCCAACACTTCAATTCACTGTGCGAAGTGAATGGAGTGTTGCTTCACTTTCTAAATGCTGTCCTTTCAGAGAAAATCACTTTCCTTTGAAAGTGCCTTAAGCTACTTACAAGCATTCACAAAAAACTCATATCTGTTTCTCTGAAGGAGAAGTAGTCTGTTCCAACACTTCAATTCACTGTGCGTTGTGAATGGAGTGTTGCTTCACTTTCTAAATGCTGTCCTTTCAGAGAAAATCACTTTCCTTTGAAAGTGCCTTAAGCTACTTACAAGCATTCAACAAAAATTCACATGCGTTTCTCTGAAAGAGAAGCAGTCTGTTCCAACACTTCAATTCACTATGTGAAGTGAATGGAGTGTTGCTTCACTTTCTAAATGGTGTCCTTTCAGAGAAAATCACTTTCCTTTGAAAGTGCCTTAAGCTACTTACAAGCATTCACAAAAAAGTCATATCTGTTTCTCTGAAAGAGAAGTAGTCTGTTCCAACACTTCAATTCACTGTGCGAAGTGAATGGAGTGTTGCTTCACTTTCTAACTGCTGTCCTTTCAGAGAAAATCACTTTCCTTTGAAAGTGCCTTAAGCTACTTACAAGCATTCACAAGAAACTCACATGCATTTTTCTGAAAGAGAAGCAGTCTGTTCCAACACTTCAGTTCACTGTGCGAAGTGAATGGAGTGTTGCTTCACTTTCTAAATGCTCTCGTTTTAGAGAAAATCACTCTCTTTTGAAACTGCCTTAAGCTACTTACAAGCATTCACAAGAAATTCACATCTGTTTCTCTGAAAGAGAAGCAGTCTGTTCCAACACTTCAATTCACAGTGCGAAGTGAATGGACTGTTGCTTCACTTTGTAAAAGCTTTCCTTTCAGAGAAAATCACTTTCTTTTGAAAGTGCCTTAAGCTACTTACAAGCATTTAACAGAAATTCACATGCGTTTCTTTGAAAAAGAAGCAGTCTGTTCCAACACTTCAATTTACTATGTGAAGTGAATGGAGTGTTGCTTCACTTTCTAAATGCTGTCCTTTCAGAGAAAATCACTTTCCTTTGAAAGTGCCTTAAGCTACTTACAAGCATTCAACAGAAATTCACATGCGTTACTCTGAAAGAGAAGCAGTCTGTTCCAACACTTCAATTCACAGTGCGAAGTGAATGGACTGTTGCTTCACTTTGTAAATGCTGTCCTTTCAGAGAAAATCACTTTCCTTTGAAAGTGCCTTAAGCTACTTACAAGCATTCAACAGAAATTCACATGCATTTCACTGAAAGAGAAGCAGTCTGTTCCAACACTTCAGTTCACTGTGTGAAGTGAATGGAGTGTTGCTTCACTTTCTAAATGCTGTCCTTTCAGAGAAAATTACTTTCCTTTGAGAGTGCCTTAAGCTACTTACAAGCATTCACAAAAAACTCATATCTGTTTCTCTGAAAGAGAAGTAGTCTGTTCCAACACTTCAATTCACTGTGCGTTGTGAATGGAGTGTTGCTTCACTTTCTAAATGCTGTCCTTTCAGAGAAAATCACTTTCCTTTGAATGTGCCTTAAGCTACTCATAAGCATTCAACAGAAATACACATGCGTTTCTCTGAAAGAGAAGTAGTCTGTTCCAACACTTCAATTCACTGTGCGAAGTGAATGGAGTGTTGCTTCACTTTGTAAATGCTGTCCTTTCAGAGAAAATCACTTTCCTTTGAAAGTGCCTTAAGCTACTTACAAGCATTCAACAGAAATTCACATGCATTTCTCTGAAAGAGAAGCAGTCTGTTCCAACACTTCAATTCACTATGTGAAGTTAATGGAGTGTTGCTTCACTTTGTAAATGCTGTCCTTTCAGAGAAAATCACTTTCCTTTGAAAGTGCCTTAAGCTACTTACAAGCATTCAACAGAAATTCACATGCATTTCTCTGAAAGAGAAGCAGTCTGTTCCAACACTTTAATTCACTGTGCGAAGTGAATGGAGTGTTGCTTCACTTTCTAAATGCTGTCCTTTCAGAGAAAATCACTTTGCATTGAAAGTGCCTTAAGCTACTTACAAGCATTCACAAAAAACTCATATCTGTTTCACTGAAAGAGAAGTAGTCTGTTCCAACACTTCAATTCACTGTGCGTTTTGAATGGAGTGTTGCTTCACTTTCTATATGCTGTCCTTTCAGAGAAAAACACTTTCCTTTGAAAGTGCCTTAAGCTACTTACAAGCATTCAACAGAAATTCACATGCGTTTCTCTGAAAGAGAAGCAGTCTGTTCCAACACTTCAATTCACAGTGCGAAGTGAATGGACTGTTGCTTCACTTTGTAAATGCTGTCCTTTCAGAGAAAATCACTTTCCTTTGAAAGTGCCTTAAGCTACTTACAAGCATTCAACAGAAATTCACATGCCTTTCACTGAAAGAGAAGCAGTCTGTTCCAACACTTCAATTCACTGTGCGAAGTGAATGGAGTGTTGCTTCACTTTCTAAATGCAGTCCTTCCAGAGAAAATCACTTTCCTTTGAAAGTGCCTTAAGCTACTTACGAGCATTCAACAGAAATTCACATGCATTTCACTGAAAGAGAAGCAGTCTGTTCCAACACTTCAATTCACTGTGCGAAGTGAATGGAGTGTTGCTTCACTTTCTAAATGCTGTTCTTTCAGAGAAAATCACTTTCCTTTGAAAGTGCCTTAAGCTACTTACAAGCATTCAACAGAAATTCACATGCGTTTCTCTGAAAGAGAAGCAGTCTGTTTCAACACTTCAATTCACTGTGCGAAGTGAATGGAGTGTTGCTTCACTTTCCAAATGCTGTTCTTTCAGAGAAAATCACTTTCCTTTGAAAGTGCCTTAAGCTACTTACAAGCATTCAACAGAAATTCACATGCGTTTCTCTGAAAGAGAAGCAGTCTGTTCCAACACTTCAATTCACTATGTGAAGTGAATGGAGTGTTGCTTCACTTTCTAAATGATGTCCTTTCAGAGAAAATCACTTTCCTTTGAAAGTGCCTTAAGCTACTTTCAAGCATTCAACAGAAATTCACATGCGTTTCACTGAAAGAGAAGCAGTCTGTTCCAACACTTCAATTCACTGTGCGAAGTGAATGGAGTGTTGCTTCACTTTCTAAATGCTGTCCTTTCAGAGAAAATCACTTTCCTTTGAAAGTGCCTTAAGCTACTTACAAGCATTCAACAGAAATTCACATGCATTTCACTGAAAGAGAAGCAGTCTGTTCCAACTCTTCAATTCACTGTGCGAAGTGAATGGAGTGTTGCTTCACTTTCTAAATGCTGTCCTTTCAGAGAAAATCACTTTCCTTTGAAAGTGCCTTAAGCTACTAACAAGCATTCAACAGAAATTCACATGCGTTTTTCTGAAAGAGAAGCAGTCTGTTCCAACACTTCAATTCACAGTGCGAAGTGAATGGACTGTTGCTTCACTTTCTAAATGCTGTCCTTTCAGAGAAAATCACTTTCCTTTGAAAGTGCCTTAAGCTACTCATAAGCATTCAACAGAAATACACATGCGTTTCTCTGAAAGAGAAGTAGTCTGTTCCAACACTTCAATTCACAGTGCGAAGTGAATGGACTGTTGCTTCACTTTGTAAATGCTGTCCTTTCAGAGAAAATCACTTTCCTTTGAAAGTGCCTTAAGCTACTTACAAGCATTCAACAGAAATTCACATGCGTTTCTCTGAAAGTGAAGCAGTCTGTTCCAACACTTCAATTCACAGTGCGAAGTGAATGGAGTGTTGCTTCACTTTCTAAATGCTGTTCTTTCAGAGAAAATCACTTTCCTTTGAAAGTGCCTTAAGCTACTTACAAGCATTCACAAAAAACTCATATCTGTTTCTCTGAAAGAGAAGTAGTCTCTTCCAACACTTCAATTCACTGTGCGTAGTGAATGGAGTGTTGCCTCACTTTCTAACTGCTGTCCTTTCAGAGAAAATCACTTTCCTTTGAAAGTGCCTTAAGCTACTTACAAGCATTCACAAGAAACTCACATGCATTTTTCTGAAAGAGAAGCAGTCTGTTCCAACACTTCAGTTCACTGTGCAAAGTGAATGGAGTGTTGCTTCACTTTCTAAATGCTCTCGTTTTAGAGAAAATCACTCTCTTTTGAAACTGCCTTAAGCTACTTACAAGCATTCACAAGAAACTCACATCTGTTTCTCTGAAAGAGAAGCAGTCTTTTCCAACACTTCAATTCACTGTGCGAAGTGAATGGAGTGTTGCTACACTTTGTAAATGCTTTCCTTTCAGAGAAAATCACTTTCTTTTGAAAGTGCCTTAAGCTACTTACAAGCATTTAACAGAAATTCACATGCGTTTCTTTGAAAAAGAAGCAGTCTGTTCCAACACTTCAATTTACTATGTGAAGTGAATGGAGTGTTGCTTCACTTTCTAAATGCTGTCCTTTCAGAGAAAATCACTTTCCTTTGAAAGTGCCTTAAGCTACTTACAAGCATTCAACAGAAATTCACATGCGTTACTCTGAAAGAGAAGCAGTCTGTTCCAACACTTCAATTCACAGTGTGAAGTGATTGGACTGTTGCTTCACTTTGTAAATGCTGTCCTTTCAGAGAAAATCACTTTCCTTTGAAAGTGCCTTAAGCTACTTACAAGCATTCAACAGAAATTAACATGCTTTTCACTGAAAGAGAAGCAGTCAGTTCCAACACTTCAATTAACTGTGCGAAGTGAATGGAGTGTTGCTTCACTTTCTAAATGCTGTCCTTTCAGAGAAAATCACTTTCCTTTGAGAGTGCCTTAAGCTACTTACAAGCATTCACAAAAAACTCATATCAGTTTCTCTGAAAGAGAAGCAGTCTGTTCCAACACTTCAATTCACTGTGCGAAGTGAATGGAGTGTTGCTTCACTTTCTAAATGCTGTCCTTTCAGAGAAAATCACTTTCCTTTGAAAGTGCCTTAAGCTACTCATAAGCATTCAACAGAAATACACCTGCGTTTCTCTGAAAGAGAAGCAGTCTGTTCCAACACTTCAATTCACAGTGCGAAGTGAATGGACTGTTGCTTCATTTTCTAAATGCTGTCCTTTCAGAGAAAATCACTTTCCTTTGAAAGTTCCTTAATCTACTTACATGCATTCAACAGAAATTCACATGCGTTTCTCTGAAAGAGAAGCAGTCTGTTCCAACACTTCAATTCACAGTGCGAAGTGAATGGACTGTTTCTTCACTTTCTAAATGCTGTCTTTTCAGAGAAAATCACTTTCCTTTGAAAGTGCCTTAAGCTACTTACAAGCATTCAACAGAAATTCACATGCGTTTCACTGAAAGAGAAGCAGTCTGTTCCAACACTTCAATTCACTGTGCGAAGTGAATGGAGTGTTGCTTCACTTTCTAAATGCTGTCCTTTCAGAGAAAATCACTTTCCTTTGAAAGTGCCTTAAGCTACTTACAAGCATTCACAAAAAACTCATATCTGTTTCTCTGAAAGAGAAGTAGTCTGTTCCAACACTTCAATTCACTGTGCGTTGTGAATGGAGTGTTGCTTCACTTTCTAAATGCTGTCCTTTCAGAGAAAATCACTTTCCTTTGAAAGTGCCTTAAGCTACTTACAAGCATTCAACAAAAATTCACATGCGTTTCTCTGAAAGAGAAGCAGTCTGTTCCAACACTTCAATTCACTATGTGAAGTGAATGGAGTGTTGCTTCACTTTCTAAATGCTGTCCTTTCAGAGAAAATCACTTTCCTTTGAAAGTGCCTTAAGCTACTTACAAGCATTCACAAAAAACTCATATCTGTTTCTCTGAAAGAGAAGTAGTCTCTTCCAACACTTCAATTCACTGTGCGTTGTGAATGGAGTGTTGCTTCACTTTCTAAATGCTGTCCTTTCAGAGAAAATCACTTTCCTTTGTAAGTGCCTTAAGCTACTCATAAGCATTCAACAGAAATACACATGCGTTTCTCTGAAAGAGAAGTAGTCTGTTCCAACACTTCAATTCACAGTGCGAAGTGAATGGACAGTTGCTTCACTTTGTAAATGCTGTCCTTTCAGAGAAAATCACTTTCCTTTGAAAGTGCCTTAAGCTACTTACAAGCATTCAACAGAAATTCACATGCCTTTCTCTGAAAGAGAAGCAGTCTGTTCCAACACTTCAATTCACAGTGCGAAGTGAATGGAGTGTTGCTTCACTTTCTAAATGCTGTCCTTTCAGAGAAAATCACTTTCCTTTGAAAGTGCCTTAAGCTACTTACAAGCATTCACAAAAAACTCATATCTGTTTCTCTGAAAGAGAAGTAGTCTCTTCCAACACTTCAATTCACTGTGCGTAGTGAATGGAGTGTTGCTTCACTTTCTAACTGCTGTCTTTCAGAGAAAATCACTTTCCTTTGAAAGTGCCTTAAGCTACTTACAAGCATTCACAAGAAACTCACATGCATTTTTCTGAAAGAGAAGCAGTCTGTTCCAACACTTCAGTTCACTGTGCGAAGTGAATGGAGTGTTGCTTCACTTTCTAAATGCTCTCGTTTTAGAGAAAATCACTCTCTTTTGAAACTGCCTTAAGCTACTTACAAGCATTCACAAGAAACTCACATCTGTTTCTCTGAAAGAGAAGCAGTCTGTTCCAACACTTCAATTCACTGTGCGAAGTGAATGGAGTGTTGCTACACTTTGTAAATGCTTTCCTTTCAGAGAAAATCACTTTCTTTTGAAAGTGCCTTAAGCTACTTACAAGCATTTAACAGAAATTCACATGCGTTTCTTTGAAAAAGAAGCAGTCTGTTCCAACACTTCAATTTGCTATGTGAAGTGAATGGAGTGTTGCTTCACTTTCTAAATGCTGTCCTTTCAGAGAAAATCACTTTCCTTTGAAAGTGCCTTAAGCTACTTACAAGCATTCAACAGAAATTCACTTGCGTTACTCTGAAAGAGAAGCAGTCTGTTCCAACACTTCAATTCACAGTGCGAAGTGAATGGACTGTTGCTTCACTTTATAAATGCTGTCCTTTCAGAGAAAATCACTTTCCTTTGAAAGTGCCTTAAGCTACTTACAAGCATTCAACAGAAATTCACATGCATTTCACTGAAAGAGAAGCAGTCTGTTCCAACACTTCAATTCACTGTGCGAGGTGAATGGAGTGTTGCTTCACTTTCTAAATGCTGTCCTTTCAGAGAAAATCACTTTCCTTTGAAAGTGCCTTAAGCTACTTACAAGCATTCACAAAAAACTCATATCTGTTTCTCTGAAAGAGAAGCAGTCTGTTCCAACACTTCAATTCACTGTGCGAAGTGAATGGAGTGTTGCTTCACTTTCTAAATGCTGTCCTTTCAGAGAAAATCACTTTCCTTTGAAAGTGCCTTAAGCTACTCATAAGCATTCAACAGAAATACACCTGCGTTTCTCTGAAAGAGAAGCAGTCTGTTCCAACACTTCAATTCACAGTGCGAAGTGAATGGAGTGTTGCTTCACTTTCTAAATGCTGTCCTTTCAGAGAAAATCACTTTTCTTTGAAAGTTCCTTAATCTACTTACATGCATTCAACAGAAATTCACATGCGTTTCTCTGAAAGAGAAGCAGTCTGTTCCAACACTTCAATTCACAGTGCGAAGTGAATGGACTGTTTCTTCACTTTCTAAATGCTGTCCTTTCAGAGAAAATCACTTTCCTTTGAAAGTGCCTTAAGCTACTTACAAGCATTCAACAGAAATTCACAAGCGTTTCACTGAAAGAGAAGCAGTCTGTTCCAACACTTCAATTCACTGTGCGAAGTGAATGGAGTGTTGCTTCACTTTCTAAATGCTGTCCTTTCAGAGAAAATCACTTTCCTTTGAAAGTGCCTTAAGCTACTTACAAGCATTCACAAAAAACTCATATCTGTTTCTCTGAAGGAGAAGTAGTCTGTTCCAACACTTCAATTCACTGTGCGTTGTGAATGGAGTGTTGCTTCACTTTCTAAATGCTGTCCTTTCAGAGAAAATCACTTTCCTTTGAAAGTGCCTTAAGCTACTTACAAGCATTCAACAAAAATTCACATGCGTTTCTCTGAAAGAGAAGCAGTCTGTTCCAACACTTCAATTCACTATGTGAAGTGAATGGAGTGTTGCTTCACTTTCTAAATGCTGTCCTTTCAGAGAAAATCACTTTCCTTTGAAAGTGCCTTAAGCTACTTACAAGCATTCACAAAAAACTCATATCTGTTTCTCTGAAAGAGAAGTAGTCTCTTCCAAAACTTCAATTCACTGTGCGTTGTGAATGGAGTGTTACTTCACTTTGTAAATGCTGTCCTTTCAGAGAAAATCACTTTCCTTTGAAAGTGCCTTAAGCTACTTACAAGCATTCAACAGAAATTCACATGCCTTTCTCTGAAAGAGAAGCAGTCTGTTCCACCACTTCAATTCACAGTGCGAAGTGAATGGAGTGTTGCTTCACTTTCTAAATGCTGTCCTTTCAGAGAAAATCATTTTCCTTTGAAATTGCCTTAAGCTACTTACAAGCATTCACAAAAAAGTCATATCTGTTTCTCTGAAAGAAAAGTAGTCTGTTCCAACACTTCAATTCACTGTGCGTAGTGAATGGAGTGTTGCTTCACTTTCTAACTGCTGTCCTTTCAGAGAAAATCACTTTCCTTTGAAAGTGCCTTAAGCTACTTACAAGCATTCACAAGAAACTCACATGCATTTTTCTGAAAGAGAAGCAGTCTGTTCCAACACTTCAGTTCACTGTGCGAAGTGAATGGAGTGTTGCTTCACTTTCTAAATGCTCTCGTTTTAGAGAAAATCACTCTCTTTTGAAACTGCCTTAAGCTACTTACAAGCATTCACAAGAAACTCACATCTGTTTCTCTGAAAGAGAAGCAGTCTGTTCCAACACTTCAATTCACTGTGCGAAGTGAATGGAGTGTTGCTTCACTTTTTAAATGCTTTTCTTTCAGAGAAAATCACTTTCTTTTGAAAGTGCCTTAAGCTACTTACAAGCATTTAACAGAAATTCACATGCGTTTCTTTGAAAAAGAAGCAGTCTGTTCCAACACTTCAATTTACTATGTGAAGTGAATGGAGTGTTGCTTCACTTTCTAAATGCTGTCCTTTCAGAGAAAATCACTTTCCTTTTAAAGTGCCTTAAGCTACTTACAAGCATTCAACAGTAATTCACATGCGTTACTCTGAAAGAGAAGCAGTCTGTTCCAACACTTCAATTCACAGTGCGAAGTGAATGGACTGTTGCTTCACTTTGTAAATGCTGTCCTTTCAGAGAAAATCACTTTCTTTGAAAGTGCCTTAAGCTACTTACAAGCATTCAACAGAAATTCAAATGCATTTCACTGAAAGAGAAGCAGTCTGTTCCAACACTTCAATTCACTGTGCGAAGTGAATGGAGTGTTGCTTCACTTTCTAAATGCTGTCCTTTCAGAGAAAATCACTTTCCTTTGAAAGGGCCTTAAGCTACTTACAAGCATTCAACAGAAATACACATGCGTTTCACTGAAAGAGAAGCAGTCTGTTCCAACACTTCAATTCACAGTGCGAAGTGAATGGACTGTTGCTTCACTTTGTAAATGCTGTCCTTTCAGAGAAAATCACTTTTCTTTGAAAGTGCCTTAAGCTACTTACAAGCATTCACAAAAAACTCATATCTGTTTCTCTGAAAGAGAAGTAGTCTCTTCCAACACTTCAATTCACTGTGCGTTGTGAATGGAGTGTTGCTTCACTTTCTAAATGCTGTCCTTTCAGAGAAAATCACTTTCCTTTGTAAGTGCCTTAAGCTACTCATAAGCATTCAACAGAAATACACATGCGTTTCTCTGAAAGAGAAGTAGTCTGTTCCAACACTTCAATTCACAGTGCGAAGTGAATGGACTGTTGCTTCACTTTGTAAATGCTGTCCTTTCAGAGAAAATCACTTTCCTTTGAAAGTGCCTTAAGCTACTTACAAGCATTCAACAGAAATTCACATGCCTTTCTCTGAAAGAGAAGCAGTCTGTTCCAACACTTCAATTCACAGTGCGAAGTGAATGGAGTGTTGCTTCACTTTCTAAATGCTGTCCTTTCAGAGAAAATCACTTTCCTTTGAAAGTGCCTTAAGCTACTTACAAGCATTCACAAAAAACTCATATCTGTTTCTCTGAAAGAGAAGTAGTCTGTTCCAACACTTCAATTCACTGTGCGTAGTGAATGGAGTGTTGCTTCACTTTCTAAATGCTGTCCTTTCAGAGAAAATCACTTTCCTTTGAAAGTGCCTTAAGCTACTTACAAGCATTCACAAGAAACTCACATGCATTTTTCTGAAAGAGAAGCAGTCTGTTCCAACACTTCAGTTCACTGTGCGAAGTGAATGGAGTGTTGCTTCACTTTCTAAATGCTCTCGTTTTAGAGAAAATCACTCTCTTTTGAAACTGCCTTAAGCTACTTACAAGCATTCACAAGAAACTCACATCTGTTTCTCTGAAAGAGAAGCAGTCTGTTCCAACACTTCAATTCACTGTGCGAAGTGAATGGAGTGTTGCTTCACTTTGTAAATGCTTTCCTTTCAGAGAAAATCACTTTCTTTTGAAAGTGCCTTAAGCTACTTACAAGCATTTAACAGAAATTCACATGCGTTTCTTTGAAAAAGAAGCAGTCTGTTCCAACACTTCAATTTACTATGTGAAGTGAATGGAGTGTTGCTTCACTTTCTAAATGCTGTCCTTTCAGAGAAAATCACTTTCCTTTTAAAGTGCCTTAAGCTACTTACAAGCATTCAACAGAAATTCACATGCGTTACTCTGAAAGAGAAGCAGTCTGTTCCAACACTTCAATTCACAGTGCGAAGTGAATGGACTGTTGCTTCACTTTGTAAATGCTGTCCTTTCAGAGAAAATCACTTTCTTTGAAAGTGCCTTAAGCTACTTACAAGCATTCAACAGAAATTCACATGCATTTCACTGAAAGAGAAGCAGTCTGTTCCAACACTTCAATTCACTGTGCGAAGTGAATGGAGTGTTGCTTCACTTTCTAAATGCTGTCCTTTCAGAGAAAATCACTTTCCTTTGAAAGGGCCTTAAGCTACTTACAAGCATTCAACAGAAATACACATGCGTTTCACTGAAAGAGAAGCAGTCTGTACCAACACTTCAATTCACAGTGCGAAGTGAATGAACTGTTGCTTCACTTTGTAAATGCTGTCCTTTCAGAGAAAATCACTTTCCTTTGAAAGTGCCTTAAGCTACTTACAAGCATTCAACAGAAATTCACATGCGTTTCACTGAAAGAGAAACAGTCTGTTCCAACACTTCAGTTCACTGTACGCAGTGAATGGAGTGTTGCTTCACTTTCTAAATGCTGTCCTTTCAGAGAAAATCACTTTCCTTTGAAAGTGCCTTAAGCTACTTACAAGCATTCACAAAAAACTCATATCTGTTTCTCTGAAAGAGAAGTAGTCTGTTCCAACAATTCAATTCAATGTGCGTTGTGAATGGAGTGTTGCTTCACTTTCTAAATGCTGTCCTTTCAGAGAAAATCACTTTCCTTTGAAAGTGCCTTAAGCTACTTACAAGCATTCAACAGAAATTCACATGCGTTTCTCTGAAAGAGAAGCAGTCTGTTCCAACACTTCAATTCACTATGTGAAGTGAATGGAGTGTTGCTTCACTTTCTAAATGCTGTCCTTTCAGAGAAAATCACTTTCCTTTGAAAGTGCCTTAAGCTACTTACAAGCATTCACAAAAAACTCATATCTGTTGCTCTGAAAGAGAAGTAGTCTGTTCCAACACTTCAGTTCACTGTGCGAAGTGAATGGAGTGTTGCTTCACTTTCTAAATGCTCTCCTTTTAGAGAAAATCACTCTCTTTTGAAACTTCCTTAAGCTACTTACAAGCATTCACAAGAAACTCACATCTGTTTCTCTGAAAGAGAAGCAGTCTGTTCCAACACTTCAATTCACAGTGCGAAGTGAATGGAGTGTTGCTTCACTTTCTAAATGCTGTCCTTTCAGAGAAAATCACTTTCCTTTGAAAGTGCCTTAAGCTACTTACAATCTTTCAACAGAAATTCACATGCATTTCACTGAAAGAGAAGCAGTCTGTTCCAACACTTTAATTCACTGTGCGAAGTGAATGGAGTGTTGCTTCACTTTCTAAATGCTGTCCTTTCAGAGAATATCACTTTGCTTTGAAAGTGCCTTAAGCTACTTACAAGCATTCACAAAAAACTCATATCTGTTTCTCTGAAAGAGAAGTAGTCTGTTCCAACACTTCAATTCACTGTGCGTTTTGAATGGAGTGTTGCTTCACTTTCTATATGCTGTCCTTTCAGAGAAAAACACTTTCCTTTGAAAGTGCCTTAAGCTACTTACAAGCATTCAACAGAAATTCACATGCGTTTCTCTGAAAGAGTAGCAGTCTGTTGCAACACTTCAATTCACAGTGCGAAGTGAATGGACTGTTGCTTCACTTTGTAAATGCTGTCCTTTCAGAGAAAATCACTTTCCTTTGAAAGTGCCTTAAGCTACTTACAAGCATTCAACAGAAATTCACATGCCTTTCACTGAAAGAGAAGCAGTCTGTTCCAACACTTCAATTCACTGTGCGAAGTGAATGGAGTGTTGCTTCACTTTCTAAATGCAGTCCTTTCAGAGAAAATCACTTTCCTTTGAAAGTGCCTTAAGCTACTTACAAGCATTCAACAGAAATTCACATGCATTTCACTGAAAGAGAAGAAGTCTGTTCCAACACTTCAATTCACTGTGCGAAGTGAATGGAGTGTTGCTTCACTTTCTAAATGCTGTCCTTTCAGAGAAAATCACTTTCCTTTGAAAGTGCCTTAAGCTACTTACAAGCATTCAACAGAAATTCACATGCGTTTCTCTGAAAGAGAAGCAGTCTGTTCCAACACTTCAATTCACTATGTGAAGTGAATGGAGTGTTGCTTCACTTTCTAAATGATGTCCTTTCAGAGAAAATCACTTTCCTTTGAAAGTGCCTTAAGCTACTTTCAAGCATTCAACAGAAATTCACATGCGTTTCACTGAAAGAGAAGCAGTCTGTTCCAACACTTCAATTCACAGTGCGAAGTGAATGGACTGTTGCTTCACTTTGTAAATGCTGTCCTTTCAGAGAAAATCACTTTTCTTTGAAAGTGCCTTAAGCTACTTACAAGCATTCACAAAAAACTCATATCTGTTTCTCTGAAAGAGAAGTAGTCTCTTCCAACACTTCAATTCACTGTGCGTTGTGAATGGAGTGTTGCTTCACTTTCTAAATGCTGTCCTTTCAGAGAAAATCACTTTCCTTTGTAAGTGCCTTAAGCTACTCATAAGCATTCAACAGAAATACACATGCGTTTCTCTGAAAGAGAAGTAGTCTGTTCCAACACTTCAATTCACAGTGCGAAGTGAATGGACTGTTGCTTCACTTTGTAAATGCTGTCCTTTCAGAGAAAATCACTTTCCTTTGAAAGTGCCTTAAGCTACTTACAAGCATTCAACAGAAATTCACATGCCTTTCTCTGAAAGAGAAGCAGTCTGTTCCAACACTTCAATTCACAGTGCGAAGTGAATGGAGTGTTGCTTCACTTTCTAAATGCTGTCCTTTCAGAGAAAATCACTTTCCTTTGAAAGTGCCTTAAGCTACTTACAAGCATTCACAAAAA
The DNA here is from genome assembly GCF_982192425.1 of Myodes glareolus. Taxonomy (NCBI): domain Eukaryota; kingdom Metazoa; phylum Chordata; class Mammalia; order Rodentia; family Cricetidae; genus Myodes; species Myodes glareolus. Next base: position 129,149 of record NC_142037.1, on the reverse strand, counting down.
ACTCATATCTGTTTCTCTGAAAGAGAAGTAGTCTGTTCCAACACTTCAATTCACTGTGCGTAGTGAATGGAGTGTTGCTTCACTTTCTAAATGCTGTCCTTTCAGAGAAAATCACTTTCCTTTGAAAGTGCCTTAAGCTACTTACAAGCATTCACAAGAAACTCACATGCATTTTTCTGAAAGAGAAGCAGTCTGTTCCAACACTTCAGTTCACTGTGCGAAGTGAATGGAGTGTTGCTTCACTTTCTAAATGCTCTCGTTTTAGAGAAAATCACTCTCTTTTGAAACTGCCTTAAGCTACTTACAAGCATTCACAAGAAACTCACATCTGTTTCTCTGAAAGAGAAGCAGTCTGTTCCAACACTTCAATTCACTGTGCGAAGTGAATGGAGTGTTGCTTCACTTTGTAAATGCTTTCCTTTCAGAGAAAATCACTTTCTTTTGAAAGTGCCTTAAGCTACTTACAAGCATTTAACAGAAATTCACATGCGTTTCTTTGAAAAAGAAGCAGTCTGTTCCAACACTTCAATTTACTATGTGAAGTGAATGGAGTGTTGCTTCACTTTCTAAATGCTGTCCTTTCAGAGAAAATCACTTTCCTTTTAAAGTGCCTTAAGCTACTTACAAGCATTCAACAGAAATTCACATGCGTTACTCTGAAAGAGAAGCAGTCTGTTCCAACACTTCAATTCACAGTGCGAAGTGAATGGACTGTTGCTTCACTTTGTAAATGCTGTCCTTTCAGAGAAAATCACTTTCTTTGAAAGTGCCTTAAGCTACTTACAAGCATTCAACAGAAATTCACATGCATTTCACTGAAAGAGAAGCAGTCTGTTCCAACACTTCAATTCACTGTGCGAAGTGAATGGAGTGTTGCTTCACTTTCTAAATGCTGTCCTTTCAGAGAAAATCACTTTCCTTTGAAAGGGCCTTAAGCTACTTACAAGCATTCAACAGAAATACACATGCGTTTCACTGAAAGAGAAGCAGTCTGTACCAACACTTCAATTCACAGTGCGAAGTGAATGAACTGTTGCTTCACTTTGTAAATGCTGTCCTTTCAGAGAAAATCACTTTCCTTTGAAAGTGCCTTAAGCTACTTACAAGCATTCAACAGAAATTCACATGCGTTTCACTGAAAGAGAAACAGTCTGTTCCAACACTTCAGTTCACTGTACGCAGTGAATGGAGTGTTGCTTCACTTTCTAAATGCTGTCCTTTCAGAGAAAATCACTTTCCTTTGAAAGTGCCTTAAGCTACTTACAAGCATTCACAAAAAACTCATATCTGTTTCTCTGAAAGAGAAGTAGTCTGTTCCAACAATTCAATTCAATGTGCGTTGTGAATGGAGTGTTGCTTCACTTTCTAAATGCTGTCCTTTCAGAGAAAATCACTTTCCTTTGAAAGTGCCTTAAGCTACTTACAAGCATTCAACAGAAATTCACATGCGTTTCTCTGAAAGAGAAGCAGTCTGTTCCAACACTTCAATTCACTATGTGAAGTGAATGGAGTGTTGCTTCACTTTCTAAATGCTGTCCTTTCAGAGAAAATCACTTTCCTTTGAAAGTGCCTTAAGCTACTTACAAGCATTCACAAAAAACTCATATCTGTTGCTCTGAAAGAGAAGTAGTCTGTTCCAACACTTCAGTTCACTGTGCGAAGTGAATGGAGTGTTGCTTCACTTTCTAAATGCTCTCCTTTTAGAGAAAATCACTCTCTTTTGAAACTTCCTTAAGCTACTTACAAGCATTCACAAGAAACTCACATCTGTTTCTCTGAAAGAGAAGCAGTCTGTTCCAACACTTCAATTCACAGTGCGAAGTGAATGGAGTGTTGCTTCACTTTCTAAATGCTGTCCTTTCAGAGAAAATCACTTTCCTTTGAAAGTGCCTTAAGCTACTTACAATCTTTCAACAGAAATTCACATGCATTTCACTGAAAGAGAAGCAGTCTGTTCCAACACTTTAATTCACTGTGCGAAGTGAATGGAGTGTTGCTTCACTTTCTAAATGCTGTCCTTTCAGAGAATATCACTTTGCTTTGAAAGTGCCTTAAGCTACTTACAAGCATTCACAAAAAACTCATATCTGTTTCTCTGAAAGAGAAGTAGTCTGTTCCAACACTTCAATTCACTGTGCGTTTTGAATGGAGTGTTGCTTCACTTTCTATATGCTGTCCTTTCAGAGAAAAACACTTTCCTTTGAAAGTGCCTTAAGCTACTTACAAGCATTCAACAGAAATTCACATGCGTTTCTCTGAAAGAGTAGCAGTCTGTTGCAACACTTCAATTCACAGTGCGAAGTGAATGGACTGTTGCTTCACTTTGTAAATGCTGTCCTTTCAGAGAAAATCACTTTCCTTTGAAAGTGCCTTAAGCTACTTACAAGCATTCAACAGAAATTCACATGCCTTTCACTGAAAGAGAAGCAGTCTGTTCCAACACTTCAATTCACTGTGCGAAGTGAATGGAGTGTTGCTTCACTTTCTAAATGCAGTCCTTTCAGAGAAAATCACTTTCCTTTGAAAGTGCCTTAAGCTACTTACAAGCATTCAACAGAAATTCACATGCATTTCACTGAAAGAGAAGAAGTCTGTTCCAACACTTCAATTCACTGTGCGAAGTGAATGGAGTGTTGCTTCACTTTCTAAATGCTGTCCTTTCAGAGAAAATCACTTTCCTTTGAAAGTGCCTTAAGCTACTTACAAGCATTCAACAGAAATTCACATGCGTTTCTCTGAAAGAGAAGCAGTCTGTTCCAACACTTCAATTCACTATGTGAAGTGAATGGAGTGTTGCTTCACTTTCTAAATGATGTCCTTTCAGAGAAAATCACTTTCCTTTGAAAGTGCCTTAAGCTACTTTCAAGCATTCAACAGAAATTCACATGCGTTTCACTGAAAGAGAAGCAGTCTGTTCCAACACTTCAATTCACTGTGCGAAGTGAATGGAGTGTTGCTTCACTTTCTAAATGCTGTCCTCAGAGAAAATCACTTTCCTTTGAAAGTGCCTTAAGCTACTTACAAGCATTCAACAGAAATTCACATGCATTTCACTGAAAGAGAAGCAGTCTGTTCCAATTCTTCAATTCACTGTGCGTAGTGAATGGAGTTTTGCTTCACTTTCTAAATGCTGTCCTTTCAGAGAAAATCACTTTCCTTTGAAAGTGCCTTAAGCTACTTACAAGCATTCAACAGAAATTCACATGCGTTTCACTGAAAGAGAAACAGTCTGTTCCAACACTTCAATTCACTGTGCGCAGTGAATGGAGTGTTGCTTCACTTTCTAAATGCTGTCCTTTCAGAGAAAATCACTTTCCTTTGAAAGTGCCTTAAGCTACTTACAAGCATTCACAAAAAACTCATATCTGTTGCTCTGAAAGAGAAGTAGTCTGTTCCAACACTTCAGTTCACTGTGCGAAGTGAATGGAGTGTTGCTTCACTTTCTAAATGCTGTCCTTTCAGAGAAAATCACTTTCCTTTGAAAGTGCCTTAAGCTACTTACAAGCATTCAACAGAAATTCACATGTGTTTCTCTGAAAGAGAAGCAGTCTGTTCCAACACTTCAATTCACAGTGCGAAGTGAATGGACTGTTGCTTCACTTTCTAAATGCTGTCCTTTCAGAGAAAATCACTTTCCTTTGAAAGTGCCTTAAGCTACTTACAAGCATTCAACAGAAATTCACATGCATTTCACTGAAAGAGAAGCAGTCTGTTCCAACACTTCAATTCACTGTGCGAAGTGAATGGAGTGTTGCTTCACTTTCTAAATGCTGTCCTTTCAGAGAAAATCACTTTCCTTTGAAAGTGCCTTAAGCTACTTACAAGCATTCACAAAAAACTCATATCTGTTTCTCTGAAAGAGAAGTAGTCTCTTCCAACACTTCAATTCACTGTGCGTTGTGAATGGAGTGTTGCTTCACTTTCTAAATGCTGTCCTTTCAGAGAAAATCACTTTCCTTTGAAAGTGCCTTAAGCTACTTACAAGCATTCAACAGAAATTCACATGCGTTTCTCTGAAAGAGAAGCAGTCTGTTCCAACACTTCAATTCACTATGTGAAGTGAATGGAGTGTTGCTTCACTTTCTAAATGATGTCCTTTCAGAGAAAATCACTTTCCTTTGAAAGTGCCTTAAGCTACTTTCAAGCATTTAGCAGAAATTCACATGCGTTTCTCTGAAAGAGAAGCAGTCTGTTCCAACACTTCAATTCACTGTGCGAAGTGAATGGAGTGTTGCTTCACTTTCTAAATGCTGTCCTTTCAGAGAAAATCACTTTCCTTTGAAAGTGCCTTAAGCTACTTACAAGCATTCAACAGAAATTCACATGCGTTTCTCTGAAAGAGAAGCAGTCTGTTCCAACACTTCAATTCACTATGTGAAGTGAATGGAATGTTGCTTCACTTTCTAAATGATGTCCTTTCAGAGAAAATCACTTTCCTTTGAAAGTGCCTTAAGCTACTTTCAAGCATTCAACAGAAATTCACATGCGTTTCACTGAAAGAGAAGCAGTCTGTTCCAACACTTCAATTCACTGTGCGAAGTGAATGGAGTGTTGCTTCACTTTCTAAATGCTGTCCTCAGAGAAAATCACTTTCCTTTGAAAGTGCCTTAAGCTACTTACAAGCATTCAACAGAAATTCACATGCATTTCACTGAAAGAGAAGCAGTCTGTTCCAATTCTTCAATTCACTGTGCGTAGTGAATGGAGTTTTGCTTCACTTTCTAAATGCTGTCCTTTCAGAGAAAATCACTTTCCTTTGAAAGTGCCTTAAGCTACTTACAAGCATTCAACAGAAATTCACATGCGTTTCTCTGAAAGAGAAGCAGTCTGTTCCAACACTTCAATTCACAGTGCGAAGTGAATGGACTGTTGCTTCACTTTCTAAATGCTGTCCTTTCAGAGAAAATCACTTTCCTTTGAAAGTGCCTTAAGCTACTTACAAGCATTCAACAGAAATTCACATGCATTTCACTGAAAGAGAAGCAGTCTGTTCCAACACTTCAATTCACTGTGCGAAGTGAATGGAGTGTTGCTTCACTTTCTAAATGCTGTCCTTTCAGAGAAAATCACTTTCCTTTGAAAGTGCCTTAAGCTACTTACAAGCATTCACAAAAAACTCATATCTGTTTCTCTGAAAGAGAAGTAGTCTCTTCCAACACTTCAATTCACTGTGCGTTGTGAATGGAGTGTTGCTTCACTTTCTAAATGCTGTCCTTTCAGAGAAAATCACTTTCCTTTGAAAGTGCCTTAAGCTACTTACAAGCATTCAACAGAAATTCACATGCGTTTCTCTGAAAGAGAAGCAGTCTGTTCCAACACTTCAATTCACTATGTGAAGTGAATGGAGTGTTGCTTCACTTTCTAAATGATGTCCTTTCAGAGAAAATCACTTTCCTTTGAAAGTGCCTTAAGCTACTTTCAAGCATTCAGCAGAAATTCACATGCGTTTTTCTGAAAGAGAAGCAGTCTGTTCCAACACTTCAATTCACTGTGCGAAGTGAATGGAGTGTTGCTTCACTTTCTAAATGCTGTCCTTTCAGAGAAAATCACTTTCCTTTGAAAGTGCCTTAAGCTACTTACAAGCATTCAACAGAAATTCACATGCGTTTCTCTGAAAGAGAAGCAGTCTGTTCCAACTCTTCAATTCACTGTGCGAAGTGAATGGAGTGTTGCTTCACTTTCTAAATGCTGTCCTTTCAGAGAAAATCACTTTCCTTTGAAAGTGCCTTAAGCTACTTACAAGCATTCAACAGAAATTCACATGCGTTTCTCTGAAAGAGAAGCAGTCTGTTCCAACTCTTCAATTCACTGTGCGAAGTGAATGGAGTGTTGCTTCACTTTCTAAATGCTGTCCTTTCAGAGAAAATCACTTTCCTTTGAAAGTGCCTTAAGCTACTTACAAGCATTCAACAGAAATTCACATGCATTTCACTGAAAGAGAAGCAGTCTGTTCCAACACTTCAATTCACTGTGCGAAGTGAATGGAGTGTTGCTTCACTTTCTAAATGCTGTCCTTTCAGAGAAAATCACTTTCCTTTGAAAGTGCCTTAAGCTACTTACAAGCATTCACAAAAAACTCATATCTGTTTTTCTGAAAGAGAAGTAGTCTCTTCCAACACTTCAATTCACTGTGCGTTGTGAATGGAGTGTTGCTTCACTTTCTAAATGCTGTCCTTTCAGAGAAAATCACTTTCCTTTGAAAGTGCCTTAAGCTACTTACAAGCATTCAACAGAAATTCACATGCGTTTCTCTGAAAGAGAAGCAGTCTGTTCCAACACTTCAATTCACTATGTGAAGTGAATGGAGTGTTGCTTCACTTTCTAAATGATGTCCTTTCAGAGAAAATCACTTTCCTTTGAAAGTGCCTTAAGCTACTTTCAAGCATTCAGCAGAAATTCACATGCGTTTCTCTGAAAGAGAAGCAGTCTGTTCCAACACTTCAATTCACTGTGCGAAGTGAATGGAGTGTTGCTTCACTTTCTAAATGCTGTCCTTTCAGAGAAAATCACTTTCCTTTGAAAGTGCCTTAAGCTACTTACAAGCATTCAACAGAAATTCACATGCGTTTCTCTGAAAGAGAAGCAGTCTGTTCCAACTCTTCAATTCACTGTGCGAAGTGAATGGAGTGTTGCTTCACTTTCTAAATGCTGTCCTTTCAGAGAAAATCACTTTCCTTTGAAAGTGCCTTAAGCTACTTACAAGCATTCAACAGAAATTCACATGCGTTTCTCTGAAAGAGAAGCAGTCTGTTCCAACTCTTCAATTCACTGTGCGAAGTGAATGGAGTGTTGCTTCACTTTCTAAATGCTGTCCTTTCAGAGAAAATCACTTTCCTTTGAAAGTGCCTTAAGCTACTTACAAGCATTCAACAGAAATTCACATGCATTTCACTGAAAGAGAAGCAGTCTGTTCCAACACTTCAATTCACTGTGCGAAGTGAATGGAGTGTTGCTTCACTTTCTAAATGCTGTCCTTTCAGAGAAAATCACTTTCCTTTGAAAGTGCCTTAAGCTACTTACAAGCATTCACAAAAAACTCATATCTGTTTCTCTGAAAGAGAAGTAGTCTCTTCCAACACTTCAATTCACTGTGCGTTGTGAATGGTGTTGCTTCACTTTCTAAATGCTGTCCTTTCAGAGAAAATCACTTTCCTTTGAAAGTGCCTTAAGCTACTTACAAGCATTCAACAGAAATACACATGCGTTTCTCTGAAAGAGAAGCAGTCTGTTCCAACACTTCAATTCACTGTGCGAAGTGAATGGAGTGTTGCCTCACTTTCTAAATGCTGTCCATTCAGAGAAAATCTCTTTCCTTTGAAAGTGCCTTAAGCTACTTACAAGCATTCAACAGAAATTCACATGCATTTCACTGAAAGAGAAGCAGTCTGTTCCAACACTTCAATTCACTGTGCGAAGTGAATGGAGTGTTGCTTCACTTTCTAAATGCTGTCCTTTCAGAGAAAATCACTTTCCTTTGAAAGTGCCTTAAGCTACTTACAAGCATTCACAAAAAACTCATATCTGTTTCTCTGAAAGAGAAGTAGTCTGTTCGAACACTTCAATTCAATGTGCGTTGTGAATGGAGTGTTGCTTCACTTTCTAAATGCTGTCCATTCAGAGAAAATCACTTTCCTTTGAAAGTGCCTTAAGCTACTTACAAGGATTCAACAGAAATTCACATGCGTTTCTCTGAAAGAGAAGCAGTCTGTTCCAACACTTCAATTCACTATGTGAAGTGAATGGAGTGTTGCTTCACTTTCTAAATGCTGTCCTTTCAGAGAAAATCACTTTCCTTTGAAAGTGCCTTAAGCTACTTACAAGCATTCACAAAAAACTCATATCTGTTTCTCTGAAAGAGAAGTAGTCTGTTCCAACACTTCAATTCACTGTGCGTAGTGAATGGAGTGTTGCTTCACTTTCTAAATGCTGTCCTTTCAGAGAAAATCACTTTCCTTTGAAAGTGCCTTAAGCTACTTACAAGCATTCACAAGAAACTCACATGCATTTTTCTGAAAGAGAAGCAGTCTGTTCCAACACTTCAGTTCACTGTGCGAAGTGAATGGAGTGTTGCTTCACTTTCTAAATGCTCTCCTTTTAGAGAAAATCACTCTCTTTTGAAACTTCCTTAAGCTACTTACAAGCATTCACAAGAAACTCACATCTGTTTCTCTGAAAGAGAAGCAGTCTGTTCCAACACTTCAATTCACTGTGCGAAGTGAATGGAGTGTTGCTTCACTTTCTAAATGCTGTCCTTTCAGAGAAAATCACTTTCCTTTGAAAGTGCCTTAAGCTACTTACAAGCTTTCAACAGAAATTCACATGCATTTCACTGAAAGAGAAGCAGTCTGTTCCAACACTTTAATTCACTGTGCGAAGTGAATGGAGTGTTGCTTCACTTTCTAAATGCTGTCCTTTCAGAGAATATCACTTTGCTTTGAAAGTGCCTTAAGCTACTTACAAGCATTCACAAAAAACTCATATCTGTTTCTCTGAAAGAGAAGTAGTCTGTTCCAACACTTCAATTCACTGTGCGTTTTGAATGGAGTGTTGCTTCACTTTCTATATGCTGTCCTTTCAGAGAAAAACACTTTCCTTTGAAAGTGCCTTAAGCTACTTACAAGCATTCAACAGAAATTCACATGCGTTTCTCTGAAAGAGAAGCAGTCTGTTGCAACACTTCAATTCACAGTGCGAAGTGAATGGACTGTTGCTTCACTTTGTAAATGCTGTCCTTTCAGAGAAAATCACTTTCCTTTGAAAGTGCCTTAAGCTACTTACAAGCATTCAACAGAAATTCACATGCGTTTCTCTGAAAGAGAAGCAGTCTGTTCCAACACTTCAATTCACTATGTGAAGTGAATGGAGTGTTGCTTCACTTTCTAAATGATGTCCTTTCAGAGAAAATCACTTTCCTTTGAAAGTGCCTTAAGCTACTTTCAAGCATTCAGCAGAAATTCACGTGCGTTTCTCTGAAAGAGAAGCAGTCTGTTCCAACACTTCAATTCACTGTGCGAAGTGAATGGAGTGTTGCTTCACTTTCTAAATGCTGTCCTTTCAGAGAAAATCACTTTCCTTTGAAAGTGCCTTAAGCTACTTACAAGCATTCAACAGAAATTCACATGCGTTTCTCTGAAAGAGAAGCAGTCTGTTCCAACTCTTCAATTCACTGTGCGAAGTGAATGGAGTGTTGCTTCACTTTCTAAATGCTGTCCTTTCAGAGAAAATCACTTTCCTTTGAAAGTGCCTTAAGCTACTTACAAGCATTCAACAGAAATTCACATGCATTTCACTGAAAGAGAAGCAGTCTGTTCCAACACTTCAATTCACTGTGCGAAGTGAATGGAGTGTTGCTTCACTTTCTAAATGCTGTCCTTTCAGAGAAAATCACTTTCCTTTGAAAGTGCCTTAAGCTACTTACAAGCATTCACAAAAAACTCATATCTGTTTCTCTGAAAGAGAAGTAGTCTCTTCCAACACTTCAATTCACTGTGCGTTGTGAATGGTGTTGCTTCACTTTCTAAATGCTGTCCTTTCAGAGAAAATCACTTTCCTTTGAAAGTGCCTTAAGCTACTTACAAGCATTCAACAGAAATACACATGCGTTTCTCTGAAAGAGAAGCAGTCTGTTCCAACACTTCAATTCACTGTGCGAAGTGAATGGAGTGTTGCCTCACTTTCTAAATGCTGTCCATTCAGAGAAAATCTCTTTCCTTTGAAAGTGCCTTAAGCTACTTACAAGCATTCAACAGAAATTCACATGCATTTCACTGAAAGAGAAGCAGTCTGTTCCAACACTTCAATTCACTGTGCGAAGTGAATGGAGTGTTGCTTCACTTTCTAAATGCTGTCCTTTCAGAGAAAATCACTTTCCTTTGAAAGTGCCTTAAGCTACTTACAAGCTTTCAACAGAAATTCACATGCATTTCACTGAAAGAGAAGCAGTCTGTTCCAACACTTTTATTCACTGTGCGAAGTGAATGGAGTGTTGCTTCACTTTCTAAATGCTATCCTTTCAGAGAATATCACTTTGCTTTGAAAGTGCCTTAAGCTACTTACAAGCATTCACAAAAAACTCATATCTGTTTCTCTGAAAGAGAAGTAGTCTCTTCCAACACTTCAATTCACTGTGCGTTGTGAATGGTGTTGCTTCACTTTCTAAATGCTGTCCTTTCAGAGAAAATCACTTTCCTTTGAAAGTGCCTTAAGCTACTTACAAGCATTCAACAGAAATACACATGCGTTTCTCTGAAAGAGAAGCAGTCTGTTCCAACACTTCAATTCACTGTGCGAAGTGAATGGAGTGTTGCCTCACTTTCTAAATGCTGTCCATTCAGAGAAAATCTCTTTCCTTTGAAAGTGCCTTAAGCTACTTACAAGCATTCAACAGAAATTCACATGCATTTCACTGAAAGAGAAGCAGTCTGTTCCAACACTTCAATTCACTGTGCGAAGTGAATGGAGTGTTGCTTCACTTTCTAAATGCTGTCCTTTCAGAGAAAATCACTTTCCTTTGAAAGTGCCTTAAGCTACTTACAAGCATTCACAAAAAACTCATATCTGTTTCTCTGAAAGAGAAGTAGTCTGTTCGAACACTTCAATTCAATGTGCGTTGTGAATGGAGTGTTGCTTCACTTTCTAAATGCTGTCCATTCAGAGAAAATCACTTTCCTTTGAAAGTGCCTTAAGCTACTTACAAGGATTCAACAGAAATTCACATGCGTTTCTCTGAAAGAGAAGCAGTCTGTTCCAACACTTCAATTCACTATGTGAAGTGAATGGAGTGTTGCTTCACTTTCTAAATGCTGTCCTTTCAGAGAAAATCACTTTCCTTTGAAAGTGCCTTAAGCTACTTACAAGCATTCACAAAAAACTCATATCTGTTTCTCTGAAAGAGAAGTAGTCTGTTCCAACACTTCAATTCACTGTGCGTAGTGAATGGAGTGTTGCTTCACTTTCTAAATGCTGTCCTTTCAGAGAAAATCACTTTCCTTTGAAAGTGCCTTAAGCTACTTACAAGCATTCACAAGAAACTCACATGCATTTTTCTGAAAGAGAAGCAGTCTGTTCCAACACTTCAGTTCACTGTGCGAAGTGAATGGAGTGTTGCTTCACTTTCTAAATGCTCTCCTTTTAGAGAAAATCACTCTCTTTTGAAACTTCCTTAAGCTACTTACAAGCATTCACAAGAAACTCACATCTGTTTCTCTGAAAGAGAAGCAGTCTGTTCCAACACTTCAATTCACTGTGCGAAGTGAATGGAGTGTTGCTTCACTTTCTAAATGCTGTCCTTTCAGAGAAAATCACTTTCCTTTGAAAGTGCCTTAAGCTACTTACAAGCTTTCAACAGAAATTCACATGCATTTCACTGAAAGAGAAGCAGTCTGTTCCAACACTTTAATTCACTGTGCGAAGTGAATGGAGTGTTGCTTCACTTTCTAAATGCTGTCCTTTCAGAGAATATCACTTTGCTTTGAAAGTGCCTTAAGCTACTTACAAGCATTCACAAAAAACTCATATCTGTTTCTCTGAAAGAGAAGTAGTCTGTTCCAACACTTCAATTCACTGTGCGTTTTGAATGGAGTGTTGCTTCACTTTCTATATGCTGTCCTTTCAGAGAAAAACACTTTCCTTTGAAAGTGCCTTAAGCTACTTACAAGCATTCAACAGAAATTCACATGCGTTTCTCTGAAAGAGAAGCAGTCTGTTGCAACACTTCAATTCACAGTGCGAAGTGAATGGACTGTTGCTTCACTTTGTAAATGCTGTCCTTTCAGAGAAAATCACTTTCCTTTGAAAGTGCCTTAAGCTACTTACAAGCATTCAACAGAAATTCACATGCGTTTCTCTGAAAGAGAAGCAGTCTGTTCCAACACTTCAATTCACTATGTGAAGTGAATGGAGTGTTGCTTCACTTTCTAAATGATGTCCTTTCAGAGAAAATCACTTTCCTTTGAAAGTGCCTTAAGCTACTTTCAAGCATTCAGCAGAAATTCACGTGCGTTTCTCTGAAAGAGAAGCAGTCTGTTCCAACACTTCAATTCACTGTGCGAAGTGAATGGAGTGTTGCTTCACTTTCTAAATGCTGTCCTTTCAGAGAAAATCACTTTCCTTTGAAAGTGCCTTAAGCTACTTACAAGCATTCAACAGAAATTCACATGCGTTTCTCTGAAAGAGAAGCAGTCTGTTCCAACTCTTCAATTCACTGTGCGAAGTGAATGGAGTGTTGCTTCACTTTCTAAATGCTGTCCTTTCAGAGAAAATCACTTTCCTTTGAAAGTGCCTTAAGCTACTTACAAGCATTCAACAGAAATTCACATGCATTTCACTGAAAGAGAAGCAGTCTGTTCCAACACTTCAATTCACTGTGCGAAGTGAATGGAGTGTTGCTTCACTTTCTAAATGCTGTCCTTTCAGAGAAAATCACTTTCCTTTGAAAGTGCCTTAAGCTACTTACAAGCATTCACAAAAAACTCATATCTGTTTCTCTGAAAGAGAAGTAGTCTCTTCCAACACTTCAATTCACTGTGCGTTGTGAATGGTGTTGCTTCACTTTCTAAATGCTGTCCTTTCAGAGAAAATCACTTTCCTTTGAAAGTGCCTTAAGCTACTTACAAGCATTCAACAGAAATACACATGCGTTTCTCTGAAAGAGAAGCAGTCTGTTCCAACACTTCAATTCACTGTGCGAAGTGAATGGAGTGTTGCCTCACTTTCTAAATGCTGTCCATTCAGAGAAAATCTCTTTCCTTTGAAAGTGCCTTAAGCTACTTACAAGCATTCAACAGAAATTCACATGCATTTCACTGAAAGAGAAGCAGTCTGTTCCAACACTTCAATTCACTGTGCGAAGTGAATGGAGTGTTGCTTCACTTTCTAAATGCTGTCCTTTCAGAGAAAATCACTTTCCTTTGAAAGTGCCTTAAGCTACTTACAAGCATTCACAAAAAACTCATATCTGTTTCTCTGAAAGAGAAGTAGTCTGTTCGAACACTTCAATTCAATGTGCGTTGTGAATGGAGTGTTGCTTCACTTTCTAAATGCTGTCCATTCAGAGAAAATCACTTTCCTTTGAAAGTGCCTTAAGCTACTTACAAGCATTCAACAGAAATTCACATGCGTTTCTCTGAAAGAGAAGCAGTCTGTTCCAACACTTCAATTCACTATGTGAAGTGAATGGAGTGTTGCTTCACTTTCTAAATGCTGTCCTTTCAGAGAAAATCACTTTCCTTTGAAAGTGCCTTAAGCTACTTACAAGCATTCACAAAAAACTCATATCTGTTTCTCTGAAAGAGAAGTAGTCTGTTCCAACACTTCAATTCACTGTGCGTAGTGAATGGAGTGTTGCTTCACTTTCTAAATGCTGTCCTTTCAGAGAAAATCACTTTCCTTTGAAAGTGCCTTAAGCTACTTACAAGCATTCACAAGAAACTCACATGCATTTTTCTGAAAGAGAAGCAGTCTGTTCCAACACTTCAGTTCACTGTGCGAAGTGAATGGAGTGTTGCTTCACTTTCTAAATGCTCTCCTTTTAGAGAAAATCACTCTCTTTTGAAACTTCCTTAAGCTACTTACAAGCATTCACAAGAAACTCACATCTGTTTCTCTGAAAGAGAAGCAGTCTGTTCCAACACTTCAATTCACTGTGCGAAGTGAATGGAGTGTTGCTTCACTTTCTAAATGCTGTCCTTTCAGAGAAAATCACTTTCCTTTGAAAGTGCCTTAAGCTACTTACAAGCTTTCAACAGAAATTCACATGCATTTCACTGAAAGAGAAGCAGTCTGTTCCAACACTTTAATTCACTGTGCGAAGTGAATGGAGTGTTGCTTCACTTTCTAAATGCTGTCCTTTCAGAGAATATCACTTTGCTTTGAAAGTGCCTTAAGCTACTTACAAGCATTCACAAAAAACTCATATCTGTTTCTCTGAAAGAGAAGTAGTCTGTTCCAACACTTCAATTCACTGTGCGTTTTGAATGGAGTGTTGCTTCACTTTCTATATGCTGTCCTTTCAGAGAAAAACACTTTCCTTTGAAAGTGCCTTAAGCTACTTACAAGCATTCAACAGAAATTCACATGCGTTTCTCTGAAAGAGAAGCAGTCTGTTGCAACACTTCAATTCACAGTGCGAAGTGAATGGACTGTTGCTTCACTTTGTAAATGCTGTCCTTTCAGAGAAAATCAATTTCCTTTGAAAGTGCCTTAAGCTACTTACAAGCATTCAACAGAAATTCACATGCGTTTCTCTGAAAGAGAAGCAGTCTGTTCCAACACTTCAATTCACTATGTGAAGTGAATGGAGTGTTGCTTCACTTTCTAAATGATGTCCTTTCAGAGAAAATCACTTTCCTTTGAAAGTGCCTTAAGCTACTTTCAAGCATTCAGCAGAAATTCACATGCGTTTCTCTGAAAGAGAAGCAGTCTGTTCCAACACTTCAATTCACTGTGCGAAGTGAATGGAGTGTTGCTTCACTTTCTAAATGCTGTCCTTTCAGAGAAAATCACTTTCCTTTGAAAGTGCCTTAAGCTACTTACAAGCATTCAACAGAAATTCACATGCGTTTCTCTGAAAGAGAAGCAGTCTGTTCCAACTCTTCAATTCACTGTGCGAAGTGAATGGAGTGTTGCTTCACTTTCTAAATGCTGTCCTTTCAGAGAAAATCACTTTCCTTTGAAAGTGCCTTAAGCTACTTACAAGCATTCAACAGAAATTCACATGCGTTTCTCTGAAAGAGAAGCAGTCTGTTCCAACTCTTCAATTCACTGTGCGAAGTGAATGGAGTGTTGCTTCACTTTCTAAATGCTGTCCTTTCAGAGAAAATCACTTTCCTTTGAAAGTGCCTTAAGCTACTTACAAGCATTCAACAGAAATTCACATGCATTTCACTGAAAGAGAAGCAGTCTGTTCCAACACTTCAATTCACTGTGTGAAGTGAATGGAGTGTTGCTTCACTTTCTAAATGCTGTCCTTTCAGAGAAAATCACTTTCCTTTGAAAGTGCCTTAAGCTACTTACAAGCATTCACAAAAAACTCATATCTGTTTCTCTGAAAGAGAAGTAGTCTCTTCCAACACTTCAATTCACTGTGCGTTGTGAATGGTGTTGCTTCACTTTCTAAATGCTGTCCTTTCAGAGAAAATCACTTTCCTTTGAAAGTGCCTTAAGCTACTTACAAGCATTCAACAGAAATACACATGCGTTTCACTGAAAGAGAAGCAGTCTGTTCCAACACTTCAATTCACTGTGCGAAGTGAATGGAGTGTTGCCTCACTTTCTAAATGCTGTCCATTCAGAGAAAATCTCTTTCCTTTGAAAGTGCCTTAAGCTACTTACAAGCATTCAACAGAAATTCACATGCATTTCACTGAAAGAGAAGCAGTCTGTTCCAACACTTCAATTCACTGTGCGAAGTGAATGGAGTGTTGCTTCACTTTCTAAATGCTGTCCTTTCAGAGAAAATCACTTTCCTTTGAAAGTGCCTTAAGCTACTTACAAGCATTCACAAAAAACTCATATCTGTTTCTCTGAAAGAGAAGTAGTCTGTTCCAACACTTCAATTCACTGTGCGTAGTGAATGGAGTGTTGCTTCACTTTCTAAATGCTGTCCTTTCAGAGAAAATCACTTTCCTTTGAAAGTGCCTTAAGCTACTTACAAGCATTCACAAGAAACTCACATGCATTTTTCTGAAAGAGAAGCAGTCTGTTCCAACACTTCAGTTCACTGTGCGAAGTGAATGGAGTGTTGCTTCACTTTCTAAATGCTCTCCTTTTAGAGAAAATCACTCTCTTTTGAAACTTCCTTAAGCTACTTACAAGCATTCACAAGAAACTCACATCTGTTTCTCTGAAAGAGAAGCAGTCTGTTCCAACACTTCAATTCACTGTGCGAAGTGAATGGAGTGTTGCTTCACTTTCTAAATGCTGTCCTTTCAGAGAAAATCACTTTCCTTTGAAAGTGCCTTAAGCTACTTACAATCTTTCAACAGAAATTCACATGCATTTCACTGAAAGAGAAGCAGTCTGTTCCAACACTTTAATTCACTGTGCGAAGTGAATGGAGTGTTGCTTCACTTTCTAAATGCTGTCCTTTCAGAGAATATCACTTTGCTTTGAAAGTGCCTTAAGCTACTTACAAGCATTCACAAAAAACTCATATCTGTTTCTCTGAAAGAGAAGTAGTCTGTTCCAACACTTCAATTCACTGTGCGTTTTGAATGGAGTGTTGCTTCACTTTCTATATGCTGTCCTTTCAGAGAAAAACACTTTCCTTTGAAAGTGCCTTAAGCTACTTACAAGCATTCAACAGAAATTCACATGCGTTTCTCTGAAAGAGAAGCAGTCTGTTGCAACACTTCAATTCACAGTGCGAAGTGAATGGACTGTTGCTTCACTTTGTAAATGCTGTCCTTTCAGAGAAAATCACTTTCCTTTGAAAGTGCCTTAAGCTACTTACAAGCATTCAACAGAAATTCACATGCGTTTCTCTGAAAGAGAAGCAGTCTGTTCCAACACTTCAATTCACTATGTGAAGTGAATGGAGTGTTGCTTCACTTTCTAAATGATGTCCTTTCAGAGAAAATCACTTTCCTTTGAAAGTGCCTTAAGCTACTTTCAAGCATTCAGCAGAAATTCACGTGCGTTTCTCTGAAAGAGAAGCAGTCTGTTCCAACACTTCAATTCACTGTGCGAAGTGAATGGAGTGTTGCTTCACTTTCTAAATGCTGTCCTTTCAGAGAAAATCACTTTCCTTTGAAAGTGCCTTAGCTACTTACAAGCATTCAACAGAAATTCACATGCGTTTCTCTGAAAGAGAAGCAGTCTGTTCCAACTCTTCAATTCACTGTGCGAAGTGAATGGAGTGTTGCTTCACTTTCTAAATGCTGTCCTTTCAGAGAAAATCACTTTCCTTTGAAAGTGCCTTAAGCTACTTACAAGCATTCAACAGAAATTCACATGCGTTTCTCTGAAAGAGAAGCAGTCTGTTCCAACTCTTCAATTCACTGTGCGAAGTGAATGGAGTGTTGCTTCACTTTCTAAATGCTGTCCTTTCAGAGAAAATCACTTTCCTTTGAAAGTGCCTTAAGCTACTTACAAGCATTCAACAGAAATTCACATGCATTTCACTGAAAGAGAAGCAGTCTGTTCCAACACTTCAATTCACTGTGCGAAGTGAATGGAGTGTTGCTTCACTTTCTAAATGCTGTCCTTTCAGAGAAAATCACTTTCCTTTGAAAGTGCCTTAAGCTACTTACAAGCATTCACAAAAAACTCATATCTGTTTCTCTGAAAGAGAAGTAGTCTCTTCCAACACTTCAATTCACTGTGCGTTGTGAATGGTGTTGCTTCACTTTCTAAATGCTGTCCTTTCAGAGAAAATCACTTTCCTTTGAAAGTGCCTTAAGCTACTTACAAGCATTCAACAGAAATACACATGCGTTTCTCTGAAAGAGAAGCAGTCTGTTCCAACACTTCAATTCACTGTGCGAAGTGAATGGAGTGTTGCCTCACTTTCTAAATGCTGTCCATTCAGAGAAAATCTCTTTCCTTTGAAAGTGCCTTAAGCTACTTACAAGCATTCAACAGAAATTCACATGCATTTCACTGAAAGAGAAGCAGTCTGTTCCAACACTTCAATTCACTGTGCGAAGTGAATGGAGTGTTGCTTCACTTTCTAAATGCTGTCCTTTCAGAGAAAATCACTTTCCTTTGAAAGTGCCTTAAGCTACTTACAAGCATTCACAAAAAACTCATATCTGTTTCTCTGAAAGAGAAGTAGTCTGTTCGAACACTTCAATTCAATGTGCGTTGTGAATGGAGTGTTGCTTCACTTTCTAAATGCTGTCCATTCAGAGAAAATCACTTTCCTTTGAAAGTGCCTTAAGCTACTTACAAGCATTCAACAGAAATTCACATGCGTTTCTCTGAAAGAGAAGCAGTCTGTTCCAACACTTCAATTCACTATGTGAAGTGAATGGAGTGTTGCTTCACTTTCTAAATGATGTCCTTTCAGAGAAAATCACTTTCCTTTGAAAGTGCCTTAAGCTACTTACAAGCATTCACAAAAAACTCATATCTGTTTCTCTGAAAGAGAAGTAGTCTGTTCCAACACTTCAATTCACTGTGCGTAGTGAATGGAGTGTTGCTTCACTTTCTAAATGCTGTCCTTTCAGAGAAAATCACTTTCCTTTGAAAGTGCCTTAAGCTACTTACAAGCATTCACAAGAAACTCACATGCATTTTTCTGAAAGAGAAGCAGTCTGTTCCAACACTTCAGTTCACTGTGCGAAGTGAATGGAGTGTTGCTTCACTTTCTAAATGCTCTCCTTTTAGAGAAAATCACTCTCTTTTGAAACTTCCTTAAGCTACTTACAAGCATTCACAAGAAACTCACATCTGTTTCTCTGAAAGAGAAGCAGTCTGTTCCAACACTTCAATTCACTGTGCGAAGTGAATGGAGTGTTGCTTCACTTTCTAAATGCTGTCCTTTCAGAGAAAATCACTTTCCTTTGAAAGTGCCTTAAGCTACTTACAATCTTTCAACAGAAATTCACATGCATTTCACTGAAAGAGAAGCAGTCTGTTCCAACACTTTAATTCACTGTGCGAAGTGAATGGAGTGTTGCTTCACTTTCTAAATGCTGTCCTTTCAGAGAATATCACTTTGCTTTGAAAGTGCCTTAAGCTACTTACAAGCATTCACAAAAAACTCATATCTGTTTCTCTGAAAGAGAAGTAGTCTGTTCCAACACTTCAATTCACTGTGCGTTTTGAATGGAGTGTTGCTTCACTTTCTATATGCTGTCCTTTCAGAGAAAAACACTTTCCTTTGAAACTGCCTTAAGCTACTTACAAGCATTCAACAGAAATTCACATGCGTTTCTCTGAAAGAGAAGCAGTCTGTTGCAACACTTCAATTCACAGTGCGAAGTGAATGGACTGTTGCTTCACTTTGTAAATGCTGTCCTTTCAGAGAAAATCACTTTCCTTTGAAAGTGCCTTAAGCTACTTACAAGCATTCAACAGAAATTCACATGCGTTTCTCTGAAAGAGAAGCAGTCTGTTCCAACACTTCAATTCACTATGTGAAGTGAATGGAGTGTTGCTTCACTTTCTAAATGATGTCCTTTCAGAGAAAATCACTTTCCTTTGAAAGTGCCTTAAGCTACTTTCAAGCATTCAGCAGAAATTCACGTGCGTTTCTCTGAAAGAGAAGCAGTCTGTTGCAACACTTCAATTCACTGTGCGAAGTGAATGGAGTGTTGCTTCACTTTCTAAATGCTGTCCTTTCAGAGAAAATCACTTTCCTTTGAAAGTGCCTTAAGCTACTTACAAGCATTCAACAGAAATTCACATGCGTTTCTCTGAAAGAGAAGCAGTCTGTTCCAACTCTTCAATTCACTGTGCGAAGTGAATGGAGTGTTGCTTCACTTTCTAAATGCTGTCCTTTCAGAGAAAATCACTTTCCTTTGAAAGTGCCTTAAGCTACTTACAAGCATTCAACAGAAATTCACATGCCTTTCACTGAAAGAGAAGCAGTCTGTTCCAACACTTCAATTCACTGTGCGAAGTGAATGGAGTGTTGCTTCACTTTCTAAATGCAGTCCTTTCAGAGAAAATCACTTTCCTTTGAAAGTGCCTTAAGCTACTTACAAGCATTCAACAGAAATTCACATGCATTTCACTGAAAGAGAAGAAGTCTGTTCCAACACTTCAATTCACTGTGCGAAGTGAATGGAGTGTTGCTTCACTTTCTAAATGCTGTCCTTTCAGAGAAAATCACTTTCCTTTGAAAGTGCCTTAAGCTACTTACAAGCATTCAACAGAAATTCACATGCGTTTCTCTGAAAGAGAAGCAGTCTGTTCCAACACTTCAATTCACTATGTGAAGTGAATGGAGTGTTGCTTCACTTTCTAAATGATGTCCTTTCAGAGAAAATCACTTTCCTTTGAAAGTGCCTTAAGCTACTTTCAAGCATTCAACAGAAATTCACATGCGTTTCACTGAAAGAGAAGCAGTCTGTTCCAATTCTTCAATTCACTGTGCGTAGTGAATGGAGTGTTGCTTCACTCTCTAAATGCTGTCCTTTCAGAGAAAATCACTTTCCTTTGAAAATGCCTTAAGCTACTTACAAGCATTCAACAGAAATTCACATGCGTTTCTCTGAAAGAGAAGCAGTCTGTTCCAACACTTCATTTCACAGTGCGAAGTGAATGGACTGTTGCTTCACTTTCTAAATGCTGTCCTTTCAGAGAAAATCACTTTCCTTTGAAAGTGCCTTAAGCTACTTACAAGCATTCACAAAAAACTCATATCTGTTTCTCTGAAAGAGAAGTAGTCTGTTCCAACACTTCAATTCACTGTGCGTAGTGAATGGAGTGTTGCTTCACTTTCTAAATGCTGTCCTTTCAGAGAAAATCACTTTCCTTTGAAAGTGCCTTAAGCTACTTACAAGCATTCACAAGAAACTCACATGCATTTTTCTGAAAGAGAAGCAGTCTGTTCCAACACTTCAGTTCACTGTGCGAAGTGAATGGAGTGTTGCTTCACTTTCTAAATGCTCTCCTTTTAGAGAAAATCACTCTCTTTTGAAACTTCCTTAAGCTACTTACAAGCATTCACAAGAAACTCACATCTGTTTCTCTGAAAGAGAAGCAGTCTGTTCCAACACTTCAATTCACTGTGCGAAGTGAATGGAGTGTTGCTTCACTTTCTAAATGCTGTCCTTTCAGAGAAAATCACTTTCCTTTGAAAGTGCCTTAAGCTACTTACAAGCTTTCAACAGAAATTCACATGCATTTCACTGAAAGAGAAGCAGTCTGTTCCAACACTTTAATTCACTGTGCGAAGTGAATGGAGTGTTGCTTCACTTTCTAAATGCTGTCCTTTCAGAGAATATCACTTTGCTTTGAAAGTGCCTTAAGCTACTTACAAGCATTCACAAAAAACTCATATCTGTTTCTCTGAAAGAGAAGTAGTCTGTTCCAACACTTCAATTCACTGTGCGTTTTGAATGGAGTGTTGCTTCACTTTCTATATGCTGTCCTTTCAGAGAAAAACACTTTCCTTTGAAAGTGCCTTAAGCTACTTACAAGCATTCAACAGAAATTCACATGCGTTTCTCTGAAAGAGAAGCAGTCTGTTGCAACACTTCAATTCACAGTGCGAAGTGAATGGACTGTTGCTTCACTTTGTAAATGCTGTCCTTTCAGAGAAAATCACTTTCCTTTGAAAGTGCCTTAAGCTACTTACAAGCATTCAACAGAAATTCACATGCGTTTCTCTGAAAGAGAAGCAGTCTGTTCCAACACTTCAATTCACTATGTGAAGTGAATGGAGTGTTGCTTCACTTTCTAAATGATGTCCTTTCAGAGAAAATCACTTTCCTTTGAAAGTGCCTTAAGCTACTTTCAAGCATTCAGCAGAAATTCACATGCGTTTCTCTGAAAGAGAAGCAGTCTGTTCCAACACTTCAATTCACTGTGCGAAGTGAATGGAGTGTTGCTTCACTTTCTAAATGCTGTCCTTTCAGAGAAAATCACTTTCCTTTGAAAGTGCCTTAAGCTACTTACAAGCATTCAACAGAAATTCACATGCGTTTCTCTGAAAGAGAAGCAGTCTGTTCCAACTCTTCAATTCACTGTGCGAAGTGAATGGAGTGTTGCTTCACTTTCTAAATGCTGTCCTTTCAGAGAAAGTCACTTTCCTTTGAAAGTGCCTTAAGCTACTTACAAGCATTCAACAGAAATTCACATGCATTTCTCTGAAAGAGAAGCAGTCTGTTCCAACTCTTCAATTCACTGTGCGAAGTGAATGGAGTGTTGCTTCACTTTCTAAATGCTGTCCTTTCAGAGAAAATCACTTTCCTTTGAAAGTGCCTTAAGCTACTTACAAGCATTCAACAGAAATTCACATGCATTTCACTGAAAGAGAAGCAGTCTGTTCCAACACTTCAATTCACTGTGCGAAGTGAATGGAGTGTTGCTTCACTTTCTAAATGCTGTCCTTTCAGAGAAAATCACTTTCCTTTGAAAGTGCCTTAAGCTACTTACAAGCATTCACAAAAAACTCATATCTGTTTCTCTGAAAGAGAAGTAGTCTCTTCCAACACTTCAATTCACTGTGCGTTGTGAATGGTGTTGCTTCACTTTCTAAATGCTGTCCTTTCAGAGAAAATCACTTTCCTTTGAAAGTGCCTTAAGCTACTTACAAGCATTCAACAGAAATACACATGCGTTTCTCTGAAAGAGAAGCAGTCTGTTCCAACACTTCAATTCACTGTGCGAAGTGAATGGAGTGTTGCCTCACTTTCTAAATGCTGTCCATTCAGAGAAAATCTCTTTCCTTTGAAAGTGCCTTAAGCTACTTACAAGCATTCAACAGAAATTCACATGCATTTCACTGAAAGAGAAGCAGTCTGTTCCAACACTTCAATTCACTGTGCGAAGTGAATGGAGTGTTGCTTCACTTTCTAAATGCTGTCCTTTCAGAGAAAATCACTTTCCTTTGAAAGTGCCTTAAGCTACTTACAAGCATTCACAAAAAACTCATATCTGTTTCTCTGAAAGAGAAGTAGTCTGTTCCAACACTTCAATTCAATGTGCGTTGTGAATGGAGTGTTGCTTCACTTTCTAAATGCTGTCCATTCAGAGAAAATCACTTTCCTTTGAAAGTGCCTTAAGCTACTTACAAGCATTCAACAGAAATTCACATGCGTTTCTCTGAAAGAGAAGCAGTCTGTTCCAACACTTCAATTCACTATGTGAAGTGAATGGAGTGTTGCTTCACTTTCTAAATGCTGTCCTTTCAGAGAAAATCACTTTCCTTTGAAAGTGCCTTAAGCTACTTACAAGCATTCACAAAAAACTCATATCTGTTTCTCTGAAAGAGAAGTAGTCTGTTCCAACACTTCAATTCACTGTGCGTAGTGAATGGAGTGTTGCTTCACTTTCTAAATGCTGTCCTTTCAGAGAAAATCACTTTCCTTTGAAAGTGCCTTAAGCTACTTACAAGCATTCACAAGAAACTCACATGCATTTTTCTGAAAGAGAAGCAGTCTGTTCCAACACTTCAGTTCACTGTGCGAAGTGAATGGAGTGTTGCTTCACTTTCTAAATGCTCTCCTTTTAGAGAAAATCACTCTCTTTTGAAACTTCCTTAAGCTACTTACAAGCATTCACAAGAAACTCACATCTGTTTCTCTGAAAGAGAAGCAGTCTGTTCCAACACTTCAATTCACTGTGCGAAGTGAATGGAGTGTTGCTTCACTTTCTAAATGCTGTCCTTTCAGAGAAAATCACTTTCCTTTGAAAGTGCCTTAAGCTACTTACAAGCATTCAACAGAAATTCACATGCATTTCACTGAAAGAGAAGCAGTCTGTTCCAACACTTTAATTCACTGTGCGAAGTGAATGGAGTGTTGCTTCACTTTCTAAATGCTGTCCTTTCAGAGAATATCACTTTGCTTTGAAAGTGCCTTAAGCTACTTACAAGCATTCACAAAAAACTCATATCTGTTTCTCTGAAAGAGAAGTAGTCTGTTCCAACACTTCAATTCACTGTGCGTTTTGAATGGAGTGTTGCTTCACTTTCTATATGCTGTCCTTTCAGAGAAAAACACTTTCCTTTGAAAGTGCCTTAAGCTACTTACAAGCATTCAACAGAAATTCACATGCGTTTCTCTGAAAGAGAAGCAGTCTGTTGCAACACTTCAATTCACAGTGCGAAGTGAATGGACTGTTGCTTCACTTTGTAAATGCTGTCCTTTCAGAGAAAATCACTTTCCTTTGAAAGTGCCTTAAGCTACTTACAAGCATTCAACAGAAATTCACATGCGTTTCTCTGAAAGAGAAGCAGTCTGTTCCAACACTTCAATTCACTATGTGAAGTGAATGGAGTGTTGCTTCACTTTCTAAATGATGTCCTTTCAGAGAAAATCACTTTCCTTTGAAAGTGCCTTAAGCTACTTTCAAGCATTCAGCAGAAATTCACATGCGTTTCTCTGAAAGAGAAGCAGTCTGTTCCAACACTTCAATTCACTGTGCGAAGTGAATGGAGTGTTGCTTCACTTTCTAAATGCTGTCCTTTCAGAGAAAATCACTTTCCTTTGAAAGTGCCTTAAGCTACTTACAAGCATTCAACAGAAATTCACATGCGTTTCTCTGAAAGAGAAGCAGTCTGTTCCAACTCTTCAATTCACTGTGCGAAGTGAATGGAGTGTTGCTTCACTTTCTAAATGCTGTCCTTTCAGAGAAAATCACTTTCCTTTGAAAGTGCCTTAAGCTACTTACAAGCATTCAACAGAAATTCACATGCGTTTCTCTGAAAGAGAAGCAGTCTGTTCCAACTCTTCAATTCACTGTGCGAAGTGAATGGAGTGTTGCTTCACTTTCTAAATGCTGTCCTTTCAGAGAAAATCACTTTCCTTTGAAAGTGCCTTAAGCTACTTACAAGCATTCAACAGAAATTCACATGCATTTCACTGAAAGAGAAGCAGTCTGTTCCAACACTTCAATTCACTGTGCGAAGTGAATGGAGTGTTGCTTCACTTTCTAAATGCTGTCCTTTCAGAGAAAATCACTTTCCTTTGAAAGTGCCTTAAGCTACTTACAAGCATTCACAAAAAACTCATATCTGTTTCTCTGAAAGAGAAGTAGTCTCTTCCAACACTTCAATTCACTGTGCGTTGTGAATGGTGTTGCTTCACTTTCTAAATGCTGTCCTTTCAGAGAAAATCACTTTCCTTTGAAAGTGCCTTAAGCTACTTACAAGCATTCAACAGAAATACACATGCGTTTCTCTGAAAGAGAAGCAGTCTGTTCCAACACTTCAATTCACTGTGCGAAGTGAATGGAGTGTTGCCTCACTTTCTAAATGCTGTCCATTCAGAGAAAATCTCTTTCCTTTGAAAGTGCCTTAAGCTACTTACAAGCATTCAACAGAAATTCACATGCATTTCACTGAAAGAGAAGCAGTCTGTTCCAACACTTCAATTCACTGTGCGAAGTGAATGGAGTGTTGCTTCACTTTCTAAATGCTGTCCTTTCAGAGAAAATCACTTTCCTTTGAAAGTGCCTTAAGCTACTTACAAGCATTCACAAAAAACTCATATCTGTTTCTCTGAAAGAGAAGTAGTCTGTTCCAACACTTCAATTCAATGTGCGTTGTGAATGGAGTGTTGCTTCACTTTCTAAATGCTGTCCATTCAGAGAAAATCACTTTCCTTTGAAAGTGCCTTAAGCTACTTACAAGCATTCAACAGAAATTCACATGCGTTTCTCTGAAAGAGAAGCAGTCTGTTCCAACACTTCAATTCACTATGTGAAGTGAATGGAGTGTTGCTTCACTTTCTAAATGCTGTCCTTTCAGAGAAAATCACTTTCCTTTGAAAGTGCCTTAAGCTACTTACAAGCATTCACAAAAAACTCATATCTGTTTCTCTGAAAGAGAAGTAGTCTGTTCCAACACTTCAATTCACTGTGCGTAGTGAATGGAGTGTTGCTTCACTTTCTAAATGCTGTCCTTTCAGAGAAAATCACTTTCCTTTGAAAGTGCCTTAAGCTACTTACAAGCATTCACAAGAAACTCACATGCATTTTTCTGAAAGAGAAGCAGTCTGTTCCAACACTTCAGTTCACTGTGCGAAGTGAATGGAGTGTTGCTTCACTTTCTAAATGCTCTCCTTTTAGAGAAAATCACTCTCTTTTGAAACTTCCTTAAGCTACTTACAAGCATTCACAAGAAACTCACATCTGTTTCTCTGAAAGAGAAGCAGTCTGTTCCAACACTTCAATTCACTGTGCGAAGTGAATGGAGTGTTGCTTCACTTTCTAAATGCTGTCCTTTCAGAGAAAATCACTTTCCTTTGAAAGTGCCTTAAGCTACTTACAATCTTTCAACAGAAATTCACATGCATTTCACTGAAAGAGAAGCAGTCTGTTCCAACACTTTAATTCACTGTGCGAAGTGAATGGAGTGTTGCTTCACTTTCTAAATGCTGTCCTTTCAGAGAATATCACTTTGCTTTGAAAGTGCCTTAAGCTACTTACAAGCATTCACAAAAAACTCATATCTGTTTCTCTGAAAGAGAAGAGGTCTGTTCCAACACTTCAATTCACTGTGCGTTTTGAATGGAGTGTTGCTTCACTTTCTATATGCTGTCCTTTCAGAGAAAAACACTTTCCTTTGAAAGTGCCTTAAGCTACTTACAAGCATTCAACAGAAATTCACATGCGTTTCTCTGAAAGAGAAGCAGTCTGTTGCAACACTTCAATTCACAGTGCGAAGTGAATGGACTGTTGCTTCACTTTGTAAATGCTGTCCTTTCAGAGAAAATCACTTTCCTTTGAAAGTGCCTTAAACTACTTACAAGCATTCAACAGAAATTCACATGCGTTTCTCTGAAAGAGAAGCAGTCTGTTCCAACACTTCAATTCACTATGTGAAGTGAATGGAGTGTTGCTTCACTTTCTAAATGATGTCCTTTCAGAGAAAATCACTTTCCTTTGAAAGTGCCTTAAGCTACTTTCAAGCATTCAGCAGAAATTCACGTGCGTTTCTCTGAAAGAGAAGCAGTCTGTTCCAACACTTCAATTCACTGTGCGAAGTGAATGGAGTGTTGCTTCACTTTCTAAATGCTGTCCTTTCAGAGAAAATCACTTTCCTTTGAAAGTGCCTTAAGCTACTTACAAGCATTCAACAGAAATTCACATGCGTTTCTCTGAAAGAGAAGCAGTCTGTTCCAACTCTTCAATTCACTGTAAGAAGTGAATGGAGTGTTGCTTCACTTTCTAAATGCTGTCCTTTCAGAGAAAATCACTTTCCTTTGAAAGTGCCTTAAGCTACTTACAAGCATTCAACAGAAATTCACATGCGTTTCTCTGAAAGAGAAGCAGTCTGTTCCAACTCTTCAATTCACTGTGCGAAGTGAATGGAGTGTTGCTTCACTTTCTAAATGCTGTCCTTTCAGAGAAAATCACTTTCCTTTGAAAGTGCCTTAAGCTACTTACAAGCATTCAACAGAAATTCACATGCATTTCACTGAATGAGAAGCAGTCTGTTCCAACACTTCAATTCACTGTGCGAAGTGAATGGAGTGTTGCTTCACTTTCTAAATGCTGTCCTTTCAGAGAAAATCACTTTCCTTTGAAAGTGCCTTAAGCTACTTACAAGCATTCACAAAAAACTCATATCTGTTTCTCTGAAAGAGAAGTAGTCTCTTCCAACACTTCAATTCACTGTGCGTTGTGAATGGTGTTGCTTCACTTTCTAAATGCTGTCCTTTCAGAGAAAATCACTTTCCTTTGAAAGTGCCTTAAGCTACTTACAAGCATTCAACAGAAATACACATGCGTTTCTCTGAAAGAGAAGCAGTCTGTTCCAACACTTCAATTCACTGTGCGAAGTGAATGGAGTGTTGCCTCACTTTCTAAATGCTGTCCATTCAGAGAAAATCTCTTTCCTTTGAAAGTGCCTTAAGCTACTTACAAGCATTCAACAGAAATTCACATGCATTTCACTGAAAGAGAAGCAGTCTGTTCCAACACTTCAATTCACTGTGCGAAGTGAATGGAGTGTTGCTTCACTTTCTAAATGCTGTCCTTTCAGAGAAAATCACTTTCCTTGAAAGTGCCTTAAGCTACTTACAAGCATTCACAAAAAACTCATATCTGTTTCTCTGAAAGTGAAGTAGTCTGTTCGAACACTTCAATTCAATGTGCGTTGTGAATGGAGTGATGCTTCACTTTCTAAATGCTGTCCATTCAGAGAAAATCACTTTCCTTTGAAAGTGCCTTAAGCTACTTACAAGCATTCAACAGAAATTCACATGCGTTTCTCTGAAAGAGAAGCAGTCTGTTCCAACACTTCAATTCACTATGTGAAGTGAATGGAGTGTTGCTTCACTTTCTAAATGCTGTCCTTTCAGAGAAAATCACTTTCCTTTGAAAGTGCCTTAAGCTACTTACAAGCATTCACAAAAAACTCATATCTGTTTCTCTGAAAGAGAAGTAGTCTGTTCCAACACTTCAATTCACTGTGCGTAGTGAATGGAGTGTTGCTTCACTTTCTAAATGCTGTCCTTTCAGAGAAAATCACTTTCCTTTGAAAGTGCCTTAAGCTACTTACAAGCATTCACAAGAAACTCACATGCATTTTTCTGAAAGAGAAGCAGTCTGTTCCAACACTTCAGTTCACTGTGCGAAGTGAATGGAGTGTTGCTTCACTTTCTAAATGCTCTCCTTTTAGAGAAAATCACTCTCTTTTGAAACTTCCTTAAGCTACTTACAAGCATTCACAAGAAACTCACATCTGTTTCTCTGAAAGAGAAGCAGTCTGTTCCAACACTTCAATTCACTGTGCGAAGTGAATGGAGTGTTGCTTCACTTTCTAAATGCTGTCCTTTCAGAGAAAATCACTTTCCTTTGAAAGTGCCTTAAGCTACTTACAAGATTTCAACAGAAATTCACATGCATTTCACTGAAAGAGAAGCAGTCTGTTCCAACACTTTAATTCACTGTGCGAAGTGAATGGAGTGTTGCTTCACTTTCTAAATGCTGTCCTTTCAGAGAATATCACTTTGCTTTGAAAGTGCCTTAAGCTACTTACAAGCATTCACAAAAAACTCATATCTGTTTCTCTGAAAGAGAAGTAGTCTGTTCCAACACTTCAATTCACTGTGCGTTTTGAATGGAGTGTTGCTTCACTTTCTATATGCTGTCCTTTCAGAGAAAAACACTTTCCTTTGAAAGTGCCTTAAGCTACTTACAAGCATTCAACAGAAATTCACATGCGTTTCTCTGAAAGAGAAGCAGTCTGTTGCAACACTTCAATTCACAGTGCGAAGTGAATGGACTGTTGCTTCACTTTGTAAATGCTGTCCTTTCAGAGAAAATCACTTTCCATTGAAAGTGCCTTAAGCTACTTACAAGCATTCAACAGAAATTCACATGCGTTTCTCTGAAAGAGAAGCAGTCTGTTCCAACACTTCAATTCACTATGTGAAGTGAATGGAGTGTTGCTTCACTTTCTAAATGATGTCCTTTCAGAGAAAATCACTTTCCTTTGAAAGTGCCTTAAGCTACTTTCAAGCATTCAGCAGAAATTCACGTGCGTTTCTCTGAAAGAGAAGCAGTCTGTTCCAACACTTCAATTCACTGTGCGAAGTGAATGGAGTGTTGCTTCACTTTCTAAATGCTGTCCTTTCAGAGAAAATCACTTTCCTTTGAAAGTGCCTTAAGCTACTTACAAGCATTCAACAGAAATTCACATGCGTTTCTCTGAAAGAGAAGCAGTCTGTTCCAACTCTTCAATTCACTGTGCGAAGTGAATGGAGTGTTGCTTCACTTTCTAAATGCTGTCCTTTCAGAGAAAATCACTTTCCTTTGAAAGTGCCTTAAGCTACTTACAAGCATTCAACAGAAATTCACATGCCTTTCACTGAAAGAGAAGCAGTCAGTTCCAACACGTCAATTCACTGTGCGAAGTGAATGGAGTGTTGCTTCACTTTCTAAATGCAGTCCTTTCAGAGAAAATCACTTTCCTTTGAAAGTGCCTTAAGCTACTTACAAGCATTCAACAGAAATTCACATGCATTTCACTGAAAGAGAAGTCTGTTCCAACACTTCAATTCACTGTGCGAAGTGAATGGAGTGTTGCTTCACTTTCTAAATGCTGTCCTTTCAGAGAAAATCACTTTCCTTTGAAAGTGCCTTAAGCTACTTACAAGCATTCAACAGAAATTCACATGCGTTTCTCTGAAAGAGAAGCAGTCTGTTCCAACACTTCAATTCACTATGTGAAGTGAATGGAGTGTTGCTTCACTTTCTAAATGATGTCCTTTCAGAGAAAATCACTTTCCTTTGAAAGTGCCTTAAGCTACTTTCAAGCATTCAACAGAAATTCACATGCGTTTCACTGAAAGAGAAGCAGTCTGTTCCAACACTTCAATTCACTGTGCGAAGTGAATGGAGTGTTGCTTCACTTTCTAAATGCTGTCCTTTCAGAGAAAATCACTTTCCTTTGAAAGTGCCTTAAGCTACTTACAAGCATTCAACAGAAATTCACATGCATTTCACTGAAAGAGAAGCAGTCTGTTCCAATTCTTCAATTCACTGTGCGTAGTGAATGGAGTGTTGCTTCACTCTCTAAATGCTGTCCTTTCAGAGAAAATCACTTTCCTTTGAAAATGCCTTAAGCTACTTACAAGCATTCAACAGAAATTCACATGCGTTTCTCTGAAAGAGAAGCAGTCTGTTCCAACACTTCATTTCACAGTGCGAAGTGAATGGACTGTTGCTTCACTTTCTAAATGCTGTCCTTTCAGAGAAAATCACTTTCCTTTGAAAGTGCCTTAAGCTACTTACAAGCATTCAACAGAAATTCACATGCATTTCACTGAAAGAGAAGCAGTCTGTTCCAACACTTCAATTCACTGTGCGAAGTGAATGGAGTGTTGCTTCACTTTCTAAATGCTGTCCTTTCAGAGAAAATCACTTTCCTTTGAAAGTGCCTTCAGCTACTTACAAGCATTCACAAAAAACTCATATCTGTTTCTCTGAAAGAGAAGTAGTCTCTTCCAACACTTCAATTCACTGTGCGTTGTGAATGGAGTGTTGCTTCACTTTCTAAATGCTGTCCTTTCAGAGAAAATCACTCCTTTGAAAGTGCCTTAAGCTACTTACAAGCATTCAACAGAAATTCACATGCGTTTCTCTGAAAGAGAAGCAGTCTGTTCCAACACTTCAATTCACTATGTGAAGTGAATGGAGTGTTGCTTCACTTTCTAAATGATGTCCTTTCAGAGAAAATCACTTTCCTTTGAAAGTGCCTTAAGCTACTTTCAAGCATTCAGCAGAAATTCACATGCGTTTCTCTGAAAGAGAAGCAGTCTGTTCCAACACTTCAATTCACAGTGCGAAGTGAATGGAGTGTTGCTTCACTTTCTAAATGCTGTCCTTTCAGAGAAAATCACTTTCCTTTGAAAGTGCCTTATGCTACTTACAAGCATTCAACAGAAATTCACATGCGTTTCTCTGAAAGAGAAGCAGTCTGTTCCAACTCTTCAATTCACTGTGCGAAGTGAATGGAGTGTTGGTTCACTTTCTAAATGCTGTCCTTTCAGAGAAAATCACTTTCCTTTGAAAGTGCCTTAAGCTACTTACAAGCATTCACAAAAAACTCATATCTGTTTCTCTGAAAGAGAAGTAGTCTGTTCCAACATTTCAATTCACTGTGCGTTGTGAATGGAGTGTTGCTTCACTTTCTAAATGCTGTCCTTTCAGAGAAAATCACTTTCCTTTGAAAGTGCCTTAAGCTACTTACAAGCATTCAACAGAAATTCACATGCGTTTCTCTGAAAGAGAAGCAGTCTGTTCCAACACTTCAATTCACAGTGCGAAGTGTATGGACTGTTGCTTCACTTTCTAAATGCTGTCCTTTCAGAGAAAATCACTTTCCTTTGAAAGTGCCTTAAGCTACTTACAAGCATTCAACAGAAATTCACATGCATTTCACTGAAAGAGAAGCAGTCTGTTCCAACACTTCAATTCACTGTGCGAAGTGAATGGAGTGTTGCTTCACTTTCTAAATGCTGTCCTTTCAGAGAAAATCACTTTCCTTTGAAAGTGCCTTAAGCTACTTACAAGCATTCAACAGAAATTCACATGCGTTTCTCTGAAAGAGAAGCAGTCTGTTCCAACACTTCAATTCACTATGTGAAGTGAATGGAGTGTTGCTTCACTTTCTAAATGATGTCCTTTCAGAGAAAATCACTTTCCTTTGAAAGTGCCTTAAGCTACTTTCAAGCATTCAGCAGAAATTCACATGCGTTTCTCTGAAAGAGAAGCAGTCTGTTCCAACACTTCAATTCACTGTGCGAAGTGAATGGAGTGTTGCTTCACTTTCTAAATGCTGTCCTTTCAGAGAAAATCACTTTCCTTTGAAAGTGCCTTAAGCTACTTACAAGCATTCAACAGAAATTCACATGCATTTCACTGAAAGAGAAGCAGTCTGTTCCAACTCTTCAATTCACTGTGCGAAGTGAATGGAGTGTTGCTTCACTTTCTAAATGCTGTCCTTTCAGAGAAAATCACTTTCCTTTGAAAGTGCCTTAAGCTACTTACAATCTTTCAACAGAAATTCACATGCATTTCACTGAAAGAGAAGCAGTCTGTTCCAACACTTTAATTCACTGTGCGAAGTGAATGGAGTGTTGCTTCACTTTCTAAATGCTGTCCTTTCAGAGAATATCACTTTGCTTTGAAAATGCCTTAAGCTACTTACAAGCATTCACAAAAAACTCATATCTGTTTCTCTGAAAGAGAAGTAGTCTGTTCCAACACTTCAATTCACTGTGCGTTTTGAATGGAGTGTTGCTTCACTTTCTATATGCTGTCCTTTCAGAGAAAAACACTTTCCTTTGAAAGTGCCTTAAGCTACTTACAAGCATTCAACAGAAATTCACATGCGTTTCTCTGAAAGAGAAGCAGTCTGTTGCAACACTTCAATTCACAGTGCGAAGTGAATGGACTGTTGCTTCACTTTGTAAATGCTGTCCTTTCAGAGAAAATCACTTTCCTTTGAAAGTGCCTTAAGCTACTTACAAGCATTCAACAGAAATTCACATGCGTTTCTCTGAAAGAGAAGCAGTCTGTTCCAACACTTCAATTCACTATGTGAAGTGAATGGAGTGTTGCTTCACTTTCTAAATGATGTCCTTTCAGAGAAAATCACTTTCCTTTGAAAGTGCCTTAAGCTACTTTCAAGCATTCAGCAGAAATTCACGTGCGTTTCTCTGAAAGAGAAGCAGTCTGTTCCAACACTTCAATTCACTGTGCGAAGTGAATGGAGTGTTGCTTCACTTTCTAAATGCTGTCCTTTCAGAGAAAATCACTTTCCTTTGAAAGTGCCTTAAGCTACTTACAAGCATTCAACAGAAATTCACATGCGTTTCTCTGAAAGAGAAGCAGTCTGTTCCAACTCTTCAATTCACTGTGCGAAGTGAATGGAGTGTTGCTTCACTTTCTAAATGCTGTCCTTTCAGAGAAAATCACTTTCCTTTGAAAGTGCCTTAAGCTACTTACAAGCATTCAACAGAAATTCACATGCGTTTCTCTGAAAGAGAAGCAGTCTGTTCCAACTCTTCAATTCACTGTGCGAAGTGAATGGAGTGTTGCTTCACTTTCTAAATGCTGTCCTTTCAGAGAAAATCACTTTCCTTTGAAAGTGCCTTAAGCTACTTACAAGCATTCAACAGAAATTCACATGCATTTCACTGAAAGAGAAGCAGTCTGTTCCAACACTTCAATTCACTGTGCGAAGTGAATGGAGTGTTGCTTCACTTTCTAAATGCTGTCCTTTCAGAGAAAATCACTTTCCTTTGAAAGTGCCTTAAGCTACTTACAAGCATTCACAAAAAACTCATATCTGTTTCTCTGAAAGAGAAGTAGTCTCTTCCAACACTTCAATTCACTGTGCGTTGTGAATGGTGTTGCTTCACTTTCTAAATGCTGTCCTTTCAGAGAAAATCACTTTCCTTTGAAAGTGCCTTAAGCTACTTACAAGCATTCAACAGAAATACACATGCGTTTCTCTGAAAGAGAAGCAGTCTGTTCCAACACTTCAATTCACTGTGCGAAGTGAATGGAGTGTTGCCTCACTTTCTAAATGCTGTCCATTCAGAGAAAATCTCTTTCCTTTGAAAGTGCCTTAAGCTACTTACAAGCATTCAACAGAAATTCACATGCATTTCACTGAAAGAGAAGCAGTCTGTTCCAACACTTCAATTCACTGTGCGAAGTGAATGGAGTGTTGCTTCACTTTCTAAATGCTGTCCTTTCAGAGAAAATCACTTTCCTTTGAAAGTGCCTTAAGCTACTTACAAGCATTCACAAAAAACTCATATCTGTTTCTCTGAAAGAGAAGTAGTCTGTTCGAACACTTCAATTCAATGTGCGTTGTGAATGGAGTGTTGCTTCACTTTCTAAATGCTGTCCATTCAGAGAAAATCACTTTCCTTTGAAAGTGCCTTAAGCTACTTACAAGCATTCAACAGAAATTCACATGCGTTTCTCTGAAAGAGAAGCAGTCTGTTCCAACACTTCAATTCACTATGTGAAGTGAATGGAGTGTTGCTTCACTTTCTAAATGCTGTCCTTTCAGAGAAAATCACTTTCCTTTGAAAGTGCCTTAAGCTACTTACAAGCATTCACAAAAAACTCATATCTGTTTCTCTGAAAGAGAAGTAGTCTGTTCCAACACTTCAATTCACTGTGCGTAGTGAATGGAGTGTTGCTTCACTTTCTAAATGCTGTCCTTTCAGAGAAAATCACTTTCCTTTGAAAGTGCCTTAAGCTACTTACAAGCATTCACAAGAAACTCACATGCATTTTTCTGAAAGAGAAGCAGTCTGTTCCAACACTTCAGTTCACTGTGCGAAGTGAATGGAGTGTTGCTTCACTTTCTAAATGCTCTCCTTTTAGAGAAAATCACTCTCTTTTGAAACTTCCTTAAGCTACTTACAAGCATTCACAAGAAACTCACATCTGTTTCTCTGAAAGAGAAGCAGTCTGTTCCAACACTTCAATTCACTGTGCGAAGTGAATGGAGTGTTGCTTCACTTTCTAAATGCTGTCCTTTCAGAGAAAATCACTTTCCTTTGAAAGTGCCTTAAGCTACTTACAAGCTTTCAACAGAAATTCACATGCATTTCACTGAAAGAGAAGCAGTCTGTTCCAACACTTTAATTCACTGTGCGAAGTGAATGGAGTGTTGCTTCACTTTCTAAATGCTGTCCTTTCAGAGAATATCACTTTGCTTTGAAAGAGCCTTAAGCTACTTACAAGCATTCACAAAAAACTCATATCTGTTTCTCTGAAAGAGAAGTAGTCTGTTCCAACACTTCAATTCACTGTGCGTTTTGAATGGAGTGTTGCTTCACTTTCTATATGCTGTCCTTTCAGAGAAAAACACTTTCCTTTGAAAGTGCCTTAAGCTACTTACAAGCATTCAACAGAAATTCACATGCGTTTCTCTGAAAGAGAAGCAGTGTGTTGCAACACTTCAATTCACAGTGCGAAGTGAATGGACTGTTGCTTCACTTTGTAAATGCTGTCCTTTCAGAGAAAATCACTTTCCTTTGAAAGTGCCTTAAGCTACTTACAAGCATTCAACAGAAATTCACATGCGTTTCTCTGAAAGAGAAGCAGTCTGTTCCAACACTTCAATTCACTATGTGAAGTGAATGGAGTGTTGCTTCACTTTCTAAATGATGTCCTTTCAGAGAAAATCACTTTCCTTTGAAAGTGCCTTAAGCTACTTTCAAGCATTCAGCAGAAATTCACGTGCGTTTCTCTGAAAGAGAAGCAGTCTGTTCCAACACTTCAATTCACTGTGCGAAGTGAATGGAGTGTTGCTTCACTTTCTAAATGCTGTCCTTTCAGAGAAAATCACTTTCCTTTGAAAGTGCCTTAAGCTACTTACAAGCATTCAACAGAAATTCACATGCGTTTCTCTGAAAGAGAAGCAGTCTGTTCCAACTCTTCAATTCACTGTGCGAAGTGAATGGAGTGTTGCTTCACTTTCTAAATGCTGTCCTTTCAGAGAAAATCACTTTCCTTTGAAAGTGCCTTAAGCTACTTACAAGCATTCAACAGAAATTCACATGCCTTTCACTGAAAGAGAAGCAGTCTGTTCCAACACTTCAATTCACTGTGCGAAGTGAATGGAGTGTTGCTTCACTTTCTAAATGCAGTCCTTTCAGAGAAAATCACTTTCCTTTGAAAGTGCCTTAAGCTACTTACAAGCATTCAACAGAAATTCACATGCATTTCACTGAAAGAGAAGAAGTCTGTTCCAACACTTCAATTCACTGTGCGAAGTGAATGGAGTGTTGCTTCACTTTCTAAATGCTGTCCTTTCAGAGAAAATCACTTTCCTTTGAAAGTGCCTTAAGCTACTTACAAGCATTCAACAGAAATTCACATGCGTTTCTCTGAAAGAGAAGCAGTCTGTTCCAACACTTCAATTCACTATGTGAAGTGAATGGAGTGTTGCTTCACTTTCTAAATGATGTCCTTTCAGAGAAAATCACTTTCCTTTGAAAGTGCCTTAAGCTACTTTCAAGCATTCAACAGAAATTCACATGCGTTTCACTGAAAGAGAAGCAGTCTGTTCCAACACTTCATTTCACTGTGCGAAGTGAATGGAGTGTTGCTTCACTTTCTAAATGCTGTCCTTTCAGAGAAAATCACTTTCCTTTGAAAGTGCCTTAAGCTACTTACAAGCATTCAACAGAAATTCACATGCATTTCACTGAAAGAGAAGCAGTCTGTTCCAATTCTTCAATTCACTGTGCGTAGTGAATGGAGTGTTGCTTCACTCTCTAAATGCTGTCCTTTCAGAGAAAATCACTTTCCTTTGAAAATGCCTTAAGCTACTTACAAGCATTCAACAGAAATTCACATGCGTTTCTCTGAAAGAGAAGCAGTCTGTTCCAACACTTCATTTCACAGTGCGAAGTGAATGGACTGTTGCTTCACTTTCTAAATGCTGTCCTTTCAGAGAAAATCACTTTCCTTTGAAAGTGCCTTAAGCTACTTACAAGCATTCAACAGAAATTCACATGCATTTCACTGAAAGAGAAGCAGTCTGTTCCAACACTTCAATTCACTGTGCGAAGTGAATGGAGTGTTGCTTCACTTTCTAAATGCTGTCCTTTCAGAGAAAATCACTTTCCTTTGAAAGTGCCTTCAGCTACTTACAAGCATTCACAAAAAACTCTTATCTGTTTCTCTGAAAGAGAAGTAGTCTCTTCCAACACTTCAATTCACTGTGCGTTGTGAATGGAGTGTTGCTTCACTTTCTAAATGCTGTCCTTTCAGAGAAAATCACTTTCCTTTGAAAGTGCCTTAAGCTACTTACAAGCATTCAACAGAAATTCACATGCGTTTCTCTGAAAGAGAAGCAGTCTGTTCCAACACTTCAATTCACTATGTGAAGTGAATGGAGTGTTGCTTCACTTTCTAAATGATGTCCTTTCAGAGAAAATCACTTTCCTTTGAAAGTGCCTTAAGCTACTTTCAAGCATTCAGCAGAAATTCACATGCGATTCTCTGAAAGAGAAGCAGTCTGTTCCAACACTTCAATTCACAGTGCGAAGTGAATGGAGTGTTGCTTCACTTTCTAAATGCTGTCCTTTCAGAGAAAATCACTTTCCTTTGAAAGTGCCTTAAGCTACTTACAAGCATTCAACAGAAATTCACA
Organism: Myodes glareolus; assembly: GCF_982192425.1. Lineage (NCBI taxonomy): Eukaryota > Metazoa > Chordata > Mammalia > Rodentia > Cricetidae > Myodes > Myodes glareolus. The sequence goes on along the minus strand of NC_142037.1, from coordinate 91,894 downwards.
TGCGTTTCTCTGAAAGAGAAGCAGTCTGTTCCAACTCTTCAATTCACTGTGCGAAGTGAATGGAGTGTTGGTTCACTTTCTAAATGCTGTCCTTTCAGAGAAAATCACTTTCCTTTGAAAGTGCCTTAAGCTACTTACAAGCATTCACAAAAAACTCATATCTGTTTCTCTGAAAGAGAAGTAGTCTGTTCCAACATTTCAATTCACTGTGCGTTGTGAATGGAGTGTTGCTTCACTTTCTAAATGCTGTCCTTTCAGAGAAAATCACTTTCCTTTGAAAGTGCCTTAAGCTACTTACAAGCATTCAACAGAAATTCACATGCGTTTCTCTGAAAGAGAAGCAGTCTGTTCCAACACTTCAATTCACAGTGCGAAGTGAATGGACTGTTGCTTCACTTTCTAAATGCTGTCCTTTCAGAGAAAATCACTTTCCTTTGAAAGTGCCTTAAGCTACTTACAAGCATTCAACAGAAATTCACATGCATTTAACTGAAAGAGAAGCAGTCTGTTCCAACACTTCAATTCACTGTGCGAAGTGAATGGAGTGTTGCTTCACTTTCTAAATGCTGTCCTTTCAGAGAAAATCACTTTCCTTTGAAAGTGCCTTAAGCTACTTACAAGCATTCAACAGAAATTCACATGCGTTTCTCTGAAAGAGAAGCAGTCTGTTCCAACACTTCAATTCACTATGTGAAGTGAATGGAGTGTTGCTTCACTTTCTAAATGATGTCCTTTCAGAGAAAATCACTTTCCTTTGAAAGTGCCTTAAGCTACTTTCAAGCATTCAGCAGAAATTCACATGCGTTTCTCTGAAAGAGAAGCAGTCTGTTCCAACACTTCAATTCACTGTGCGAAGTGAATGGAGTGTTGCTTCACTTTCTAAATGCTGTCCTTTCAGAGAAAATCACTTTCCTTTGAAAGTGCCTTAAGCTACTTACAAGCATTCAACAGAAATTCACATGCATTTCACTGAAAGAGAAGCAGTCTGTTCCAACTCTTCAATTCACTGTGCGAAGTGAATGGAGTGTTGCTTCACTTTCTAAATGCTGTCCTTTCAGAGAAAATCACTTTCCTTTGAAAGTGCCTTAAGCTACTTACAAGCATTCAACAGAAATTCACATGCATTTCACTGAAAGAGAAGCAGTCTGTTCCAACTCTTCAATTCACTGTGCGAAGTGAATGGAGTGTTGCTTCACTTTCTAAATGCTGTCCTTTCAGAGAAAATCACTTTCCTTTGAAAGTGCCTTAAGCTACTTACAAGCATTCACAAAAAACTCATATCTGTTTCTCTGAAAGAGAAGCAGTCTGTTCCAACACTTCAATTCACTGTGCGATGTGAATGGAGTGTTGCTTCACTTTCTAAATGCTGTCCTTTCAGAGAAAATCACTTTCCTTTGAAAGTGCCTTAAGCTACTCATAAGCATTCAACAGAAATACACATGCATTTCTCTGAAAGAGAAGCAGTCTGTTCCAACACTTCAATTCACAGTGCGAAGTGAATGGACTGTTGCTTCACTTTGTAAATGCTGTCCTTTCAGAGAAAATCACTTTCCTTTGAAAGTTCCTTAATCTACTTACAAGCATTCAACAGAAATTCACATGCGTTTCTCTGAAAGAGAAGCAGTCTGTTCCAACACTTCAATTCACAGTGCAAAGTGAATGGACTGTTGCTTCACTTTCTAAATGCTGTCCTTTCAGAGAAAATCACTTTCCTTTGAAAGTGCCTTAAGCTACATACAAGCATTCAACAGAAATTCACATGCCTTTCACTGAAAGAGAAGCAGTCTGTTCCAACACTTCAATTCACTGTGCGAAGTGAATGGAGTATTGCTTCACTTTCTAAATGCTGTCCTTTCAGAGAAAATCACTTTCCTTTGAGAGTGCCTTAAGCTACTTACAAGCATTCAACAGAAATTCACATGCATTTCACTTAAAGAGAAGTAGTCTGTTCCAACACTTCAATTCACTGTGCGTAGTGAATGGAGTGTTGCTTCACTTTCTAAATGCTGTCCTTTCAGAGAAAATCACTTTCCTTTGAAAGTGCCTTAAGCTACTTACAAGCATTCAACAGAAATTCACATGCATTTCTCTGAAAGAGAAGCAGTCTGATCCAACATTTCAATTCACTATGTGAAGTGAATGGAGTGTTGCTTCACTTTCTAATGATGTCCTTTCAGAGAAAATCACTTTCCTTTGAAAGTGCCTTAAGCTTCTTTCAAGCATTCAACAGAAATTCACATGCGTTTTACTGAAAGAGAAGCAGTCTGTTCCAACACTTCATTTCACTGTGCGAAGTGAATGGAGTGTTTCTTCACTTTCTAAATGCTGTCCTTTCAGAGAAAATCACTTTCCTTTGAAAGTCCTTAAGCTAATTACAAGCATTCAACAGAAATTCACATGCATTTCACTGAAAGAGAAGCAGTCTGTTCCAACACTTCAATTCACTGTGCAAAGTGAATGGAGTGTTGCTTCACTTTCTAAATGCTGTCCTTTCAGAGAAAATCACTTTCCTTTGAAAGTGCCTTAAGCTACTTACAAGCATTCACAAAAAACTCATATCTGTTTCTCTGAAAGAGAAGTAATCTGTTCCAACACTTCAATTCACTGTGCGTTGTGAATGGAGTGTTGCTTCACTTTCTAAATGCTTTCCTTTCAGAGAAAATCATTTTCCTTTGAAAGTGCCTTAAGCTACTTACAAGCATTCAACAGAAATTCACATGCATTTCTCTGAAAGAGAAGCAGTCTGTTCCAACACTTCAATTCACTATGTGAAGTGAATGGAGTGTTGCTTCACTTTCTAAATGATGTCCTTTCAGAGAAAATCACTTTCCTTTGAAAGTGCCTTAAGCTACTTTCAAGCATTCAACAGAAATTCACATGCGTTTCACTGAAAGAGAAGCAGTCTGTTCCAACAATTCAATTCACTGTGCGAAGTGAATGGAGTGTTGCTTCACTTTCTAAATGCTGTCCTTTCAGAGAAAATCACTTTCCTTTGAAAGTGCCTTAAGCTACTTACAAGCATTCACAAAAAACTCATATCTGTTTCTCTGAAAGAGAAGTAGTCTGTTCCAACACTTCAATTCACTGTGCGTTGTGAATGGAGTGTTGCTTCACTTTCTAAATGCTGTCCTTTCAGAGAAAATCACTTTCCTTTGAAAGTGCCTTAAGCTACTCATAAGTATTCAACAGAAATACACATGCATTTCTCTGAAAGAGAAGCAGTCTGTTCCAACACTTCAATTCACAGTGCGAAGTGAATGGACTGTTGCTTCACTTTGTAAATGCTGTCCTTTCAGAGAAAATCACTTTCCTTTGAAAGTTCCTTAATCTACTTACAAGCATTCAACAGAAATTCACATGCGTTTCTCTGAAAGAGAAGCAGTCTGTTCCAACACTTCAATTCACAGTGCGAAGTGAATGGACTGTTGCTTCACTTTGTAAATGCTGTCCTTTCAGAGAAAATCACTTTCCTTTGAAAGTGCCTTAAGCTACATACAAGCATTCAACAGAAATTCACATGCATTTAACTTAAAGAGAAGCAGTCTGTTCCAACACTTCAATTCACTATGCGAAGTGAATGGAGTGTTGCTTCACGTTCTAAATGCTGTTCTTTCAGAGAAAATCACTTTCCTTTGAAAGTGCCTTAAGCTATTTACAAGCATTCAACAGAAATTCACATTCATTTCACTGAAAGAGAAGTAGTCTGTTCCAACACTTCAATTCACTGTGCGTTGTGAATGGAGTGTTGCTTCACTTTCTAAATGATGTCCTTTCAGAGAAAATCACTTTCCTTTGAAAGTGCCTTAAGCTACTTACAAGCATTCAACAGAAATTCACATGCATTTCTCTGAAAGAGAAGCAGTCTGTTCCAACACTTCAATTCACTATGTGAAGTGAATGGAGTGTTGCTTCACTTTCTAAATGATGTCCTTTCAGAGAAAATCACTTTCCTTTGAAAGTGCCTTAAGCTACTTTCAAGCATTCAACAGAAATTCACATGCGTTTCACTGAAAGAGAAGCAGTCTGTTCCAACACTTCATTTCACTGTGCGAAGTGAATGGAGTGTTGCTTCACTTTCTAAATGCTGTCCTTTCAGAGAAAATCACTTTCCTTTGAAAGTGCCTTAAGCTAATTACAAGCATTCAACAGAAATTCACATGCATTTCACTGAAAGAGAAGCAGTCTGTTCCAACACTTCAATTCACTGTGCGAAGTGAATGGAGTGTTGCTTCACTTTCTAAATGCTGTCCTTTCAGAGAAAATCACTTTCCTTTGAAAGTGCCTTAAGCTACTTACAAGCATTCACAAAAAACTCATATCTGTTTCTCTGAAAGAGAAGTAGTCTGTTCCAACACTTCAATTCACTGTGCGAAGTGAATGGAGTGTTGCTTCACTTTCTAAATGCTGTCCTTTCAGAGAAAATCACTTTCCTTTGAAAGTGCCTTAAGCTACTCATAAGCATTCAACAGAAATACACATGCGTTTCTCTGAAAGAGAAGCAGTCTGTTCCAACACTTCAATTCACAGTGCGAAGTGAATGGACTGTTGTTTCACTTTGTAAATGCTGTCCTTTCAGAGAAAATCACTTTCCTTTGAAAGTGCCTTAAGCTACTTACAAGCATTCAACAGAAATTCACATGCGTTTCTCTGAAAGAGAAGCAGTCTGTTCCAACACTTCAATTCACAGTGCGAAGTGAATGGACTGTTGCTTCACTTTCTAAATGCTGTCCTTTCAGAGAAAATCACTTTCCTTTGAAAGTGCCTTAAGCTACTTACAAGCATTCAACAGAAATTCACATGTGTTTCACTGAAAGAGAAGCAGTCTGTTCCAACACTTCAATTCACTGTGCGAAGTGAATGGAGTGTTGCTTCACTTTCTCAATGCTGTCCTTTCAGAGAAAATCACTTTCCTTTGAAAGTGCCTTAAGCTACTTACAAGCATTCACAAAAAACTCCTATCTGTTTCTCTGAAAGAGAAGTAGTCTCTTCCAACACTTCAATTCACTGTGCGTTGTGAATGGAGTGTTGCTTCACTTTCTAAATGCTGTCCTTTCAGAGAAAATCACTTTCCTTTGAAAGTGCCTTAAGCTACTTACAAGCATTCAACAGAAATTCACATGCATTTCTCTGAAAGAGAAGCAGTCTGTTCCAACACTTCAATTCACTATGTGAAGTGAATGGAGTGTTGCTTCACTTTCTAATGATGTCCTTTCAGAGAAAATCACTTTCCTTTGAAAGTGCCTAAAGCTTCTTTCAAGCATTCAACAGAAATTCACATGCGTTTTACTGAAAGAGAAGCAGTCTGTTCCAACACTTCATTTCACTGTGCGAAGTGAATGGAGTGTTGCTTCACTTTCTAAATGCTGTCCTTTCAGAGAAAATCACTTTCCTTTGAAAGTCCTTAAGCTAATTACAAGCATTCAACAGAAATTCACTTGCATTTCACTGAAAGAGAAGCAGTCTGTTCCAAAACTTCAATTCACTGTGCAAAGTGAATGGAGTGTTGCTTCACTTTCTAAATGCTGTCCTTTCAGAGAAAATCACTTTCCTTTGAAAGTGCCTTAAGCTACTTACAAGCATTCAACAGAAATTCACATGCATTTCTCTGAAAGAGAAGCAGTCTGTTCCAACACTTCAATTCACTATGTGAAGTGAATGGAGTGTTGCTTCACTTTCTAATGATGTCCTTTCAGAGAAAATCACTTTCCTTTGAAAGTGCCTAAAGCTTCTTTCAAGCATTCAACAGAAATTCACATGCGTTTTACTGAAAGAGAAGCAGTCTGTTCCAACACTTCATTTCACTGTGCGAAGTGAATGGAGTGTTGCTTCACTTTCTAAATGCTGTCCTTTCAGATAAAATCACTTTCCTTTGAAAGTCCTTAAGCTAATTACAAGCATTCAACAGAAATTCACTTGCATTTCACTGAAAGAGAAGCAGTCTGTTCCAACACTTCAATTCACTGTGCAAAGTGAATGGAGTGTTGCTTCACTTTCTAAATGCTGTCCTTTCAGAGAAAATCACTTTCCTTTGAAAGTGCCTTAAGCTACTTACAAGCATTCACAAAAAACTCATATCTGTTTCTCTGAAAGAGAAGTAGTCTGTTCCAACACTTCAATTCACTGTGCGTTGTGAATGGAGTGTTGCTTCACTTTCTAAATGCTTTCCTTTCAGAGAAAATCATTTTCCTTTGAAAGTGCCTTAAGCTACTTACAAGCATTCAACAGAAATTCACATGCGTTTCTCTGAAAGAGAAGCAGTGTGTTCCAACACTTCAATTCACTATGTGAAGTGAATGGAGTGTTGCTTCACTTTCTAAATGATGTCCTTTCAGAGAAAATCACTTTCCTTTGAAAGTGCCTTAAGCTACTTTCAAGCATTCAACAGAAATTCACATGCGTTTCACTGAAAGAGAAGCAGTCTGTTCCAACAATTCAATTCACTGTGCGAAGTGAATGGAGTGTTGCTTCACTTTCTAAATGCTGTCCTTTCAGAGAAAATCACTTTCCTTTGAAAGTGCCTTAAGCTACTTACAAGCATTCACAAAAAACTCATATCTGTTTCTCTGAAAGAGAAGTAGTCTGTTCCAACACTTCAATTCACTGTGCGTTGTGAATGGAGTGTTGCTTCACTTTCTAAATGCTGTCCTTTCAGAGAAAATCACTTTCCTTTGAAAGTGCCTTAAGCTACTCATAAGTATTCAACAGAAATACACATGCATTTCTCTGAAAGAGAAGCAGTCTGTTCCAACACTTCAATTCACAGTGCGAAGTGAATGGACTGTTGCTTCACTTTGTAAATGCTGTCCTTTCAGAGAAAATCACTTTCCTTTGAAAGTTCCTTAATCTACTTACAAGCATTCAACAGAAATTCACATGCGTTTCTCTGAAAGAGAAGCAGTCTGTTCCAACACTTCAATTCACAGTGCGAAGTGAATGGACTGTTGCTTCACTTTGTAAATGCTGTCCTTTCAGAGAAAATCACTTTCCTTTGAAAGTGCCTTAAGCTACATACAAGCATTCAACAGAAATTCACATGCATTTAACTTAAAGAGAAGCAGTCTGTTCCAACACTTCAATTCACTATGCGAAGTGAATGGAGTGTTGCTTCACGTTCTAAATGCTGTTCTTTCAGAGAAAATCACTTTCCTTTGAAAGTGCCTTAAGCTATTTACAAGCATTCAACAGAAATTCACATTCATTTCACTGAAAGAGAAGTAGTCTGTTCCAACACTTCAATTCACTGTGCGTTGTGAATGGAGTGTTGCTTCACTTTCTAAATGATGTCCTTTCAGAGAAAATCACTTTCCTTTGAAAGTGCCTTAAGCTACTTACAAGCATTCAACAGAAATTCACATGCATTTCTCTGAAAGAGAAGCAGTCTGTTCCAACACTTCAATTCACTATGTGAAGTGAATGGAGTGTTGCTTCACTTTCTAAATGATGTCCTTTCAGAGAAAATCACTTTCCTTTGAAAGTGCCTTAAGCTACTTTCAAGCATTCAACAGAAATTCACATGCGTTTCTCTGAAAGAGAAGCAGTCTGTTCCAACACTTCAATTCACAGTGCGAAGTGAATGGACTGTTGTTTCACTTTGTAAATGCTGTCCTTTCAGAGAAAATCACTTTCCTTTGAAAGTGCCTTAAGCTACTTACAAGCATTTAACAGAAATTCACATGCGTTTCTCTGAAAGAGAAGCAGTCTGTTCCAACACTTCAATTCACAGTGCGAAGTGAATGGACTGTTGCTTCACTTTCTAAATGCTGTCCTTTCAGAGAAAATCACTTTCCTTTGAAAGTGCCTAAAGCTACTTACAAGCATTCAACAGAAATTCACATGTGTTTCACTGAAAGAGAAGCAGTCTGTTCCAACACTTCAATTCACTGTGCGAAGTGAATGGAGTGTTGCTTCACTTTCTAAATGCTGTCCTTTCAGAGAAAATCACTTTCCTTTGAAAGTGCCTTAAGCTACTTACAAGCATTCACAAAAAACTCCTACCTGTTTCTCTGAAAGAGAAGTAGTCTCTTACAACACTTCAATTCACTGTGCGTTGTGAATGGAGTGTTGCTTCACTTTCTAAATGCTGTCCTTTCAGAGAAAATCACTTTCCTTTGAAAGTGCCTTCAGCTGCTCATAAGCATTCAACAGAAATACACATGCGTTTTTCTGAAAGAGAAGCAATCTGTTCCAAAACTTCAATTCACAGTGCGAAGTGAATAGACTGTTGCTTCACTTTGTAAATGCTGTCCTTTCAGAGAAAATCACTTTCCTTTGAAAGTGCCTTAAGCTACTCATAAGCATTCAACAGAAATACACATGCATTTCACAGAAAGAGAAGCAGTCTGTTCCAACACTTCAATTCACTATGTGAAGTGAATGGAGTGTTGCTTCACTTTCTAAATGATGTCCTTTCAGAGAAAATCACTTTCCTTTGAAAGAGCCTTAAGCGACTTACAAGCATTCAACAGAAATTCACATGCGTTTCACTGAAAGAGAAGCAGTCTGTTCCAACACTTCAATTCACTGTGCGAAGTGAATGGAGTGTTGCTTCACTTTCTAAATGCTGTCCTTTAGAGAAAATCACTTTCCTTTGAAAGTGCCTTAAGCTACTTACAAGCATTCAACAGAAACTCACATGCGTTTCAATGAAAGAGAAGCAGTCTGTTCCAACACTTCACTTCACTGTGCGAAGTGAATGGAGTGTTGCTTCACTTTCTAAATGCTGTCCTTTAGAGAAAATCACTTTCCTTTGAAAGTGCCTTAAGCTACTTACAAGCATTCAACAGAAATTCACATGCATTCCACTGAAAGAGAAGCAGTCTGTTCCAACACTTAAATTCACTGTGCGCAGTGAAAGGAGTGTTGCTTCACTTTCTAAATGCTGTCCTTTCAGAGAAAATCACTTTCCTTTGAAAGTGCCTTAAGCTACTTACAAGCATTCACAAAAAACTCATATCTGTTTCTCTGAAAGAGAAGTAGTCTGTTCCAACACTTCAATTCACTGTGCGTTGTGAATGGAGTGTTGCTTCACTTTCTAAATGCTGTCCTTTCAGAGAAAATCACTTTCCTTTGAAAGTGCCTTAAGCTACTCATAAGCATTCAACAGAAATACACATGCGTTTCTCTGAAAGAGAAGCAGTCTGTTTCAACACTTCAATTCACAGTGCGAAGTGAATGGACTGTTGCTTCACTTTGTAAATGCTGTCCTTTCAGAGAAAATCACTTTCCTTTGAAAGTGCCTTAATCTACTTACAAGCATTCAACAGAAATTCACATGCCTTTCTCTGAAAGAGAAGCAGTCTGTTCCAACACTTCAATTCACAGTGCGAAGTGAATGGAGTGTTGCTTCACTTTCTAAATGCTGTCCTTTCAGAGAAAATCACTTTCCTTTGATAGTGCCTTAAGCTACTTACAAGCATTCACAAGAAACTCACATGCATTTTTCTGAAAGAGAAGCAGTCTGTTCCAACACTTCAGTTCACTGTGCGAAGTGAATGGAGTGTTGCTTCACTTTCTAAATGCTGTCCTTTCAGAGAAAATCACTTTCCTTTGAAAGTGCCTTAAGCTACTTACAAGCATTTAACAGAAATTCACATGCGTTTCTCTGAAAGAGAAGCAGTCTGTTCCAACACTGCAATTCACTGTGCGAAGTGAATGGAGTATTGCTTCACTTTCTAAATGCTGTCCTTTCAGAGAAAATCACTTTCCTTTGAGAGTGCCTTAAGCTACTTACAAGCATTCAACAGAAATTCACATGCATTTCACTTAAAGAGAAGTAGTCTGTTCCAACACTTCAATTCACTGTGCGTTGTGAATGGAGTGTTGCTTCACTTTCTAAATGCTGTCCTTTCAGAGAAAATCACTTTCCTTTGAAAGTGCCTTAAGCTACTTACAAGCATTCACAAAAAACTCATATCTGTTTCTCTGAAAGAGAAGCAGTCTGTTCCAACACTTCAATTCACTGTGCGTTGTGAATGGAGTGTTGCTTCACTTTCTAAATGCTGTCCTTTCAGAGAAAATCACTTTCCTTTGAAAGTGCCTTAAGCTACTCATAAGCATTCAACAGAAATACACATGCATTTCTCTGAAAGAGAAGCAGTCTGTTCCAACACTTCAATTCACAGTGCGAAGTGAATGGACTGTTGCTTCACTTTGTAAATGCTGTCCTTTCAGAGAAAATCACTTTCCTTTGAAAGTTCCTTAATCTACTTACAAGCATTCAACAGAAATTCACATGCGTTTCTCTGATAGAGAAGCAGTCTGTTCCAACACTTCAATTCACAGTGCAAAGTGAATGGACTGTTGCTTCACTTTCTAAATGCTGTCCTTTCAGAGAAAATCACTTTCCTTTGAAAGTGCCTTAAGCTACATACAAGCATTCAACAGAAATTCACATGCCTTTCACTGAAAGAGAAGCAGTCTGTTCCAACACTTCAATTCACTGTGCGAAGTGAATGGAGTATTGCTTCACTTTCTAAATGCTGTCCTTTCAGAGAAAATCACTTTCCTTTGAGAGTGCCTTAAGCTACTTACAAGCATTCAACAGAAATTCACATGCATTTCACTTAAAGAGAAGTAGTCTGTTCCAACACTTCAATTCACTGTGCGTTGTGAATGGAGTGTTGCTTCACTTTCTAAATGCTGTCCTTTCAGAGAAAATCACTTTCCTTTGAAAGTGCCTTAAGCTACTTACAAGCATTCAACAGAAATTCACATGCATTTCTCTGAAAGAGAAGCAGTCTGTTCCAACACTTCAATTCACTATGTGAAGTGAATGGAGTGTTGCTTCACTTTCTAATGATGTCCTTTCAGAGAAAATCACTTTCCTTTGAAAGTGCCTAAAGCTTCTTTCAAGCATTCAACAGAAATTCACATGCGTTTTACTGAAAGAGAAGCAGTCTGTTCCAACACTTCATTTCACTGTGCGAAGTGAATGGAGTGTTGCTTCACTTTCTAAATGCTGTCCTTTCAGAGAAAATCACTTTCCTTTGAAAGTCCTTAAGCTAATTACAAGCATTCAACAGAAATTCACTTGCATTTCACTGAAAGAGAAGCAGTCTGTTCCAAAACTTCAATTCACTGTGCAAAGTGAATGGAGTGTTGCTTCACTTTCTAAATGCTGTCCTTTCAGAGAAAATCACTTTCCTTTGAAAGTGCCTTAAGCTACTTACAAGCATTCAACAGAAATTCACATGCATTTCTCTGAAAGAGAAGCAGTCTGTTCCAACACTTCAATTCACTATGTGAAGTGAATGGAGTGTTGCTTCACTTTCTAATGATGTCCTTTCAGAGAAAATCACTTTCCTTTGAAAGTGCCTAAAGCTTCTTTCAAGCATTCAACAGAAATTCACATGCGTTTTACTGAAAGAGAAGCAGTCTGTTCCAACACTTCATTTCACTGTGCGAAGTGAATGGAGTGTTGCTTCACTTTCTAAATGCTGTCCTTTCAGATAAAATCACTTTCCTTTGAAAGTCCTTAAGCTAATTACAAGCATTCAACAGAAATTCACTTGCATTTCACTGAAAGAGAAGCAGTCTGTTCCAACACTTCAATTCACTGTGCAAAGTGAATGGAGTGTTGCTTCACTTTCTAAATGCTGTCCTTTCAGAGAAAATCACTTTCCTTTGAAAGTGCCTTAAGCTACTTACAAGCATTCACAAAAAACTCATATCTGTTTCTCTGAAAGAGAAGTAGTCTGTTCCAACACTTCAATTCACTGTGCGTTGTGAATGGAGTGTTGCTTCACTTTCTAAATGCTTTCCTTTCAGAGAAAATCATTTTCCTTTGAAAGTGCCTTAAGCTACTTACAAGCATTCAACAGAAATTCACATGCGTTTCTCTGAAAGAGAAGCAGTGTGTTCCAACACTTCAATTCACTATGTGAAGTGAATGGAGTGTTGCTTCACTTTCTAAATGATGTCCTTTCAGAGAAAATCACTTTCCTTTGAAAGTGCCTTAAGCTACTTTCAAGCATTCAACAGAAATTCACATGCGTTTCACTGAAAGAGAAGCAGTCTGTTCCAACAATTCAATTCACTGTGCGAAGTGAATGGAGTGTTGCTTCACTTTCTAAATGCTGTCCTTTCAGAGAAAATCACTTTCCTTTGAAAGTGCCTTAAGCTACTTACAAGCATTCACAAAAAACTCATATCTGTTTCTCTGAAAGAGAAGTAGTCTGTTCCAACACTTCAATTCACTGTGCGTTGTGAATGGAGTGTTGCTTCACTTTCTAAATGCTGTCCTTTCAGAGAAAATCACTTTCCTTTGAAAGTGCCTTAAGCTACTCATAAGTATTCAACAGAAATACACATGCATTTCTCTGAAAGAGAAGCAGTCTGTTCCAACACTTCAATTCACAGTGCGAAGTGAATGGACTGTTGCTTCACTTTGTAAATGCTGTCCTTTCAGAGAAAATCACTTTCCTTTGAAAGTTCCTTAATCTACTTACAAGCATTCAACAGAAATTCACATGCGTTTCTCTGAAAGAGAAGCAGTCTGTTCCAACACTTCAATTCACAGTGCGAAGTGAATGGACTGTTGCTTCACTTTGTAAATGCTGTCCTTTCAGAGAAAATCACTTTCCTTTGAAAGTGCCTTAAGCTACATACAAGCATTCAACAGAAATTCACATGCATTTCACTTAAAGAGAAGCAGTCTGTTCCAACACTTCAATTCACTATGCGAAGTGAATGGAGTGTTGCTTCACGTTCTAAATGCTGTTCTTTCAGAGAAAATCACTTTCCTTTGAAAGTGCCTTAAGCTATTTACAAGCATTCAACAGAAATTCACATTCATTTCACTGAAAGAGAAGTAGTCTGTTCCAACACTTCAATTCACTGTGCGTTGTGAATGGAGTGTTGCTTCACTTTCTAAATGATGTCCTTTCAGAGAAAATCACTTTCCTTTGAAAGTGCCTTAAGCTACTTACAAGCATTCAACAGAAATTCACATGCATTTCTCTGAAAGAGAAGCAGTCTGTTCCAACACTTCAATTCACTATGTGAAGTGAATGGAGTGTTGCTTCACTTTCTAAATGATGTCCTTTCAGAGAAAATCACTTTCCTTTGAAAGTGCCTTAAGCTACTTTCAAGCATTCAACAGAAATTCACATGCGTTTCTCTGAAAGAGAAGCAGTCTGTTCCAACACTTCAATTCACAGTGCGAAGTGAATGGACTGTTGCTTCACTTTCTAAATGCTGTCCTTTCAGAGAAAATCACTTTCCTTTGAAAGTGCCTTAAGCTACTTACAAGCATTCAACAGAAATTCACATGTGTTTCACTGAAAGAGAAGCAGTCTGTTCCAACACTTCAATTCACTGTGCGAAGTGAATGGAGTGTTGCTTCACTTTCTAAATGCTGTCCTTTCAGAGAAAATCACTTTCCTTTGAAAGTGCCTTAAGCTACTTACAAGCATTCACAAAAAACTCCTACCTGTTTCTCTGAAAGAGAAGTAGTCTCTTACAACACTTCAATTCACTGTGCGTTGTGAATGGAGTGTTGCTTCACTTTCTAAATGCTGTCCTTTCAGAGAAAATCACTTTCCTTTGAAAGTGCCTTCAGCTGCTCATAAGCATTCAACAGAAATACACATGCGTTTTTCTGAAAGAGAAGCAATCTGTTCCAAAACTTCAATTCACAGTGCGAAGTGAATAGACTGTTGCTTCACTTTGTAAATGCTGTCCTTTCAGAGAAAATCACTTTCCTTTGAAAGTGCCTTAATCTACTTACAAGCATTCAACAGAAATTCACATGCCTTTCTCTGAAAGAGAAGCAGTCTGTTCCAACACTTCAATTCACAGTGCGAAGTGAATGGAGTGTTGCTTCACTTTCTAAATGCTGTCCTTTCAGAGAAAATCACTTTCCTTTGATAGTGCCTTAAGCTACTTACAAGCATTCACAAGAAACTCACATGCATTTTTCTGAAAGAGAAGCAGTCTGTTCCAACACTTCAGTTCACTGTGCGAAGTGAATGGAGTGTTGCTTCACTTTCTAAATGCTGTCCTTTCAGAGAAAATCACTTTCCTTTGAAAGTGCCTTAAGCTACTTACAAGCATTTAACAGAAATTCACATGCGTTTCTTTGAAAAAGAAGCAGTCTGTTCCAACACTTCAATTCACTATGTGAAGTGAATGGAGTGTTGCTTCACTTTCTAAATGCTGTCCTTTCAGAGAAAATCACTTTCCTTTGAAAGTGCCTTAAGCTACTTACAAGCATTCAACAGAAATTCACATGCGTTACTCTGAAAGAGAAGCAGTCTTTTCCAACACTTCAATTCACAGTGCGAAGTGAATGAACTGTTGCTTCACTTTGTAAACGCTGTCCTTTCAGAGAAAATCACTTTCCTTTGAAAGTGCCTTAAGGTACTTCCAAGCATTCACAAAAAACTCATATCTGTTTCTCTGAAAGAGAAGTAGTCTGTTCCAACACTTCAATTCACTGTGCGTTGTGAATGGAGTGTTGCTTCACTTTCTAAATGCTGTCCTTTCAGAGAAAATCACTTTCCTTTGAACGTGCCTTAAGCTACTCATAAGCATTCAACAGAAATACACATGCGTTTCTCTGAAAGAGAAGCAGTCTGTTCCAACACTTCAATTCACAGTGCGAAGTGAATGGACTGTTGCTTCACTTTGTAAATGCTGTCCTTTCAGAGAAAATCACTTTCCTTTGAAAGTGCCTTAAGCTACTTACAAGCATTCAACAGAAATTCACATGCGTTTCTCTGAAAGAGAAGCAGTCTGTTCCAACACTTCAATTCACAGTGCGAAGTGAATGGACTGTTGCTTCACTTTCTAAATGCTGTCCTTTCAGAGAAAATCACTTTCCTTTGAAAGTGCCTTAAGCTACTTTCAAGCATTCAACAGAAATTCACATGCGTTTCACTGAAAGAGAAGCAGTCTGTTCCAACACTTCAATTCACTGTGCGAAGTGAATGGAGTGTTGCTTCACTTTCTAAATGCTGTCCTTTCAAAGAAAATCATTTTCCTTTGAAAGTGCCTTAAGCTACTTACAAGCATTCAACAGAAATTCACATGCATTTCACTGAAAGAGAAGCAGTCTGTTCCAACACTTCAATTCACTGTGCGTTGTGAATGGAGTGTTGCTTCACTTTCTAAATGCTGTCCTTTCAGAGAAAATCACTTTCCTTTGAAAGTGCCTTAAGCTACTTACAAGCATTCAACAGAAATTCACATGCGTTTCTCTGAAAGAGAAGCAGTCTGTTCCAACCCTTCAATTCACTATGTGAAGTGAATGGAGTGTTGCTTCACTTTCTAAATGCTGTCCTTTCAGAGAAAATCACTTTCCTTTGAAAGTGCCTTAAGCTACTTACAAGTATTCACAAGAAACTCACATGCATTTTTCTGAAAGAGAACAGTCTGTTCCAACACTTCAGTTCACTGTGCAAAGTGAATGGAGTGTTGCTTCACTTTCTAAATGCTCTCCTTTTAGAGAAAATCACTCTCTTTTGAAACTTCCTTAAGCTACTTACAAGCATTCAGAAGAAACTCACATCTGTTTCTCTGAAAGAGAAGCAGTCTGTTCCAACACTTCAATTCACTATGTGAAGTGAATGGAGTGTTGCTTCACTTTCTAAATGCTGTCCTTTCAGAGAAAATCACTTTCCTTTGAAAGTGCCTTAAGCTACTTACAAGCATTCAACAGAAATTCACATGCGTTACTCTGAAAGAGAAGCAGTCTGTTCCAACACTTCAATTCACAGTGCGAAGTGAATGAACTGTTGCTTCACTTTGTATAGGCTGTCCTTTCAGAGAAAATCACTTTCCTTTGAAAGTGCCTTAAGCTACTTACAAGCATTCAACTGAAATTCACATGCATTTCTCTGAAAGAGAAGCAGTCTGTTCCAACACTTCAATTCACTATGTGAAGTGAATGGAGTGTTGCTTCACTTTCTAATGATGTCCTTTCAGAGAAAATCACTTTCCTTTGAAAGTGCCTTAAGCTACTTTCAAGCATTCAACAAAAATTCACATGCGTTTTACTGAAAGAGAAGCAGTCTGTTCCAACACTTCAATTCACTGTGCAAAGTGAATGGAGTGTTGCTTCACTTTCTAAATGCTGTCCTTTCAGAGAAAATCACTTTCCTTTGAAAGTGCCTTAAGCTACTCATAAGTATTCAACAGAAATACACATGCATTTCTCTGAAAGAGAAGCAGTCTGTTCCAACACTTCAATTCACAGTGCAAAGTGAATGGACTGTTGCTTCACTTTGTAAATGCTGTCCTTTCAGAGAAAATCACTTTCCTTTGAAAGTGCCTTAATCTACTTACAAGCATTCAACAGAAATTCACATGCCTTTCTCTGAAAGAGAAGCAGTCTGTTCCAACACTTCAATTCAATTCACAGTGCGAAGTGAATGGAGTGTTGCTTCACTTTCTAAATGCTGTCCTTTCAGAGAAAATCACTTTCCTTTGAAAGTGCCTTAAGCTACTTACAAGCATTCACAAAAAACTCATATCTGTTTCTCTGAAAGAGAAGTAGTCTGTTCCAACACTTCAATTCACTGTGCGTAGTGAATGGAGTGTTGCTTCACTTTCTAAATGCTGTCCTTTCAGAGAAAATCACTTTCCTTTGAAAGTGCCTTAAGCTAATTACAAGCATTCAACAGAAATTCACATGCATTTCACTGAAAGAGAAGCAGTCTGTTCCAACAAATCAATTCACTGTGCGAAGTGAATGGAGTGTTGCTTCACTTTCTAAATGCTGTCCTTTCAGAGAAAATCACTTTTCTTTGAAAGTGCCTTAAGCTACTTACAAGCATTCACAAAAAACTCATATCTGTTTCTCTGAAAGAGAAGTAGTCTGTTCCAACACTTCAATTCACTGTGCGTTGTGAATGGAGTGTTGCTTCACTTTGTAAATGCTGTCCTTTCAGAGAAAATCACTTTCCTTTGAAAGTGCCTTAAGCTACTCATAAGCATTCAACAGAAATACACATGCGTTTCTCTGAAAGAGAAGCAGTCTGTTTCAACACTTCAATTCACAGTGCGAAGTGAATGGACTGTTGCTTCACTTTGTAAATGCTGTCCTTTCAGAGAAAATCACTTTCCTTTGAAAGTGCCTTAAGCTACTTACAAGCATTCAACAGAAATTCACATGCGTTTCTCTGAAAGAGAAGCAGTCTGTTCCAACACTTCAATTCACAGTGCGAAGTGAATGGACTGTTGCTTCACTTTCTAAATGCTGTCCTTTCAGAGAAAATTACTTTCCTTTGAAAGTGCCTTAAGCTACTTACAAGCATTCAACAGAAATTCACATGCGTTTCACTGAAAGAGAAGCAGTCCGTTCCAACACTTCAATTCACTGTGCGAAGTGAATGGAGTGTTGCTTCACTTTCTAAATGCTGTCCTTTCAGAGAAAATCATTTTCCTTTGAAAGTGCCTTAAGCTACTTACAAGCATTCAACAGAAATTCACATGCATTTCACTGAAAGAGAAGCAGTCTGTTCCAACACTTCAATTCACTGTGCGTTGTGAATGGAGTGTTGCTTCACTTTCTAAATGCTGTCCTTTCAGAGAAAATCACTTTCCTTTGAAAGTGCCTTAAGCTACTTACAAGCATTCAACAGAAATTCACATGCGTTTCTCTGAAAGAGAAGCAGTCTGTTCCAACACTTCAATTCACTATGTGAAGTGAATGGAGTATTGCTTCACTTTCTAAATGCTGTCCTTTCAGAGAAAATCACTTTCCTTTGAAAGTGCCTTAAGCTACTTACAAGTATTCACAAGAAACTCACATGCATTTTTCTGAAAGAGAAGCAGTCTGTTCCAACACTTCAGTTCACTGTGCAAAGTGAATGGAGTATTGCTTCACTTTCTAAATGCTCTCCTTTTAGAGAAAATCACTCTCTTTTGAAACTTCCTTAAGCTACTTACAAGCAATCAGAAGAAACTCACATCTGTTTCTCTGAAAGAGAAGCAGTCTGTTCCAACACTTCAATTCACTATGTGAAGTGAATGGAGTGTTGCTTCACTTTCTAAATGCTGTCCTTTCAGAGAAAATCACTTTCCTTTGAAAGTGCCTTAAGCTACTTACAAGCATTCAACAGAAATTCACATGCGTTACTCTGAAAGAGAAGCAGTCTGTTCCAACACTTCAATTCATAGTGCGAAGTGAATGAACTGTTGCTTCACTTTGTAAAGGCTGTCCTTTCAGAGAAAATCACTTTCCTTTGAAAGTGCCTTAAGCTACTTACAAGCATTCACAAAAAACTCATATCTGTTTCTCTGAAAGAGAAGTAGTCTGTTCCAACACTTCAATTCACTGGGCGTAGTGAATGGAGTGTTGCTTCACTTTCTAAATGCTGTCCTTTCAGAGAAAATCACTTTCCTTTGAAAGTGCCTTAAACTACTCATAAGCATTCAACAGAAATACACATGCGTTTCTCTGAAAGAGAAGCAGTCTGTTCAATCACTTCAATTCACAGTGCGAAGTGAATGGACTGTTGCTTCACTTTGTAAATGCTGTCCTTTCAGAGAAAATCACTTTCCTTTGAAAGTGCCTTAAGTTACTTACAAGCATTCAACCGAAATTCACATGAATTTCACTGAAAGAGAAGCAGTCTGTTCCAACACTTCAATTCACTATGTGAAGTGAATGGAGTGTTGCTTCACTTTCTAAATGATGTCCTTTCAGAGAAAATCACTTTCCTTTGAAAGTGCCTTAAGCGACTTACAAGCATTCAACAGAAATTCACATGCGTTTCACTGAAAGAGAAGCAGTCTGTTCCAACACTTCAATTCACTGTGCGAAGTGAATGGAGTGTTGCTTCACTTTCTAAATGCTGTCCTTTAGAGAAAATCACTTTCCTTTGAAAGTGCCTTAAGCTACTTACAAGCATTCAACAGAATCTCACATGCGTTTCACTGAAAGAGAAGCAGTCTGTTCCAACATTTCAATTCACTGTGCGAAGTGAATGGAGTGTTGCTTCACTTTCTAAATGCTGTCCTTTAGAGAAAATCACTTTCCTTTGAAAGTGCCTTAAGCTACTTACAAGCATTCAACAGAAATTCACATGCATTTCACTGAAAGAGAAGCAGTCTGTTCCAACACTTGAATTCACTGTGCGCAGTGAAAGGAGTGTTGCTTCACTTTCTAAATGCTGTCCTTTCAGAGAATATCACTTTGCTTTGAAAGGGCCTTAAGCTACTTACAAGCATTCACAAAAAACTCATATCTGTTTCTCTGAAAGAGAAGTAGTCTGTTCCAACACTTCAATTCACTGTGCGTTGTGAATGGAGTGTCGCTTCACTTTCTAAATGCTGTCCTTTCAGAGGAAATCACTTTCCTTTGAAAGTGCCTTAAGCTACTTACAAGCATTCACAAAAAACTCATATCTGTTTCTCTGAAAGAGAAGTAGTCTCTTGCAACACTTCAATTCACTGTGCGTTGTGAATGGAGTGTTGCTTCACTTTCTAAATGCTGTCCTTTCAGAGAAAATCACTTTCCTTTGAAAGTGCCTTAAGCTACTCATAAGCATTCAACAGAAATACACATGCGTTTCTCTGAAAGAGAAGCAGTCTGTTCCAACACTTCAATTCACAGTGCGAAGTGAATGGACTGTTGCTTCACTTTGTAAATGCTGTCCTTTCAGAGAAAATCACTTTCCTTTGAAAGTGCCTTAATCTACTTACAAGCATTCAACAGAAATTCACATGCCTTTCTCTGAAAGAGAAGCAGTCTGTTCCAACACTTCAATTCTATTCACAGTGCGAAGTGAATGGAGTGTTGCTTCACTTTCTAAATGCTGTCCTTTCAGAGAAAATCACTTTCCTTTGATAGTGCCTTAAGCTACTTACAAGCATTCACAAGAAACTCACATGCATTTTTCTGAAAGAGAAGCAGTCTGTTCCAACACTTCAGTTCACTGTGCGAAGTGAATGGAGTGTTGCTTCACTTTCTAAATGCTGTCCTTTCAGAGAAAATCACTTTCCTTTGAAAGTGCCTTAAGCTAATTACAAGCATTCAACAGAAATTCACATGCATTTCACTGAAAGAGAAGCAGTCTGTTCCAACACTTCAATTCACTGTGCGAAGTGAATGGAGTGTTGCTTCACTTTCTAAATGCTGTCCTTTCAGAGAAAATCACTTTCCTTTGAAAGTGCCTTAAGCTACTTACAAGCATTCACTAAAAACTCATATCTGTTTCTCTGAAAGAGAAGTAATCTGTTCCAACACTTCAATTCACTGTGCGTTGTGAATGGAGTGTTGCTTCACTTTCTAAATGCTGTCCTTTCAGAGAAAATCACTTTCCATTGAAAGTGCCTTAAGCTACTCATAAGCATTCAACAGAAATACACAAGCGTTTCTCTCAAAGAGAAGCAGTCTGTTCTAACACTTCAATTCACAGTCGAAGTGAATGGACTGTTGCTTCACTTTGTAAATGCTGTCCTTTCAGAGAAAATCACATTCCTTTGAAAGTGCCTTAAGCTACTTACAAGCATTCAACAGAAATTCACATGCGTTTCTCTGAAAGAGAAGCAGTCTGTTCCAACACTTCAATTCACAGTGCGAAGTGAATGGACTTTTGCTTCACTTTCTAAATGCTGTCCTTTCAGAGAAAATTACTTTCCTTTGAAAGTGCCTTAAGCTACTTACAAGCATTCAACAGAAATTCACATGCGTTTCACTGAAAGAGAAGCAGTCTGTTCCAACACTTCAATTCACTGTGCGAAGTGAATGGAGTGTTGCTTCACTTTCTAAATGCTGTCCTTTCAGAGAAAATCATTTTCCTTTGAAAGTGCCTTAAGCTACTTACAAGCATTCAACAGAAATTCACATGCATTTCACTGAAAGAGAAGCAGTCTGTTCCAACACTTCAATTCACTGTGCGTTGTGAATGGAGTGTTGCTTCACTTTCTAAATGCTGTCCTTTCAGAGAAAATCACTTTCCTTTGAAAGTGCCTTAAGCTACTTACAAGCATTCAACAGAAATTCACATGCGTTTCTCTGAAAGAGAAGCAGTCTGTTCCAACACTTCAATTCACTATGTGAAGTGAATGGAGTATTGCTTCACTTTCTAAATGCTGTCCTTTCAGAGAAAATCACTTTCCTTTGAAAGTGCCTTAAGCTACTTACAAGTATTCACAAGAAACTCACATGCATTTTTCTGAGAGAAGCAGTCTGTTCCAACACTTCAGTTCACTGTGAAAAGTGAATGGAGTGTTGCTTCACTTTCTAAATGCTCTCCTTTTAGAGAAAATCACTCTCTTTTGAAACTTCCTTAAGCTACTTACAAGCTTTCAGAAGAAACTCACATCTGTTTCTCTGAAAGAGAAGCAGTCTGTTCCAACACTTCAATTCACTATGTGAAGTGAATGGAGTGTTGCTTCACTTTCTAAATGCTGTCCTTTCAGAGAAAATCACTCTCCTTTGAAAGTGCCTTAAGCTACTTACAAGCATTCAACAGAAATTCACATGCGTTACTCTGAAAGAGAAGCAGTCTGTTCCAACACTTCAATTCACAGTGCGAAGTGAATGAACTGTTGCTTCACTTTGTAAAGGCTGTCCTTTCAGAGAAAATCACTTTCCTTTGAAAGTGCCTTAAGCTACTTACAAGCATTCACAAAAAACTCATATCTGTTTCTCTGAAAGAGAAGTAGTCTGTTCCAACACTTCAATTCACTGGGCGTAGTGAATGGAGTGTTGCTTCACTTTCTAAATGTTGTCCTTTCAGAGAAAATCACTTTCCTTTGAAAGTGCCTTAAGCTACTCATAAGCATTCAACAGAAATACACATGCGTTTCTCTGAAAGAGAAGCAGTCTGTTCAATCACTTCAATTCACAGTGCGAAGTGAATGGACTGTTGCTTCACTTTGTAAATGCTGTCCTTTCAGAGAAAATCACTTTCCTTTGAAAGTGCCTTAAGTTACTTACAAGCATTCAACCGAAATTCACATGAATTTCACTGAAAGAGAAGCAGTCTGTTCCAACACTTCAATTCACTATGTGAAGTGAATGGAGTGTTGCTTCACTTTCTAAATGATGTCCTTTCAGAGAAAATCACTTTCCTTTGAAAGTGCCTTAAGCGACTTACAAGCATTCAACAGAAATTCACATGCGTTTCACTGAAAGAGAAGCAGTCTGTTCCAACACTTCAATTCACTGTGCGAAGTGAATGGAGTGTTGCTTCACTTTCTAAATGCTGTCCTTTAGAGAAAATCACTTTCCTTTGAAAGTGCCTTAAGCTACTTACAAGCATTCAACAGAAACTCACATGCGTTTCACTGAAAGAGAAGCAGTCTGTTCCAACACTTCAATTCACTGTGCGAAGTTAATGGAGTGTTGCTTCACTTTCTAAATGCTGTCCTTTAGAGAAAATCACTTTCCTTTGAAAGTGCCTTAAGCTACTTACAAGCATTCAACAGAAATTCACATGCATTTCACTGAAAGAGAAGCAGTCTGTTCCAACACTTGAATTCACTGTGCGCAGTGAAAGGAGTGTTGCTTCACTTTCTAAATGCTGTCCTTTCAGAGAAAATCACTTCGCTTTGAAAGTGCCTTAAGCTACTTACAAGCATTCACAAAAAACTCATATCTATTTCTCTGAAAGAGAAGTAGTCTGTTCCAACACTTCAATTCACGGTGCGTTGTGAATGGAGTGTTGCTTCACTTTCTAAATGCTGTCCTTTAAGAGAAAATCACTTTCCTTTGAAAGTGCCTTAAGCTACTTACAAGCATTCAACAGAAATTCACATGCGTTTCTCTGAAAGAGAAGCAGTCTGTTCTAACACTTCAAGTCACTATGTGAAGTGAATGGAGTGTTGCTTCACTTTCTAAATGCTGTCCTTTCAAAGAAAATCACTTTCCTTTGAAATTGCCTTAAGCTACTTACAAGCATTCACAAAAAACTCATATCTGTTTCTCTGAAAGAGAAGTAGTCTCTTCCAACACTTCAATTCACTGTGCGTTGTGAATGGAGTGTTGCTTCACTTTCTAAATGCTGTCTTTTAGAGAAAATCACTTTCCTTTGAAAGTGCCTTAAGCTACTTACAAGCATTCAACAGAAATTCACATGCGTTTCTCTGAAAGAGAAGCAGTCTGTTCCAACACTTCAAGTCACTATGTGAAGTGAATGAAGTGTTGCTTCACTTTCTAAATGCTGTCCTTTCAGAGAAAATCACTTTCCTTTGAAAGTGCCTTAAGCTACTTACAAGCATTCACAAAAAACTCATATCTGTTTCTCTGAAAGAGAAGTAGTCTCTTCCAACACTTCAATTCACTGTGCGTTGTGAATGGAGTGTTGCTTCACTTTCTAAATGCTGTCCTTTCAGAGAAAATCACTTTCCTTTGAAAGTGCCTTAAGCTACTCATAAGCATTCAACAGAAATACACATGCGTTTCTCTGAAAGAGAAGCAGTCTGTTCCAACACTTCAATTCACAGTGCGAAGTGAATGGAGTGTTGCTTCACTTTGTAAATGCTGTCCTTTCAGAGAAAATCGCTTTCCTTTGAAAGTTCCTTAATCTACTTACAAGCATTCAACAAAAATTCACATGCGTTTCTCTGAAAGAGAAGCAGTCTGTTCCAACACTTCAATTCACAGTGCGAAGTGAATGGAGTGTTGCTTCACTTTCTAAATGCTGTCCTTTCAGAGAAAATCACTTTCCTTTGAAAGTGCCTTAAGCTACTTACAAGCATTCACAAAAAGCTCATATCTGTTTCTCTGAAAGAGAAGTAGTCTGCTCCAACACTTCAATTCACTGTGCGTAGTAAATGGAGTGTTGCTTCACTTTCTAACTGCTGTCCTTTCAGAGAAAATCACTTTCCTTTGATAGTGCCTTAAGCTACTTACAAACATTCACAAGAAACTCACATGCATTTTTCTGAAAGAGAAGCAGTCTGTTCCAACACTTCAGTTCACTGTGCGAAGTGAATGGAGTGTTGCTTCACTTTCTAAATGCTGTCCTTTCAGAGAAAATCACTTTCCTTTGAAAGTGCCTTAGGCTACTTACAAGAATTTAACAGAAATTCACATGCGTTTCTTTGAAAAAGAAGCAGTCTGTTCCAGCAGTTCAATTCACTATGTGAAGTGAATGGAGTATTGCTTCACTTTCTAAATACTGTCCTTTCAGAGAAAATCACTTTCCTTTGTAAGTGCCTTAAGCTACTTACAAGCATTCAACAGAAATTCACATGCGTTACTCTGAAAGAGAAGCAGTCTGTTCCAACACTTCAATTCACAGTGCGAAGTGAATGAACTGTTGCTTCACTTTGTAAAGGCTGTCTTTTCAGAGAAAATCACTTTCCTTTGAAAGTGCCTTAAGCTACTTACAAGCATTCACAAATAACTCATATCTGTTTCTCTGAAAGAGAAGTAGTCTGTTCCAACACTTCAATTCACTGTGCGTTGTGAATGGACTGTTGCTTCACTTTCTAAATGCTGTCCTTTCAGAGAAAATCACTTTCCTTTGAAAGTGCCTTAAGCTACTTGCAAGCATTCAACAGAAATTCACATGCGTTTCACTGAAAGAGAAGCAGTCTGTTCCAACACTTCAATTCACTGTGCGAAGTGAATGGAGTGTTGCTTCACTTTCTAAATGCTGTCCTTTCAGAGAAAATCATTTTCCTTTGAAAGTGCCTTAAGCTACTTACAAGCATTCAACAGAAATTCACATGCATTTCCCTGAAAGGGAAGCAGTCTGTTCCAACACTTCAATTCACTGTGCGAAGTGAATGGAGTGTTGCATCACTTTCTAAAT
Organism: Myodes glareolus; assembly: GCF_982192425.1. Taxonomy (NCBI): domain Eukaryota; kingdom Metazoa; phylum Chordata; class Mammalia; order Rodentia; family Cricetidae; genus Myodes; species Myodes glareolus. The sequence continues at coordinate 67,181 of NC_142037.1, read as the reverse complement.
GCTGTCCTTTCAGAGGAAATCACTTTCCTTTGAAAGTGCCTTAAGCTACTTACAAGCATTCACAAAAAACTCATATCTGTTTCTCTGAAAGTGAAGTAGTCTCTTCCAACACTTCAATTCACTGTGCGTTGAGAATGGAGTGTTGCTTCACTTTCTAAATGCTGTCCTTTCAGAGAAAATCACTTTCCTTTGAAAGTACCTTAAGCTGCTCATAAGCATTCAACAGAAATACACATGCGTTTTTCTGAAAGAGAAGCAATCTGTTCCAACACTTCAATTCACAGTGCGAAGTGAATAGACTGTTGCTTCACTTTGTAAATGCTGTCCTTTCAGAGAAAATCACTTTCCTTTGAAAGTGCCTTAAGCTACTTACAAGCATTCAACCGAAATTCACATGCATTTCACTGAAAGAGAAGCAGTCTGTTCCAATACTTCAATTCACTGTGCGAAGTGAATGGAGTGTTGCTTCACTTTCTAAATGCTGTCCTTTCAGAGAAAATCACTTTCCTTTGAAAGTGCCTTAAGCTACTTACAAGCATTCACAAAAAACTCATATCTGTTTCTCTGAAAGAGAAGTAGTCTCTTCCAACACTTCAATTCACTGTGCGTTGTGAATGGAGTGTTGCTTCACTTTCTAAATGCTGTCCTTTCAAAGAAAATCACTTTCCTTTGAAAGTGCCTTAAGCTACTCATAAGCATTCAACAGAAATACACATGCGTTTCTCTGAAAGAGAAGCAGTCTGTTCCAACACTTCAATTCACAGTGCGAAGTGAATGGAGTGTTGCTTCACTTTGTAAATGCTGTCCTTTCAGAGAAAATCGCTTTCCTTTGAAAGTTCCTTAATCTACTTACAAGCATTCAACAAAAATTCACATGCGTTTCTCTGAAAGAGAAGCAGTCTGTTCCAACACTTCAATTCACAGTGCGAAGTGAATGGATTGTTGCTTCACTTTCTAAATGCTGTCCTTTCAGAGAAAATCACTTTCCTTTGAAAGTGCCTTAAGCTACTTACAAGCATTCACAAAAAGCTCATATCTGTTTCTCTGAAAGAGAAGTAGTCTGCTCCAACACTTCAATTCACTGTGCGTAGTAAATGGAGTGTTGCTTCACTTTCTAACTGCTGTCCTTTCAGAGAAAATCACTTTCCTTTGATAGTGCCTTAAGCTACTTACAAACATTCACAAGAAACTCACATGCATTTTTCTGAAAGAGAAGCAGTCTGTTCCAACACTTCAGTTCACTGTGCGAAGTGAATGGAGTGTTGCTTCACTTTCTAAATGCTGTCCTTTCAGAGAAAATCACTTTCCTTTGAAAGTGCCTTAGGCTACTTACAAGAATTTAACAGAAATTCACATGCGTTTCTTTGAAAAAGAAGCAGTCTGTTCCAACAGTTCAATTCACTATGTGAAGTGAATGGAGTATTGCTTCACTTTCTAAATACTGTCCTTTCAGAGAAAATCACTTTCCTTTGTAAGTGCCTTAAGCTACTTACAAGCATTCAACAGAAATTCACATGCGTTACTCTGAAAGAGAAGCAGTCTGTTCCAACACTTCAATTCACAGTGCGAAGTGAATGAACTGTTGCTTCACTTTGTAAAGGCTGTCTTTTCAGAGAAAATCACTTTCCTTTGAAAGTGCCTTAAGCTACTTACAAGCATTCACAAATAACTCATATCTGTTTCTCTGAAAGAGAAGTAGTCTGTTCCAACACTTCAATTCACTGTGCGTTGTGAATGGACTGTTGCTTCACTTTCTAAATGCTGTCCTTTCAGAGAAAATCACTTTCCTTTGAAAGTGCCTTAAGCTACTTGCAAGCATTCAACAGAAATTCACATGCGTTTCACTGAAAGAGAAGCAGTCTGTTCCAACACTTCAATTCACTGTGCGAAGTGAATGGAGTGTTGCTTCACTTTCTAAATGCTGTCCTTTCAGAGAAAATCATTTTCCTTTGAAAGTGCCTTAAGCTACTTACAAGCATTCAACAGAAATTCACATGCATTTCCCTGAAAGGGAAGCAGTCTGTTCCAACACTTCAATTCACTGTGCGAAGTGAATGGAGTGTTGCATCACTTTCTAAATGCTGTCCTTTCAGAGGAAATCACTTTCCTTTGAAAGTGCCTTAAGCTACTTACAAGCATTCACAAAAAACTCATATCTGTTTCTCTGAAAGTGAAGTAGTCTCTTCCAACACTTCAATTCACTGTGCGTTGAGAATGGAGTGTTGCTTCACTTTCTAAATGCTGTCCTTTCAGAGAAAATCACTTTCCTTTGAAAGTACCTTAAGCTGCTCATAAGCATTCAACAGAAATACACATGCGTTTTTCTGAAAGAGAAGCAATCTGTTCCAACACTTCAATTCACAGTGCGAAGTGAATAGACTGTTGCTTCACTTTGTAAATGCTGTCCTTTCAGAGAAAATCACTTTCCTTTGAAAGTGCCTTAAGCTACTTACAAGCATTCAACCGAAATTCACATGCATTTCACTGAAAGAGAAGCAGTCTGTTCCAACACTTCAATTCACTGTGCGAAGTGAATGGAGTGTTGCTTCACTTTCTAAATGCTGTCCTTTCAGAGAAAATCACTTTCCTTTGAAAGTGCCTTAAGCTACTTACAAGCATTCAACAGAAATTCACATGCATTTTTCTGTAAGAGAAGCCGTCTGTTCCAACACTTCAGTTCACATTGCGAAGTGAATGGAGTGTTGCTTCACTTTCTAAATGCTGTTCTTTCAGAGAAAATCACTTTCCTTTGAAAGTGCCTTAAGCTACTTACAAGCATTCAACAGAAACTCACATGCGTTTCACTGAAAGAGAAGCAGTCTGTTCCAACACTTCAATTCACTGTGCGAAGTTAATGGAGTGTTGCTTCACTTTCTAAATGCTGTCCTTTAGAGAAAATCACTTTCCTTTGAAAGTGCCTTAAGCTACTTACAAGCATTCAACAGAAATTCACATGCATTTCACTGAAAGAGAAGCAGTCTGTTCCAACACTTGAATTCACTGTGCGCAGTGAAAGGAGTGTTGCTTCACTTTCTAAATGCTGTCCTTTCAGAGAAAATCACTTCGCTTTGAAAGTGCCTTAAGCTACTTACAAGCATTCACAAAAAACTCATATCTGTTTCTCTGAAAGAGAAGTAGTCTGTTCCAACACTTCAATTCACTGTGCGTTGTGAATGGAGTGTTGCTTCACTTTCTAAATGCTGTCCTTTCAGAGAAAATCACTTTCCTTTGAAAGTGCCTTAAGCTACTTACAAGCATTCAACAGAAATTCACATGCGTTTCTCTGAAAGAGAAGCAGTCTGTTCTAACACTTCAAGTCACTATGTGAAGTGAATGGAGTGTTGCTTCACTTTCTAAATGCTGTCCTTTCAAAGAAAATCACTTTCCTTTGAAATTGCCTTAAGCTACTTACAAGCATTCACAAAAAACTCATATCTGTTTCTCTGAAAGAGAAGTAGTCTCTTCCAACACTTCAATTCACTGTGCGTTGTGAATGGAGTGTTGCTTCACTTTCTAAATGCTGTCTTTTAGAGAAAATCACTTTCCTTTGAAAGTGCCTTAAGCTACTTACAAGCATTCAACAGAAATTCACATGCGTTTCTCTGAAAGAGAAGCAGTCTGTTCCAACACTTCAAGTCACTATGTGAAGTGAATGAAGTGTTGCTTCACTTTCTAAATGCTGTCCTTTCAGAGAAAATCACTTTCCTTTGAAAGTGCCTTAAGCTACTTACAAGCATTCACAAAAAACTCATATCTGTTTCTCTGAAAGAGAAGTAGTCTCTTCCAACACTTCAATTCACTGTGCGTTGTGAATGGAGTGTTGCTTCACTTTCTAAATGCTGTCCTTTCAGAGAAAATCACTTTCCTTTGAAAGTGCCTTAAGCTACTCATAAGCATTCAACAGAAATACACATGCGTTTCTCTGAAAGAGAAGCAGTCTGTTCCAACACTTCAATTCACAGTGCGAAGTGAATGGAGTGTTGCTTCACTTTGTAAATGCTGTCCTTTCAGAGAAAATCGCTTTCCTTTGAAAGTTCCTTAATCTACTTACAAGCATTCAACAAAAATTCACATGCGTTTCTCTGAAAGAGAAGCAGTCTGTTCCAACACTTCAATTCACAGTGCGAAGTGAATGGAGTGTTGCTTCACTTTCTAAATGCTGTCCTTTCAGAGAAAATCACTTTCCTTTGAAAGTGCCTTAAGCTACTTACAAGCATTCACAAAAAGCTCATATCTGTTTCTCTGAAAGAGAAGTAGTCTGCTCCAACACTTCAATTCACTGTGCGTAGTAAATGGAGTGTTGCTTCACTTTCTAACTGCTGTCCTTTCAGAGAAAATCACTTTCCTTTGATAGTGCCTTAAGCTACTTACAAGCATTCACAAGAAACTCACATGCATTTTTCTGAAAGAGAAGCAGTCTGTTCCAACACTTCAGTTCACTGTGCGAAGTGAATGGAGTGTTGCTTCACTTTCTAAATGCTGTCCTTTCAGAGAAAATCACTTTCCTTTGAAAGTGCCTTAGGCTACTTACAAGAATTTAACAGAAATTCACATGCGTTTCTTTGAAAAAGAAGCAGTCTGTTCCAACAGTTCAATTCACTATGTGAAGTGAATGGAGTATTGCTTCACTTTCTAAATACTGTCCTTTCAGAGAAAATCACTTTCCTTTGTAAGTGCCTTAAGCTACTTACAAGCATTCAACAGAAATTCACATGCGTTACTCTGAAAGAGAAGCAGTCTGTTCCAACACTTCAATTCACAGTGCGAAGTGAATGAACTGTTGCTTCACTTTGTAAAGGCTGTCTTTTCAGAGAAAATCACTTTCCTTTGAAAGTGCCTTAAGCTACTTACAAGCATTCACAAATAACTCATATCTGTTTCTCTGAAAGAGAAGTAGTCTGTTCCAACACTTCAATTCACTGTGCGTTGTGAATGGACTGTTGCTTCACTTTCTAAATGCTGTCCTTTCAGAGAAAATCACTTTCCTTTGAAAGTGCCTTAAGCTACTTGCAAGCATTCAACAGAAATTCACATGCGTTTCACTGAAAGAGAAGCAGTCTGTTCCAACACTTCAATTCACTGTGCGAAGTGAATGGAGTGTTGCTTCACTTTCTAAATGCTGTCCTTTCAGAGAAAATCATTTTCCTTTGAAAGTGCCTTAAGCTACTTACAAGCATTCAACAGAAATTCACATGCATTTCCCTGAAAGGGAAGCAGTCTGTTCCAACACTTCAATTCACTGTGCGAAGTGAATGGAGTGTTGCATCACTTTCTAAATGCTGTCCTTTCAGAGGAAATCACTTTCCTTTGAAAGTGCCTTAAGCTACTTACAAGCATTCACAAAAAACTCATATCTGTTTCTCTGAAAGTGAAGTAGTCTCTTCCAACACTTCAATTCACTGTGCGTTGAGAATGGAGTGTTGCTTCACTTTCTAAATGCTGTCCTTTCAGAGAAAATCACTTTCCTTTGAAAGTACCTTAAGCTGCTCATAAGCATTCAACAGAAATACACATGCGTTTTTCTGAAAGAGAAGCAATCTGTTCCAACACTTCAATTCACAGTGCGAAGTGAATAGACTGTTGCTTCACTTTGTAAATGCTGTCCTTTCAGAGAAAATCACTTTCCTTTGAAAGTGCCTTAAGCTACTTACAAGCATTCAACCGAAATTCACATGCATTTCACTGAAAGAGAAGCAGTCTGTTCCAACACTTCAATTCACTGTGCGAAGTGAATGGAGTGTTGCTTCACTTTCTAAATGCTGTCCTTTCAGAGAAAATCACTTTCCTTTGAAAGTGCCTTAAGCTACTTACAAGTATTCAACAGAAATTCACATGCATTTTTCTGTAAGAGAAGCCGTCTGTTCCAACACTTCAGTTCACATTGCAAAGTGAATGGAGTGTTGCTTCACTTTCTAAATGCTGTCCTTTCAGAGAAAATCACTTTCCTTTGAAAGTGCCTTAAGCTACTTACAAGCATTCAACAGAAATTCACATGCATTTCACTGAAAGAGAAGCAGTCTGTTCCAACACTTCAATTCACTGTGCGAAGTGAATGGAGTGTTGCTTCACTTTCTAAATGCTGTTCTTTCAGAGAAAATCACTTTCCTTTGAAAGTGCCTTAAGCTACTTACAAGCATTCACAAAAAGCTCATATCTGTTTCTCTGAAAGAGAAGTAGTCTGCTCCAACACTTCAATTCACTGTGCGTAGTAAATGGAGTGTTGCTTCACTTTCTAACTGCTGTCCTTTCAGAGAAAATCACTTTCCTTTGATAGTGCCTTAAGCTACTTACAAGCATTCACAAGAAACTCACATGCATTTTTCTGAAAGAGAAGCAGTCTGTTCCAACACTTCAGTTCACTGTGCGAAGTGAATGGAGTGTTGCTTCACTTTCTAAATGCTGTCCTTTCAGAGAAAATCACTTTCCTTTGAAAGTGCCTTAGGCTACTTACAAGCATTTAACCGAAATTCACATGCGTTTCTTTGAAAAAGAAGCAGTCTGTTCCAACAGTTTAATTCACTATGTGAAGTGAATGGAGTATTGCTTCACTTTCTAAATACTGTCCTTTCAGAGAAAATCACTTTCCTTTGTAAGTGCCTTAAGCTACTTACAAGCATTCAACAGAAATTCACATGCGTTACTCTGAAAGAGAAGCAGTCTGTTCCAACACTTCAATTCACAGTGCGAAGTGAATGAACTGTTGCTTCACTTTGTAAAGGCTGTCTTTTCAGAGAAAATCACTTTCCTTTGAAAGTGCCTTAAGCTACTTACAAGCATTCACAAATAACTCATATCTGTTTCTCTGAAAGAGAAGTAGTCTGTTCCAACACTTCAATTCACTGTGCGTTGTGAATGGACTGTTGCTTCACTTTCTAAATGCTGTCCTTTCAGAGAAAATCACTTTCCTTTGAAAGTGCCTTAAGCTACTTGCAAGCATTCAACAGAAATTCACATGCGTTTCACTGAAAGAGAAGCAGTCTGTTCCAACACTTCAATTCACTGTGCGAAGTGAATGGAGTGTTGCTTCACTTTCTAAATGCTGTCCTTTCAGAGAAAATCATTTTCCTTTGAAAGTGCCTTAAGCTACTTACAAGCATTCAACAGAAATTCACATGCATTTCCCTGAAAGGGAAGCAGTCTGTTCCAACACTTCAATTCACTGTGCGAAGTGAATGGAGTGTTGCATCACTTTCTAAATGCTGTCCTTTCAGAGGAAATCACTTTCCTTTGAAAGTGCCTTAAGCTACTTACAAGCATTCACAAAAAACTCATATCTGTTTCTCTGAAAGTGAAGTAGTCTCTTCCAACACTTCAATTCACTGTGCGTTGAGAATGGAGTGTTGCTTCACTTTCTAAATGCTGTCCTTTCAGAGAAAATCACTTTCCTTTGAAAGTACCTTAAGCTGCTCATAAGCATTCAACAGAAATACACATGCGTTTTTCTGAAAGAGAAGCAATCTGTTCCAACACTTCAATTCACAGTGCGAAGTGAATAGACTGTTGCTTCACTTTGTAAATGCTGTCCTTTCAGAGAAAATCACTTTCCTTTGAAAGTGCCTTAAGCTACTTACAAGCATTCAACCGAAATTCACATGCATTTCACTGAAAGAGAAGCAGTCTGTTCCAACACTTCAATTCACTGTGCGAAGTGAATGGAGTGTTGCTTCACTTTCTAAATGCTGTCCTTTCAGAGAAAATCACTTTCCTTTGAAAGTGCCTTAAGCTACTTACAAGCATTCAACAGAAATTCACATGCATTTTTCTGTAAGAGAAGCCGTCTGTTCCAACACTTCAGTTCACATTGCGAAGTGAATGGAGTGTTGCTTCACTTTCTAAATGCTGTCCTTTCAGAGAAAATCACTTTCCTTTGAAAGTGCCTTAAGCTACTTACAAGCATTCACAAAAAACTCATATCTGTTTCTCTGAAAGAGAAGTAGTCTCTTCCAACACTTCAATTCACTGTGCGTTGTGAATGGAGTGTTGCTTCACTTTCTAAATGCTGTCCTTTCAGAGAAAATCACTTTCCTTTGAAAGTGCCTTAAGCTACTCATAAGCATTCAACAGAAATACACATGCGTTTCTCTGAAAGAGAAGCAGTCTGTTCCAACACTTCAATTCACAGTGCGAAGTGAATGGAGTGTTGCTTCACTTTGTAAATGCTGTCCTTTCAGAGAAAATCGCTTTCCTTTGAAAGTTCCTTAATCTACTTACAAGCATTCAACAAAAATTCACATGCGTTTCTCTGAAAGAGAAGCAGTCTGTTCCAACACTTCAATTCACAGTGCGAAGTGAATGGAGTGTTGCTTCACTTTCTAAATGCTGTCCTTTCAGAGAAAATCACTTTCCTTTGAAAGTGCCTTAAGCTACTTACAAGCATTCACAAAAAGCTCATATCTGTTTCTCTGAAAGAGAAGTAGTCTGCTCCAACACTTCAATTCACTGTGCGTAGTAAATGGAGTGTTGCTTCACTTTCTAACTGCTGTCCTTTCAGAGAAAATCACTTTCCTTTGATAGTGCCTTAAGCTACTTACAAGCATTCACAAGAAACTCACATGCATTTTTCTGAAAGAGAAGCAGTCTGTTCCAACACTTCAGTTCACTGTGCGAAGTGAATGGAGTGTTGCTTCACTTTCTAAATGCTGTCCTTTCAGAGAAAATCACTTTCCTTTGAAAGTGCCTTAGGCTACTTACAAGCATTTAACAGAAATTCACATGCGTTTCTTTGAAAAAGAAGCAGTCTGTTCCAACAGTTTAATTCACTATGTGAAGTGAATGGAGTATTGCTTCACTTTCTAAATACTGTCCTTTCAGAGAAAATCACTTTCCTTTGTAAGTGCCTTAAGCTACTTACAAGCATTCAACAGAAATTCACATGCGTTACTCTGAAAGAGAAGCAGTCTGTTCCAACACTTCAATTCACAGTGCGAAGTGAATGAACTGTTGCTTCACTTTGTAAAGGCTGTCTTTTCAGAGAAAATCACTTTCCTTTGAAAGTGCCTTAAGCTACTTACAAGCATTCACAAATAACTCATATCTGTTTCTCTGAAAGAGAAGTAGTCTGTTCCAACACTTCAATTCACTGTGCGTTGTGAATGGACTGTTGCTTCACTTTCTAAATGCTGTCCTTTCAGAGAAAATCACTTTCCTTTGAAAGTGCCTTAAGCTACTTGCAAGCATTCAACAGAAATTCACATGCGTTTCACTGAAAGAGAAGCAGTCTGTTCCAACACTTCAATTCACTGTGCGAAGTGAATGGAGTGTTGCTTCACTTTCTAAATGCTGTCCTTTCAGAGAAAATCATTTTCCTTTGAAAGTGCCTTAAGCTACTTACAAGCATTCAACAGAAATTCACATGCATTTCCCTGAAAGGGAAGCAGTCTGTTCCAACACTTCAATTCACTGTGCGAAGTGAATGGAGTGTTGCATCACTTTCTAAATGCTGTCCTTTCAGAGGAAATCACTTTCCTTTGAAAGTGCCTTAAGCTACTTACAAGCATTCACAAAAAACTCATATCTGTTTCTCTGAAAGTGAAGTAGTCTCTTCCAACACTTCAATTCACTGTGCGTTGAGAATGGAGTGTTGCTTCACTTTCTAAATGCTGTCCTTTCAGAGAAAATCACTTTCCTTTGAAAGTACCTTAAGCTGCTCATAAGCATTCAACAGAAATACACATGCGTTTTTCTGAAAGAGAAGCAATCTGTTCCAACACTTCAATTCACAGTGCGAAGTGAATAGACTGTTGCTTCACTTTGTAAATGCTGTCCTTTCAGAGAAAATCACTTTCCTTTGAAAGTGCCTTAAGCTACTTACAAGCATTCAACCGAAATTCACATGCATTTCACTGAAAGAGAAGCAGTCTGTTCCAACACTTCAATTCACTGTGCGAAGTGAATGGAGTGTTGCTTCACTTTCTAAATGCTGTCCTTTCAGAGAAAATCACTTTCCTTTGAAAGTGCCTTAAGCTACTTACAAGCATTCAACAGAAATTCACATGCATTTTTCTGTAAGAGAAGCCGTCTGTTCCAACACTTCAGTTCACATTGCGAAGTGAATGGAGTGTTGCTTCACTTTCTAAATGCTGTCCTTTCAGAGAAAATCACTTTCCTTTGAAAGCGCCTTAAGCTACTTACAAGCATTCAACAGAAATTCACATGCATTTCACTGAAAGAGAAGCAGTCTGTTCCAACACTTCAATTCACTGTGCGAAGTGAATGGAGTGTTGCTTCACTTTCTAAATGCTGTTCTTTCAGAGAAAATCACTTTCCTTTGAAAGTGCCTTAAGCTACTTACAAGAATTCAACAGAAATTCACATGCATTTCACTGAAAGAGAAATAGTCTGCTCCAACACTTCAATTCACTGTGCGTTGTGAATGGAGTGTTGCTTCACTTTCTAAATGATGTCCTTTCAGAGAAAATCACTTTCCTTTGAAAGTGCCTTAAGCTAATTACAAGCATTCAACAGAAATTCACATGCATTTCTCTGAAAGAGAAGCAGTCGGTTCCAACACTTCAATTCACTATGTGAAGTGAATGGAGTGTTGCTTCACTTTCTAAATGATGTCCTTTCAGAGAAAATCACTTTCCTTTGAAAGTGCCTTAAGCTACTTTCAAGCATTCAACAGAAATTCACATGCGTTTAACTGAAAGAGAAGCAGTCTGTTCCAACACTTCATTTCACTGTGCGAAGTGAATGGAGTGTTGCTTCACTTTCTAAATGCTGTCCTTTCAGAGAAAATCACTTTCCTTTGAAAGTGCCTTAAGATACTTACAAGCATTCAACAGAAATTCACATGCATTTCACTGAAAGAGAAGCAGTCTGTTCCAACACTTCAATTCACTGTGCGAAGTGAATGGAGTGTTGCTTCACTTTCTAAATGCTGTCCTTTCAGAGAAAATCACTTTTCTTTGAAAGTGCCTTAAGCTACTTACAAGCATTCACAAAAAACTCATATCTGTTTCTCTGAAAGAGAAGTAGTCTGTTCCAACACTTCAATTCACTGTGCGTTGTGAATGGAGTGTTGCTTCACTTTCTAAATGCTGTCCTTTCAGAGAAAATCACTTTCCTTTGAAAGTGCCTTAAGCTACTCATAAGCATTCAACAGAAATACACATGCGTTTCTCTGAAAGAGAAGCAGTCTGTTCCAACACTTCAATTCACAGTGCGAAGTGAATGGACTGTTGCTTCACTTTGTAAATGCTGTCCTTTCAGAGAAAATCACTTTCCTTTGAAAGTGCCTGAAGCTACTTACAAGCATTCAACAGAAATTCACATGCGTTTCTCTGAAAGAGAAGCAGTCTGTTCCAACACTTCAATTCACTGTGCGAAGTGAATGGAGTGTTGCTTCACTTTCTAAATGCTGTCCTTTCAGAGAAAATCACTTTCCTTAGAAAGTGCCTTAAGCTACTTACAAGCATTCACAAAAAACTCATATCTGTTTCTCTGAAAGAGAAGTAGTCTGTTCCAACACTTCAATTCACTGTGCGTAGTGAATGGAGTGTTGCTTCACTTTCTAAATGCTGTCCTTTCAGAGAAAATCACTTTCCTTTGAAAGTGCCTTAAGCTACTTACAAGCATTCACAAGAAACTCACATGCATTTTTCTGAAAGAGAAGCAGTCTGTTCCAACACTTCAGTTCACTGTGCGAAGTGAATGGAGTGTTGCTTCACTTTCTAAATGCTCTCCTTTTAGAGAAAATCACTCTCTTTTGAAACTTCATTAAGATACTTACAAGCATTCACAAGAAACTCACATCTGTTTCTCTGAAAGAGAAGCAGTCTGTTCCAACACTTCAATTCACTATGTGAAGTGAATGGTGTATTGCTTCACTTTCTAAATGCTGTCCTTTCAGAGAAAATCACTTTCCTTTGAAAGTGCCTTAAGCTACTTACAAGCATTCAACAGAAATTCACATGCGTTACTCTGAAAGAGAAGCAGTCTGTTCCAACACTTCAATTCACAGTGCGAAGTGAATGAACTGTTGCTTCACTTTGTAAAGGCTGTCCTTTCAGAGAAAATCACTTTCCTTTGAAAGTGCCTTAAGCTACTTACAAGCATTCACAAAAAACTCATATCTGTTTCTCTGAAAGAGAAGAAGTCTGTTCCAACACTTCAATTCACTGGGCGTAGTGAATGGAGTGTTGCTTCACTTTCTAAATGCTGTCCTTTCAGAGAAAATCACCTTCCTTTGAAAGTGCCTTAAGCTACTCATAAGCATTCAACAGAAATACACATGCGTTTCTCTGAAAGAGAAGCAGTCTGTTCCAACACTTCAATTCACAGTGCGAAGTGAATGGACTGTTGCTTCACTTTGTAAATGCTGTCCTTTCAGAGAAAATCACTTTCCTTTGAAAGTGCCTTAAGCTACTTACAAGCATTCAACAGAAATTCACATGCGTTTCTCTGAAAGAGAAGCAGTCTGTTCCAACACTTCAATTCACATAGCGAAGTGAATGAACTGTTGCTTCACTTTCTAAATGCTGTCCTTTCAGAGAAAATCACTTTCCTTTGAAAGTGCCTTAAGCTACTTACAAGCATTCAACAGAAATTCACATGCGTTTCACTGAAAGAGAAGCAGTCTGTTCCAACACTTCAATTCACTGTGCGAAGTGAATGGAGTGTTGCTTCACTTTCTAAATGCTGTCCTTTCAGAGAAAATCATTTTCCTTTGAAAGTGCCTTAAGCTACTTACAAGCATTCAACAGAAATTCACATGCATTTCCCTGAAAGAGAAGCAGTCTGTTCCAACACTTCAATTCACTGTGCGAAGTGAATGGAGTGTTGCATCACTTTCTAAATGCTGTCCTTTCAGAGAAAATCACTTTCCTTTGAAAGTGCCTTAAGCTACTTACAAGCATTCACAAAAAACTCATGTCTGTTTCTCTGAAAGAGAAGTAGTCTCTTCCAACACTTCAATTCACTGTGCATTGTGAATGGAGTGTTGCTTCACTTTCTAAATGCTGTCCTTTCAGAGAAAATCACTTTCCTTTGAAAGTGCCTTAAGCTGCTCATAAGCATTCAACAGAAATACACATGCGTTTTTCTGAAAGAGAAGCAATCTGTTCCAACACTTCAATCACAGTGCGAAGTGAATAGACTGTTGCTTCACTTTGTAAATGCTGTCCTTTCAGAGAAAATCACTTTCCTTTGAAAGTGCCTTAAGCTACTTACAAGCATTCAACCGAAATTCACATGCATTTCACTGAAAGAGAAGCAGTCTGTTCCAACACTTCAATTCACTGTGCGAAGTGAATGGAGTGTTGCTTCACTTTCTAAATGCTGTCCTTTCAGAGAAAATCACTTTCCTTTGAAAGTGCCTTAAGCTACTTACAAGCATTCAACAGAAACTCACATGCGTTTCACTGAAAGAGAAGCAGTCTGTTCCAACACTTCAATTCACAGTGCGAAGTGAATGGAGTGTTGCTTCACTTTGTAAATGCTGTCCTTTCAGAGAAAATCGCTTTCCTTTGAAAGTTCCTTAATCTACTTACAAGCATTCAACAAAAATTCACATGCGTTTCTCTGAAAGAGAAGCAGTCTGTTCCAACACTTCAATTCACAGTGCGAAGTGAATGGAGTGTTGCTTCACTTTCTAAATGCTGTCCTTTCAGAGAAAATCACTTTCCTTTGAAAGTGCCTTAAGCTACTTACAAGCATTCACAAAAAGCTCATATCTGTTTCTCTGAAAGAGAAGTAGTCTGCTCCAACACTTCAATTCACTGTGCGTAGTAAATGGAGTGTTGCTTCACTTTCTAACTGCTGTCCTTTCAGAGAAAATCACTTTCCTTTGATAGTGCCTTAAGCTACTTACAAGCATTCACAAGAAACTCACATGCATTTTTCTGAAAGAGAAGCAGTCTGTTCCAACACTTCAGTTCACTGTGCGAAGTGAATGGAGTGTTGCTTCACTTTCTAAATGCTGTCCTTTCAGAGAAAATCACTTTCCTTTGAAAGTGCCTTAGGCTACTTACAAGCATTTAACAGAAATTCACATGCGTTTCTTTGAAAAAGAAGCAGTCTGTTCCAACAGTTTAATTCACTATGTGAAGTGAATGGAGTATTGCTTCACTTTCTAAATACTGTCCTTTCAGAGAAAATCACTTTCCTTTGTAAGTGCCTTAAGCTACTTACAAGCATTCAACAGAAATTCACATGCGTTACTCTGAAAGAGAAGCAGTCTGTTCCAACACTTCAATTCACAGTGCGAAGTGAATGAACTGTTGCTTCACTTTGTAAAGGCTGTCTTTTCAGAGAAAATCACTTTCCTTTGAAAGTGCCTTAAGCTACTTACAAGCATTCACAAATAACTCATATCTGTTTCTCTGAAAGAGAAGTAGTCTGTTCCAACACTTCAATTCACTGTGCGTTGTGAATGGACTGTTGCTTCACTTTCTAAATGCTGTCCTTTCAGAGAAAATCACTTTCCTTTGAAAGTGCCTTAAGCTACTTGCAAGCATTCAACAGAAATTCACATGCGTTTCACTGAAAGAGAAGCAGTCTGTTCCAACACTTCAATTCACTGTGCGAAGTGAATGGAGTGTTGCTTCACTTTCTAAATGCTGTCCTTTCAGAGAAAATCATTTTCCTTTGAAAGTGCCTTAAGCTACTTACAAGCATTCAACAGAAATTCACATGCATTTCCCTGAAAGGGAAGCAGTCTGTTCCAACACTTCAATTCACTGTGCGAAGTGAATGGAGTGTTGCATCACTTTCTAAATGCTGTCCTTTCAGAGGAAATCACTTTCCTTTGAAAGTGCCTTAAGCTACTTACAAGCATTCACAAAAAACTCATATCTGTTTCTCTGAAAGTGAAGTAGTCTCTTCCAACACTTCAATTCACTGTGCGTTGAGAATGGAGTGTTGCTTCACTTTCTAAATGCTGTCCTTTCAGAGAAAATCACTTTCCTTTGAAAGTACCTTAAGCTGCTCATAAGCATTCAACAGAAATACACATGCGTTTTTCTGAAAGAGAAGCAATCTGTTCCAACACTTCAATTCACAGTGCGAAGTGAATAGACTGTTGCTTCACTTTGTAAATGCTGTCCTTTCAGAGAAAATCACTTTCCTTTGAAAGTGCCTTAAGCTACTTACAAGCATTCAACCGAAATTCACATGCATTTCACTGAAAGAGAAGCAGTCTGTTCCAACACTTCAATTCACTGTGCGAAGTGAATGGAGTGTTGCTTCACTTTCTAAATGCTGTCCTTTCAGAGAAAATCACTTTCCTTTGAAAGTGCCTTAAGCTACTTACAAGCATTCAACAGAAATTCACATGCATTTTTCTGTAAGAGAAGCCGTCTGTTCCAACACTTCAGTTCACATTGCGAAGTGAATGGAGTGTTGCTTCACTTTCTAAATGCTGTCCTTTCAGAGAAAATCACTTTCCTTTGAAAGTGCCTTAAGCTACTTACAAGCATTCAACAGAAATTCACATGCATTTCACTGAAAGAGAAGCAGTCTGTTCCAACACTTCAATTCACTGTGCGAAGTGAATGGAGTGTTGCTTCACTTTCTAAATGCTGTACTTTCAGAGAAAATCACTTTCCTTTGAAAGTGCCTTAAGCTACTTACAAGCATTCAACAGAAATTCACATGCATTTCACTGAAAGAGAAATAGTCTGCTCCAACACTTCAATTCACTGTGCGTTGTGAATGGAGTGTTGCTTCACTTTCTAAATGATGTCCTTTCAGAGAAAATCACTTTCCTTTGAAAGTGCCTTAAGCTAATTACAAGCATTCAACAGAAATTCACATGCATTTCTCTGAAAGAGAAGCAGTCGGTTCCAACACTTCAATTCACTATGTGAAGTGAATGGAGTGTTGCTTCACTTTCTAAATGATGTCCTTTCAGAGAAAATCACTTTCCTTTGAAAGTGCCTTAAGCTACTTTCAAGCATTCAACAGAAATTCACATGCGTTTAACTGAAAGAGAAGCAGTCTGTTCCAACACTTCATTTCACTGTGCGAAGTGAATGGAGTGTTGCTTCACTTTCTAAATGCTGTCCTTTCAGAGAAAATCACTTTCCTTTGAAAGTGCCTTAAGATACTTACAAGCATTCAACAGAAATTCACATGCATTTCACTGAAAGAGAAGCAGTCTGTTCCAACACTTCAATTCACTGTGCGAAGTGAATGGAGTGTTGCTTCACTTTCTAAATGCTGTCCTTTCAGAGAAAATCACTTTTCTTTGAAAGTGCCTTAAGCTACTTACAAGCATTCACAAAAAACTCATATCTGTTTCTCTGAAAGAGAAGTAGTCTGTTCCAACACTTCAATTCACTGTGCGTTGTGAATGGAGTGTTGCTTCACTTTCTAAATGCTGTCCTTTCAGAGAAAATCACTTTCCTTTGAAAGTGCCTTAAGCTACTCATAAGCATTCAACAGAAATACACATGCGTTTCTCTGAAAGAGAAGCAGTCTGTTCCAACACTTCAATTCACAGTGCGAAGTGAATGGACTGTTGCTTCACTTTGTAAATGCTGTCCTTTCAGAGAAAATCACTTTCCTTTGAAAGTGCCTTAAGCTACTTACAAGCATTCAACAGAAATTCACATGCGTTTCTCTGAAAGAGAAGCAGTCTGTTCCAACACTTCAATTCACTGTGCGAAGTGAATGGAGTGTTGCTTCACTTTCTAAATGCTGTCCTTTCAGAGAAAATCACTTTCCTTAGAAAGTGCCTTAAGCTACTTACAAGCATTCACAAAAAACTCATATCTGTTTCTCTGAAAGAGAAGTAGTCTGTTCCAACACTTCAATTCACTGTGCGTAGTGAATGGAGTGTTGCTTCACTTTCTAAATGCTGTCCTTTCAGAGAAAATCACTTTCCTTTGAAAGTGCCTTAAGCTACTTACAAGCATTCACAAGAAACTCACATGCATTTTTCTGAAAGAGAAGCAGTCTGTTCCAACACTTCAGTTCACTGTGCGAAGTGAATGGAGTGTTGCTTCACTTTCTAAATGCTCTCCTTTTAGAGAAAATCACTCTCTTTTGAAACTTCATTAAGATACTTACAAGCATTCACAAGAAACTCACATCTGTTTCTCTGAAAGAGAAGCAGTCTGTTCCAACACTTCAATTCACTATGTGAAGTGAATGGTGTATTGCTTCACTTTCTAAATGCTGTCCTTTCAGAGAAAATCACTTTCCTTTGAAAGTGCCTTAAGCTACTTACAAGCATTCAACAGAAATTCACATGCGTTACTCTGAAAGAGAAGCAGTCTGTTCCAACACTTCAATTCACAGTGCGAAGTGAATGAACTGTTGCTTCACTTTGTAAAGGCTGTCCTTTCAGAGAAAATCACTTTCCTTTGAAAGTGCCTTAAGCTACTTACAAGCATTCACAAAAAACTCATATCTGTTTCTCTGAAAGAGAAGTAGTCTGTTCCAACACTTCAATTCACTGGGCGTAGTGAATGGAGTGTTGCTTCACTTTCTAAATGCTGTCCTTTCAGAGAAAATCACCTTCCTTTGAAAGTGCCTTAAGCTACTCATAAGCATTCAACAGAAATACACATGCGTTTCTCTGAAAGAGAAGCAGTCTGTTCCAACACTTCAATTCACAGTGCGAAGTGAATGGACTGTTGCTTCACTTTGTAAATGCTGTCCTTTCAGAGAAAATCACTTTCCTTTGAAAGTGCCTTAAGCTACTTACAAGCATTCAACAGAAATTCACATGCGTTTCTCTGAAAGAGAAGCAGTCTGTTCCAACACTTCAATTCACATAGCGAAGTGAATGAACTGTTGCTTCACTTTCTAAATGCTGTCCTTTCAGAGAAAATCACTTTCCTTTGAAAGTGCCTTAAGCTACTTACAAGCATTCAACAGAAATTCACATGCGTTTCACTGAAAGAGAAGCAGTCTGTTCCAACACTTCAATTCACTGTGCGAAGTGAATGGAGTGTTGCTTCACTTTCTAAATGCTGTCCTTTCAGAGAAAATCATTTTCCTTTGAAAGTGCCTTAAGCTACTTACAAGCATTCAACAGAAATTCACATGCATTTCCCTGAAAGAGAAGCAGTCTGTTCCAACACTTCAATTCACTGTGCGAAGTGAATGGAGTGTTGCATCACTTTCTAAATGCTGTCCTTTCAGAGAAAATCACTTTCCTTTGAAAGTGCCTTAAGCTACTTACAAGCATTCACAAAAAACTCATGTCTGTTTCTCTGAAAGAGAAGTAGTCTCTTCCAACACTTCAATTCACTGTGCATTGTGAATGGAGTGTTGCTTCACTTTCTAAATGCTGTCCTTTCAGAGAAAATCACTTTCCTTTGAAAGTGCCTTAAGCTGCTCATAAGCATTCAACAGAAATACACATGTGTTTTTCTGAAAGAGAAGCAATCTGTTCCAACACTTCAATCACAGTGCGAAGTGAATAGACTGTTGCTTCACTTTGTAAATGCTGTCCTTTCAGAGAAAATCACTTTCCTTTGAAAGTGCCTTAAGCTACTTACAAGCATTCAACCGAAATTCACATGCATTTCACTGAAAGAGAAGCAGTCTGTTCCAACACTTCAATTCACTGTGCGAAGTGAATGGAGTGTTGCTTCACTTTCTAAATGCTGTCCTTTCAGAGAAAATCACTTTCCTTTGAAAGTGCCTTAAGCTACTTACAAGCATTCAACAGAAACTCACATGCGTTTCACTGAAAGAGAAGCAGTCTGTTCCAACACTTCAATTCACAGTGCGAAGTGAATGGAGTGTTGCTTCACTTTCTAAATGCTGTCCTTTCAGAGAAAATCACTTTCCTTGAAAGTGCCTTAAGCTACATACAAGCATTCACAAAAAACTCATATCTGTTTCTCTGAAAGAGAAGTAGTCTGTTCCAACACTTCAATTCACTGTGCGTAGTGAATGGAGTGTTGCTTCACTTTCTAACTGCTGTCCTTTCAGAGAAAATCACTTTCCTTTGATACTGCCTTAAGCTACTTACAAGCATTCACAAGAAACTCACATGCATTTTTCTGAAAGTGAAGCAGTCTGTTCCAACACTTCAGTTCACTGTGCGAAGTGAATGGAGTGTTGCTTCACTTTCTAAATGCTGTCCTTTCAGAGAAAATCACTTTCCTTTGAAAGTGCCTTAAGCTACTTACAAGCATTCAACAGAAATTCACATGCGTTTCACTGAAAGAGAAGCAGTCTGTTCCAACACTTCAATTCACTGTGCGAAGTGAATGGAGTGTTGCTCTCCTTTCTAAATGCTGTCCTTTCAGAGAAAATCATTTTCCTTTGAAAGTGCCTTAAGCTACTTATAAGCATTCAACAGAAATTCACATGCATTTCCCTGAAAGAGAAGCAGTGTGTTCCAACACTTCAATTCACTGTGCGAAGTGAATGGAGTGTCGCATCACTTTCTAAATGCTGTCCTTTTAGAGAAAATCACTTTCCTTTGAAAGTGCCTTAAGCTACTTACAAGCATTCACAAAAAACTCATGTCTGTTTCTCTGAAAGGGAAGTAGTCTCTTCCAACACTTCAATTCACTGTGCGTTGTGAATGGAGTGTTGCTTCACTTTCTAAATGCTGTCCTTTCAGAGAAAATCACTTTCCTTTGAAAGTGCCTTAAGCTGCTCATAAGCATTCAACAGAAATACACATGCGTTTTTCTGAAAGAGAAGCAATCTGTTCCAACACTTCAATTCACAGTGCGAAGTGAATAGACTGTTGCTTCACTTTGTAAATGCTGTCCTTTCAGAGAAAATCACTTTCCTTTGAAAGTGCCTTAAGCTACTTACAAGCATTCAACCGAAATTCACATGCATTTCACTGAAAGAGAAGCAGTCTGTTCCAACACTTCAATTCACTGTGCGAAGTGAATGGAGTGTTGCTTCACTTTCTAAATGCTGTCCTTTCAGAGAAAATCACTTTCCTTTGAAAGTGCCTTAAGCTACTTACAAGCATTCAACAGAAACTCACATGCGTTTCTCTGAAAGAGAAGCAGTCTGTTCCAACACTTCAATTCACTGTGCGAAGTGAATGGAGTGTTGCTTCACTTTCTAAATGCTGTCCTTTCAGAGAAAATCACTTTCCTTTGAAAGTGCCTTAAGCTACTTACAAGCATTCACAAAAAACTCATATCTGTTTCTCTGAAAGAGAAGTAGTCTCTTCCAACACTTCAATTCACTGTGCGTTGTGAATGGAGTGTTGCTTCACTTTCTAAATGCTGTCCTTTCAGAGAAAATCACTTTCCTTTGACAGTGCCTTAAGCTACTTACAAGCATTCAACAGAAATTCACATGCGTTTCTCTGAAGGAGAAGCAGTCTGTTCCAACACTTCAAGTCACTATGTGAAGTGAATGGAGTGTTGCTTCACTTTCTAAATGCTGTCCTTTCAGAGAAAATCACTTTCCTTTGAAAGTGCCTTAAGCTACTTACAAGCATTCACAAAAAACTCATATCTGTTTCTCTGAAAGAGAAGTAGTCTCTTCCAACACTTCAATTCACTGTGCGTTGTGAATGGAGTGTTGCTTCACTTTCTAAATGCTGTCCTTTCAGAGAAAATCACTTTCCTTTGAAAATGCCTTAAGCTACTCATAAGCATTCAACAGAAATACACATGCGTTTCTCTGAAAGAGAAGCAGTCTGTTCCAACACTTCAATTCACAGTGCGAAGTGAATGGAGTGTTGCTTCACTTTGTAAATGCTGTCCTTTCAGAGAAAATCGCTTTCCTTTGAAAGTTCCTTAATCTACTTACAAACATTCAACAGAAATTCACATGCGTTTCTCTGAAAGAGAAGCAGTCTGTTCCAACACTTCAATTCACAGTGCGAAGTGAATGGAGTGTTGCTTCACTTTCTAAATGCTGTCCTTTCAGAGAAAATCACTTTCCTTTGAAAGTGCCTTAAGCTACTTACAAGCTTTCACAAAAAACTCATATCTGTTTCTCTGAAAGAGAAGTAGTCTGCTCCAACACTTCAATTCACTGTGCGTAGTGAATGGAGTGTTGCTTCACTTTCTAAATGCTGTCCTTTCAGAGAAAATCATTTTCCTTTGAAAGTGCCTTAAGCTACTTACAAGCATTCAACAGAAATTCACATGCATTTCCCTGACAGAGAAGCAGTCTGTTCCAACACTTCAATTCACTGTGCGAAGTGAATGGAGTGTTGCATCACTTTCTAAATGCTGTCCTTTCAGAGAAAATCACTTTCCTTTGAAAGTGCCTTAAGCTACTTACAAGCATTCACAAAAAACTCATATCTGTTTCTCTGAAAGAGAAGTAGTCTTTTCCAACACTTCAATTCACTGTGCGTTGTGAATGGAGTGTTGCTTCACTTTCTAAATGCTGTCCTTTCAGAGAAAATCACTTTCCTTTGAAAGTGCCTTAAGCTACTCATAAGCATTCAACAGAAATACACATGCGTTTCTCTGAAAGAGAAGCAGTCTGTTCCAACACTTCAATTCACAGTGCGAAGTGAATGGACTGTTGCTTCACTTTGTAAATGCTGTCCTTTCAGAGAAAAACACTTTCCTTTGAAAGTTCCTTAATCTACTTACAAGCATTCAACAGAAATTCACATGCGTTTCTCTGAAAGAGAAGCAGTCTGTTCCAACACTTCAATTCACAGTGCGAAGTGAATGGAGTGTTGCTTCACTTTCTAAATGCTGTCCTTTCAGAGAAAATCACTTTCCTTTGAAAGTGCCTTAAGCTACATACAAGCATTCACAAAAAACTCATATCTGTTTCTCTGAAAGAGAAGTAGTCTGTTCCAACACTTCAATTCACTGTGCGTAGTGAATGGAGTGTTGCTTCACTTTCTAACTGCTGTCCTTTCAGAGAAAATCACTTTCCTTTGATACTGCCTTAAGCTACTTACAAGCATTCACAAGAAACTCACATGCATTTTTCTGAAAGTGAAGCAGTCTGTTCCAACACTTCAGTTCACTGTGCGAAGTGAATGGAGTGTTGCTTCACTTTCTAAATGCTGTCCTTTCAGAGAAAATCACTTTCCTTTGAAAGTGCCTTAAGCTACTTACAAGCATTCAACAGAAATTCACATGCGTTTCACTGAAAGAGAAGCAGTCTGTTCCAACACTTCAATTCACTGTGCGAAGTGAATGGAGTGTTGCTTCCCTTTCTAAATGCTGTCCTTTCAGAGAAAATCATTTTCCTTTGAAAGTGCCTTAAGCTACTTACAAGCATTCAACAGAAATTCACATGCATTTCCCTGAAAGAGAAGCAGTGTGTTCCAACACTTCAATTCACTGTGCGAAGTGAATGGAGTGTCGCATCACTTTCTAAATGCTGTCCTTTTAGAGAAAATCACTTTCCTTTGAAAGTGCCTTAAGCTACTTACAAGCATTCACAAAAAACTCATGTCTGTTTCTCTGAAAGAGAAGTAGTCTCTTCCAACACTTCAATTCACTGTGCGTTGTGAATGGAGTGTTGCTTCACTTTCTAAATGCTGTCCTTTCAGAGAAAATCACTTTCCTTTGAAAGTGCCTTAAGCTGCTCATAAGCATTCAACAGAAATACACATGCGTTTTTCTGAAAGAGAAGCAATCTGTTCCAACACTTCAATTCACAGTGCGAAGTGAATAGACTGTTGCTTCACTTTGTAAATGCTGTCCTTTCAGAGAAAATCACTTTCCTTTGAAAGTGCCTTAAGCTACTTACAAGCATTCAACCGAAATTCACATGCATTTCACTGAAAGAGAAGCAGTCTGTTCCAACACTTCAATTCACTGTGCGAAGTGAATGGAGTGTTGCTTCACTTTCTAAATGCTGTCCTTTCAGAGAAAATCACTTTCCTTTGAAAGTGCCTTAAGCTACTTACAAGCATTCAACAGAAACTCACATGCGTTTCTCTGAAAGAGAAGCAGTCTGTTCCAACACTTCAATTCACTGTGCGAAGTGAATGGAGTGTTGCTTCACTTTCTAAATGCTGTCCTTTCAGAGAAAATCACTTTCCTTTGAAAGTGCCTTAAGCTACTTACAAGCATTCACAAAAAACTCATATCTGTTTCTCTGAAAGAGAAGTAGTCTCTTCCAACACTTCAATTCACTGTGCGTTGTGAATGGAGTGTTGCTTCACTTTCTAAATGCTGTCCTTTCAGAGAAAATCACTTTCCTTTGACAGTGCCTTAAGCTACTTACAAGCATTCAACAGAAATTCACATGCGTTTCTCTGAAAGAGAAGCAGTCTGTTCCAACACTTCAAGTCACTATGTGAAGTGAATGGAGTGTTGCTTCACTTTCTAAATGCTGTCCTTTCAGAGAAAATCACTTTCCTTTGAAAGTGCCTTAAGCTACTTACAAGCATTCACAAAAAACTCATATCTGTTTCTCTGAAAGAGAAGTAGTCTCTTCCAACACTTCAATTCACTGTGCGTTGTGAATGGAGTGTTGCTTCACTTTCTAAATGCTGTCCTTTCAGAGAAAATCACTTTCCTTTGAAAATGCCTTAAGCTACTCATAAGCATTCAACAGAAATACACATGCGTTTCTCTGAAAGAGAAGCAGTCTGTTCCAACACTTCAATTCACAGTGCGAAGTGAATGGAGTGTTGCTTCACTTTGTAAATGCTGTCCTTTCAGAGAAAATCGCTTTCCTTTGAAAGTTCCTTAATCTACTTACAAACATTCAACAGAAATTCACATGCGTTTCTCTGAAAGAGAAGCAGTCTGTTCCAACACTTCAATTCACAGTGCGAAGTGAATGGAGTGTTGCTTCACTTTCTAAATGCTGTCCTTTCAGAGAAAATCACTTTCCTTTGAAAGTGCCTTAAGCTACTTACAAGCTTTCACAAAAAACTCATATCTGTTTCTCTGAAAGAGAAGTAGTCTGCTCCAACACTTCAATTCACTGTGCGTAGTGAATGGAGTGTTGCTTCACTTTCTAAATGCTGTCCTTTCAGAGAAAATCATTTTCCTTTGAAAGTGCCTTAAGCTACTTACAAGCATTCAACAGAAATTCACATGCATTTCCCTGACAGAGAAGCAGTCTGTTCCAACACTTCAATTCACTGTGCGAAGTGAATGGAGTGTTGCATCACTTTCTAAATGCTGTCCTTTCAGAGAAAATCACTTTCCTTTGAAAGTGCCTTAAGCTACTTACAAGCATTCACAAAAAACTCATATCTGTTTCTCTGAAAGAGAAGTAGTCTTTTCCAACACTTCAATTCACTGTGCGTTGTGAATGGAGTGTTGCTTCACTTTCTAAATGCTGTCCTTTCAGAGAAAATCACTTTCCTTTGAAAGTGCCTTAAGCTACTCATAAGCATTCAACAGAAATACACATGCGTTTCTCTGAAAGAGAAGCAGTCTGTTCCAACACTTCAATTCACAGTGCGAAGTGAATGGACTGTTGCTTCACTTTGTAAATGCTGTCCTTTCAGAGAAAAACACTTTCCTTTGAAAGTTCCTTAATCTACTTACAAGCATTCAACAGAAATTCACATGCGTTTCTCTGAAAGAGAAGCAGTCTGTTCCAACACTTCAATTCACAGTGCGAAGTGAATGGAGTGTTGCTTCACTTTCTAAATGCTGTCCTTTCAGAGAAAATCACTTTCCTTTGAAAGTGCCTTAAGCTACATACAAGCATTCACAAAAAACTCATATCTGTTTCTCTGAAAGAGAAGTAGTCTGTTCCAACACTTCAATTCACTGTGCGTAGTGAATGGAGTGTTGCTTCACTTTCTAACTGCTGTCCTTTCAGAGAAAATCACTTTCCTTTGATACTGCCTTAAGCTACTTACAAGCATTCACAAGAAACTCACATGCATTTTTCTGAAAGTGAAGCAGTCTGTTCCAACACTTCAGTTCACTGTGCGAAGTGAATGGAGTGTTGCTTCACTTTCTAAATGCTGTCCTTTCAGAGAAAATCACTTTCCTTTGAAAGTGCCTTAAGCTACTTACAAGCATTCAACAGAAATTCACATGCGTTTCACTGAAAGAGAAGCAGTCTGTTCCAACACTTCAATTCACTGTGCGAAGTGAATGGAGTGTTGCTTCCCTTTCTAAATGCTGTCCTTTCAGAGAAAATCATTTTCCTTTGAAAGTGCCTTAAGCTACTTACAAGCATTCAACAGAAATTCACATGCATTTCCCTGAAAGAGAAGCAGTGTGTTCCAACACTTCAATTCACTGTGCGAAGTGAATGGAGTGTCGCATCACTTTCTAAATGCTGTCCTTTTAGAGAAAATCACTTTCCTTTGAAAGTGCCTTAAGCTACTTACAAGCATTCACAAAAAACTCATGTCTGTTTCTCTGAAAGAGAAGTAGTCTCTTCCAACACTTCAATTCACTGTGCGTTGTGAATGGAGTGTTGCTTCACTTTCTAAATGCTGTCCTTTCAGAGAAAATCACTTTCCTTTGAAAGTGCCTTAAGCTGCTCATAAGCATTCAACAGAAATACACATGCGTTTTTCTGAAAGAGAAGCAATCTGTTCCAACACTTCAATTCACAGTGCGAAGTGAATAGACTGTTGCTTCACTTTGTAAATGCTGTCCTTTCAGAGAAAATCACTTTCCTTTGAAAGTGCCTTAAGCTACTTACAAGCATTCAACCGAAATTCACATGCATTTCACTGAAAGAGAAGCAGTCTGTTCCAACACTTCAATTCACTGTGCGAAGTGAATGGAGTGTTGCTTCACTTTCTAAATGCTGTCCTTTCAGAGAAAATCACTTTCCTTTGAAAGTGCCTTAAGCTACTTACAAGCATTCAACAGAAACTCACATGCGTTTCTCTGAAAGAGAAGCAGTCTGTTCCAACACTTCAATTCACTGTGCGAAGTGAATGGAGTGTTGCTTCACTTTCTAAATGCTGTCCTTTCAGAGAAAATCACTTTCCTTTGAAAGTGCCTTAAGCTACTTACAAGCATTCACAAAAAACTCATATCTGTTTCTCTGAAAGAGAAGTAGTCTCTTCCAACACTTCAATTCACTGTGCGTTGTGAATGGAGTGTTGCTTCACTTTCTAAATGCTGTCCTTTCAGAGAAAATCACTTTCCTTTGACAGTGCCTTAAGCTACTTACAAGCATTCAACAGAAATTCACATGCGTTTCTCTGAAAGAGAAGCAGTCTGTTCCAACACTTCAAGTCACTATGTGAAGTGAATGGAGTGTTGCTTCACTTTCTAAATGCTGTCCTTTCAGAGAAAATCACTTTCCTTTGAAAGTGCCTTAAGCTACTTACAAGCATTCACAAAAAACTCATATCTGTTTCTCTGAAAGAGAAGTAGTCTCTTCCAACACTTCAATTCACTGTGCGTTGTGAATGGAGTGTTGCTTCACTTTCTAAATGCTGTCCTTTCAGAGAAAATCACTTTCCTTTGAAAGTGCCTTAAGCTACTCATAAGCATTCAACAGAAATACACATGCGTTTCTCTGAAAGAGAAGCAGTCTGTTCCAACACTTCAATTCACAGTGCGAAGTGAATGGAGTGTTGCTTCACTTTGTAAATGCTGTCCTTTCAGAGAAAATCGCTTTCCTTTGAAAGTTCCTTAATCTACTTACAAACATTCAACAGAAATTCACATGCGTTTCTCTGAAAGAGAAGCAGTCTGTTCCAACACTTCAATTCACAGTGCGAAGTGAATGGAGTGTTGCTTCACTTTCTAAATGCTGTCCTTTCAGAGAAAATCACTTTCCTTTGAAAGTGCCTTAAGCTACTTACAAGCTTTCACAAAAAACTCATATCTGTTTCTCTGCAAGAGAAGTAGTCTGCTCCAACACTTCAATTCACTGTGCGTAGTGAATGGAGTGTTGCTTCACTTTCTAAATGCTGTCCTTTCAGAGAAAATCACTTTCCTTTGATAGTGCCTTAAGCTACTTACAAGCATTCACAAGAAACTCACATGCATTTTTCTGAAAGAGAAGCAGTCTGTTCCAACACTTCAGTTCACTGTGCGAAGTGAATGGAGTGTTGCTTCACTTTCTAAATGCTGTCCTTTCAGAGAAAATCACTTTCCTTTGAAAGTGCCTTAGGCTACTTACAAGCATTTAACAGAAATTCACATGCGTTTCTTTGAAAAAGAAGCAGTCTGTTCCAACAGTTCAATTCACTATGTGAAGTGAATGGAGTATTGCTTCACTTTCTAAATGCTGTCCTTTCAGAGAAAATCACTTTCCTTTGAAAGTGCCTTAAGCTACTTACAAGCATTCAACAGAAATTCACATGCGTTACTCTGAAAGAGAAGCAGTCTGTTCCAACACTTCAATTCACAGTGCGAAGTGAATGAACTGTTGCTTCACTTTGTAAAGGCTGTCCTTTCAGAGAAAATCACTTTCCTTTGAAAGTGCCTTAAGCTACTTACAAGCATTCACAAAAAACTCATATCTGTTTCTCTGAAAGAGAAGTAGTCTGTTCCAACACTTCACTTCACTGTGCGTTGTGAATGGAGTGTTGCTTCACTTTCTAAATGCTGTCCTTTCAGAGAAAATCACTTTCCTTTTAGAGTGCCTTAAGCTACTTACAAGCATTCACAAGAAACTCACATGCATTTTTCTGTAAGAGAAGCCGTCTGTTCCAACACTTCAGTTCAATTGCGAAGTGAATGGAGTGTTGCTTCACTTTCTAAATGCTGTCCTTTCAGAGAAAATCACTTTCCTTTGAAAGTGCCTTAAGCTACTTACAAGCATTCAACAGAAATTCACATGCATTTCACTGAAAGAGAAGCAGTCTGTTCCAACACTTCAATTCACTGTGCGAAGTGAATGGAGTGTTGCTTCACTTTCTAAATGCTGTTCTTTCAGAGAAAATCACTTTCCTTTGAAAGTGCCTTAAGCTACTTACAAGCATTCAACAGAAATTCACATGCATTTCACTGAAAGAGGAATAGTCTGCTCCAACACTTCAATTCACTGTGCGTTGTGAATGGAGTGTTGCTTCACTTTCTAAATGATGTCCTTTCAGAGAAAATCACTTTCCTTTGAAAGTGCCTTAAGCTACTTACAAGCATTCAACAGAAATTCACATGCATTTCTCTGAAAGAGAAGCAGTCGGTTCCAACACTTCAATTCACTATGTGAAGTGAATGGAGTGTTGCTTCACTTTCTAAATGATGTCCTTTCAGAGAAAATCACTTTCCTTTTAAAGTGCCTTAAGCTACTTTCAAGCATTCAACAGAAATTCACATGCGTTTAACTGAAAGAGAAGCAGTCTGTTCCAACACTTCATTTCACTGTGCGAAGTGAATGGAGTGTTGCTTCACTTTCTAAATGCTGTCCTTTCAGAGAAAATCACTTTCCTTTGAAAGTGCCTTAAGCTAATTACAAGCATTCAACAGAAATTCACATGCATTTCACTGAAAGAGAAGCAGTCTGTTCCAACACTTCAATTCACTTTGCGAAGTGAATGGAGTGTTTCTTCACTTTCTAAATGCTGTCCTTTCAGAGAAAATCACTTTTCTTTGAAAGTGCCTTAAGCTACTTACAAGCATTCACAAAAAACTCATATCTGTTTCTCTGAAAGAGAAGTAGTCTGTTCCAACACTTCAATTCACTGTGCGTTGTGAATGGAGTGTTGCTTCACTTTCTAAATGCTGTCCTTTCAGAGAAAATCACTTTCCTTTGAAAGTGCCTTAAGCTACTCATAAGCATTCAACAGAAATACACATGCGTTTCTCTGAAAGAGAAGCAGTCTGTTCCAACACATCAATTCACAGTGCGAAGTGAATGGACTGTTGCTTCACTTTGTAAATGCTGTCCTTTCAGAGAAAATCACTTTCCTTTGAAAGTGCCTTAAGCTACTTACAAGCATTCAACAGAAATTCACATGCGTTTCTCTGAAAGAGAAGCAGTCTGTTCCAACACTTCAATTCACTGTGCGAAGTGAATGGAGTGTTGCTTCACTTTCTAAATGCTGTCCTTTCAGAGAAAATCACTTTCCTTTGAAAGTGCCTTAAGCTACTTACAAGCATTCACAAAAAACTCATATCTGTTTCTCTGAAAGAGAAGTAGTCTGTTCCAACACTTCAATTCACTGTGCGTAGTGAATGGAGTGTTGCTTCACTTTCTAAATGCTGTCCTTTCAGAGAAAATCACTTTCCTTTGAAAGTGCCTTAAGCTACTTACAAGCATTCACAAGAAACTCACATGCATTTTTCTGAAAGAGAAGCAGTCTGTTCCAACACTTCAGTTCAATGTGCGAAGTGAATGGAGTTTTGCTTCACTTTCTAAATGCTCTCCTTTTAGAGAAAATCACTCTCTTTTGAAACTTCCTTAAGATACTTACAAGCATTCACAAGAAACTCACATCTGTTTCTCTGAAAGAGAAGCAGTCTGTTCCAACACTTCAATTCACTATGTAAAGTGAATGGAGTATTGCTTCACTTTCTAAATGCTGTCCTTTCAGAGAAAATCACTTTCCTTTGAAAGTGCCTTAAGCTACTTACAAGCATTCAACAGAAATTCACATGCGTTTCTCTGAAAGAGAAGCAGTTGTTCCAACACTTCAATTCACATAGCGAAGTGAATGAACTGTTGCTTCACTTTCTAAATGCTGTCCTTTCAGAGAAAATCACTTTCCTTTGAAAGTGCCTTAAGCTACTTACAAGCATTCAACAGAAATTCACATGCGTTTCACTGAAAGAGAAGCAGTCTGTTCCAACACTTCATTTCACTGTGCGAAGTGAATGGAGTGTTGCTTCACTTTCTAAATGCTGTCCTTTCAGAGAAAATCACTTTCCTTTGAAAGTGCCTTAAACTAATTACAAGCATTCAACAGAAATTCACATGCATTTCACTGAAAGAGAAGCAGTCTGTTCCAACACTTCAATTCACTGTGCGAAGTGAATGGAGTGTTGCTTCACTTTCTAAATGCTGTCCTTTCAGAGAAAATCACTTTTCTTTGAAAGTGCCTTAAGCTACTTACAAGCATTCACAAAAAACTCATATCTGTTTCTCTGAAAGAGAAGTAGTCTGTTCCAACACTTCAATTCACTGTGCGTTGTGAATGGAGTGTTGCTTCACTTTCTAAATGCTGTCCTTTCAGAGAAAATCACTTTCCTTTGAAAGTGCCTTAAGCTACTCATAAGCATTCAACAGAAATACACATGCGTTTCTCTGAAAGAGAAGCAGTCTGTTCCAACACTTCAATTCACAGTGCGAAGTGAATGGACTGTTGCTTCACTTTGTAAATGCTGTCCTTTCAGAGAAAATCAATTTCCTTTGAAAGTGCCTTAAGCTACTTACAAGCATTCAACAGAAATTCACATGCGTTTCTCTGAAAGAGAAGCAGTCTGTTCCAACACTTCAATTCACTGTGCGAAGTGAATGGAGTGTTGCTTCACTTTCTAAATGCTGTCCTTTCAGAGAAAATCACTTTCCTTTGAAAGTGCCTTAAGCTACTTACAAGCATTCACAAAAAACTCATATCTGTTTCTCTGAAAGAGAAGTAGTCTGTTCCAACACTTCAATTCACTGTGCGTAGTGAATGGAGTGTTGCTTCACTTTCTAAATGCTGTCCTTTCAGAGAAAATCACTTTCCTTTGAAAGTGCCTTAAGCTACTTACAAGCATTCACAAGAAACTCACATGCATTTTTCTGAAAGAGAAGCAGTCTGTTCCAACACTTCAGTTCACTGTGCGAAGTGAATGGAGTTTTGCTTCACTTTCTAAATGCTCTCCTTTTAGAGAAAATCACTCTCTTTTGAAACTTCCTTAAGATACTTACAAGCATTCACAAGAAACTCACATCTGTTTCTCTGAAAGAGAAGCAGTCTGTTCCAACACTTCAATTCACTATGTGAAGTGAATGGAGTATTGCTTCACTTTCTAAAAGCTGTCCTTTCAGAGAAAATCACTTTACTTTGAAAGTGCCTTAAGCTACTTACAAGCATTCAACAGAAATTCACATGCGTTACTCTGAAAGAGTAGCAGTCTGTTCCAACACTTCAATTCACAGTGCGAAGTGAATGAACTGTTGCTTCACTTTGTAAAGGCTGTCCTTTCAGAGAAAATCACTTTCCTTTGAAAGTGCCTTTAGCTACTTACAAGCATTCACAAAAAACTCATATCTGTTTCTCTGAAAGAGAAGTAGTCTGTTCCAACACTTCAATTCACTGGGCGTAGTGAATGGAGTGTTGCTTCACTTTCTAAATGCTGTCCTTTCAGAGAAAATCACCTTCCTTTGAAAGTGCCCTAAGCTACTCATAAGCATTCAACAGAAATACACATGCGTTTCTCTGAAAGAGAAGCAGTCTGTTCCAACACTTCAATTCACAGTGCGAAGTGAATGGACTGTTGCTTCACTTTGTGAATGCTGTCCTTTCAGAGAAAATCACTTTCCTTTGAAAGTGCCTTAAGCTACTTACAAGCATTCAACAGAAATTCACATGCGTTTCTCTGAAAGAGAAGCAGTCTGTTCCAACACTTCAATTCACATAGCGAAGTGAATGAACTGTTGCTTCACTTTCTAAATGCTGTCCTTTCAGAGAAAATCACTTTCCTTTGAAAGTGCCTTAAGCTACTTACAAGCATTCAACAGAAATTCACATGCGTTTCACTGAAAGAGAAGCAGTCTGTTCCAACACTTCAATTCACTGTGCGAAGTGAATGGAGTGTTGCTTCACTTTCTAAATGCTGTCCTTTCAGAGAAAATCATTTTCCTTTGAAAGTGCCTTAAGCTACTTACAAGCATTCAACAGAAATTCACATGCATTTCCCTGAAAGAGAAGCAGTCTGTTCCAACACTTCAATTCACTGTGCGAAGTGAATGGAGTGTTGCATCACTTTCTAAATGCTGTCCTTTCAGAGAAAATCACTTTCCTTTGAAAGTGCCTTAAGCTACTTACAAGCATTCACAAAAAACTCATGTCTGTTTCTCTGAAAGAGAAGTAGTCTCTTCCAACACTTCAATTCACTGTGCATTGTGAATGGAGTGTTGCATCACTTTCTAAATGCTGTCCTTTCAGAGAAAATCACTTTCCTTTGAAAGTGCCTTAAGCTGCTCATAAGCATTCAACAGAAATACACATGCGTTTTTCTGAAAGAGAAGCAATCTGTTCCAACACTTCAATTCACAGTGCGAAGTGAATAGACTGTTGCTTCACTTTGTAAATGCTGTCCTTTCAGAGAAAATCACTTTCCTTTGAAAGTGCCTTAAGCTACTTACAAGCATTCAACCGAAATTCACATGCATTTCACTGAAAGAGAAGCAGTCTGTTCCAACACTTCAATTCACTGTGCGAAGTGAATGGAGTGTTGCTTCACTTTCTAAATGCTGTCCTTTCAGAGAAAATCACTTTCCTTTGAAAGTGCCTTAAGCTACTTACAAGCATTCAACAGAAACTCACATGCGTTTCACTGAAAGAGAAGCAGTCTGTTCCAACACTTCAATTCACTGTGCGAAGTGAATGGAGTGTTGCTTCACTTTCTAAATGCTGTCCTTTAGAGAAAATCACTTTCCTTTGAAAGTGCCTTAAGCTACTTACAAGCATTCAACAGAAATTCACATGCATTTCACTGAAAGAGAAGCAGTCTCTTCCAACACTTGAATTCACTGTGCGCAGTGAAAGGAGTGTTGCTTCACTTTCTAAATGCTGTCCTTTCAGAGAAAATCACTTTCCTTTGAAAGTGCCTTAAGCTACTTACAAGCATTCACAAAAAACTCATATCTGTTTCTCTGAAAGAGAAGTAGTCTGTTCCAACACTTCAATTCACTGTGCGTTGTGAATGGAGTGTTGCTTCACTTTCTAAATGCTGTCCTTTCAGAGAAAATCACTTTCCTTTGAAAGTGCCTTAAGCTACTTACAAGCATTCAACAGAAATTCACATGCGTTACTCTGAAAGAGAAGCAGTCTGTTCCAACACTTCAATTCACAGTGCGAAGTGAATGAACTGTTGCTTCACTTTGTAAAGGCTGTCCTTTCAGAGAAAATCACTTTCCTTTGAAAGTGCCTTTAGCTACTTACAAGCATTCACAAAAAACTCATATCTGTTTCTCTGAAAGAGAAGTAGTATGTTCCAACACTTCAATTCACTGGGCGTAGTGAATGGAGTGTTGCTTCACTTTCTAAATGCTGTCCTTTCAGAGAAAATCACCTTCCTTTGAAAGTGCCCTAAGCTACTCATAAGCATTCAACAGAAATACACATGCGTTTCTCTGAAAGAGAAGCAGTCTGTTCCAACACTTCAATTCACAGTGCGAAGTGAATGGACTTTTGCTTCACTTTGTGAATGCTGTCCTTTCAGAGAAAATCACTTTCCTTTGAAAGTGCCTTAAGCTACTTACAAGCATTCAACAGAAATTCACATGCGTTTCTCTGAAAGAGAAGCAGTCTGTTCCAACACTTCAATTCACATAGCGAAGTGAATGAACTGTTGCTTCACTTTCTAAATGCTGTCCTTTCAGAGAAAATCACTTTCCTTTGAAAGTGCCTTAAGCTACTTACAAGCATTCAACAGAAATTCACATGCGTTTCACTGAAAGAGAAGCAGTCTGTTCCAACACTTCATTTCACTGTGCGAAGTGAATGGAGTGTTGCTTCACTTTCTAAATGCTGTCCTTTCAGAGAAAATCACTTTCCTTTGAAAGTGCCTTAAGCTAATTACAAGCATTCAACAGAAATTCACATGCATTTCACTGAAAGAGAAGCAGTCTGTTCCAACACTTCAATTCACTGTGCGAAGTGAATGGAGTGTTGCTTCACTTTTTAAATGCTGTCCTTTCAGAGAAAATCACTTTTCTTTGAAAGTGCCTTAAGCTACTTACAAGCATTCACAAAAAACTCATATCTGTTTCTCTGAAAGAGAAGTAGTCTGTTCCAACACTTCAATTCACTGTGCGTTGTGAATGGAGTGTTGCTTCACTTTCTAAATGCTGTCCTTTCAGAGAAAATCACTTTCCTTTGAAAGTGCCTTAAGCTACTCATAAGCATTCAACAGAAATACACATGCGTTTCTCTGAAAGAGAAGCAGTCTGTTCCAACACTTCAATTCACAGTGCGAAGTGAATGGACTGTTGCTTCACTTTGTAAATGCTGTCCTTTCAGAGAAAATCACTTTCCTTTGAAAGTGCCTTAAGCTACTTACAAGCATTCAACAGAAATTCACATGCGTTTCTCTGAAAGAGAAGCAGTCTGTTCCAACACTTCAATTCACTGTGCGAAGTGAATGGAGTGTTGCTTCACTTTCTAAATGCTGTCCTTTCAGAGAAAATCACTTTCCTTTGAAAGTGCCTTAAGCTACTTACAAGCATTCACAAAAAACTCATATCTGTTTCTCTGAAAGAGAAGTAGTCTGTTCCAACACTTCAATTCACTGTGCGTAGTGAATGGAGTGTTGCTTCACTTTCTAAATGCTGTCCTTTCAGAGAAAATCACTTTCCTTTGAAAGTGCCTTAAGCTACTTACAAGCATTCACAAGAAACTCACATGCATTTTTCTGAAAGAGAAGCAGTCTGTTCCAACACTTCAGTTCACTGTGCGAAGTGAATGGAGTTTTGCTTCACTTTCTAAATGCTCTCCTTTTAGAGAAAATCACTCTCTTTGAATCTTCCTTAAGATACTTACAAGCATTCACAAGAAACTCACATCTGTTTCTCTGAGAGAGAAGCAGTCTGTTCCAACACTTCAATTCACTATGTGAAGTGAATGGAGTATTGCTTCACTTTCTAAAAGCTGTCCTTTCAGAGAAAATCACTTTACTTTGAAAGTGCCTTAAGCTACTTACAAGCATTCAACAGAAATTCACATGCGTTACTCTGAAAGAGTAGCAGTCTGTTCCAACACTTCAATTCACAGTGCGAAGTGAATGAACTGTTGCTTCACTTTGTAAAGGCTGTCCTTTCAGAGAAAATCACTTTCCTTTGAAAGTGCCTTTAGCTACTTACAAGCATTCACAAAAAACTCATATCTGTTTCTCTGAAACAGAAGTAGTCTGTTCCAACACTTCAATTCACTGGGCGTAGTGAATGGAGTGTTGCTTCACTTTCTAAATGCTGTCCTTTCAGAGAAAATCACCTTCCTTTGAAAGTGCCCTAAGCTACTCATAAGCATTCAACAGAAATACACATGCGTTTCTCTGAAAGAGAAGCAGTCTGTTCCAACACTTCAATTCACAGTGCGAAGTGAATGGACTATTGCTTCACTTTGTGAATGCTGTCCTTTCAGAGAAAATCACTTTCCTTTGAAAGTGCCTTAAGCTACTTACAAGCATTCAACAGAAATTCACATGCGTTTCTCTGAAAGAGAAGCAGTCTGTTCCAACACTTCAATTCACATAGCGAAGTGAATGAACTGTTGCTTCACTTTCTAAATGCTGTCCTTTCAGAGAAAATCACTTTCCTTTGAAAGTGCCTTAAGCTACTTACAAGCATTCAACAGAAATTCACATGCGTTTCACTGAAAGAGAAGCAGTCTGTTCCAACACTTCAATTCACTGTGCGAAGTGAATGGAGTGTTGCTTCACTTTCTAAATGCTGTCCTTTCAGAGAAAATCATTTTCCTTTGAAAGTGCCTTAAGCTACTTACAAGCATTCAACAGAAATTCACATGCATTTCCCTGAAAGAGAAGCAGTCTGTTCCAACACTTCAATTCACTGTGCGAAGTGAATGGAGTGTTGCATCACTTTCTAAATGCTGTCCTTTCAGAGAAAATCACTTTCCTTTGAAAGTGCCTTAAGCTACTTACAAGCATTCACAAAAAACTCATGTCTGTTTCTCTGAAAGAGAAGTAGTCTCTTCCAACACTTCAATTCACTGTGCATTGTGAATGGAGTGTTGCTTCACTTTCTAAATGCTGTCCTTTCAGAGAAAATCACTTTCCTTTGAAAGTGCCTTAAGCTGCTCATAAGCATTCAACAGAAATACACATGCGTTTTTCTGAAAGAGAAGCAATCTGTTCCAACACTTCAATTCACAGTGCGAAGTGAATAGACTGTTGCTTCACTTTGTAAATGCTGTCCTTTCAGAGAAAATCACTTTCCTTTGAAAGTACCTTAAGCTACTTACAAGCATTCAACCGAAATTCACATGCATTTCACTGAAAGAGAAGCAGTATGTTCCAACACTTCAATTCACTGTGCGAAGTGAATGGAGTGTTGCTTCACTTTCTAAATGCTGTCCTTTCAGAGAAAATCACTTTCCTTTGAAAGTGCCTTAAGCTACTTACACACATTCACAGGAAACTCACATGCGTTTCACTGAAAGAGAAGCAGTCTGTTCCAACACTTCAATTCACTGTGCGAAGTGAATGGAGTGTTGCTTCACTTTCTAAATGCTGTCCTTTAGAGAAAATCACTTTCCTTTGAAAGTGCCTTAAGCTACTTACAAGCATTCAACAGAAATTCACATGCATTTCACTGAAAGAGAAGCAGTCTCTTCCAACACTTGAATTCACTGTGCGCAGTGAAAGGAGTGTTGCTTCACTTTCTAAATGCTGTCCTTTCAGAGAAAATCACTTTCCTTTGAAAGTGCCTTAAGCTACTTACAAGCATTCACAAAAAACTCATATCTGTTTCTCTGAAAGAGAAGTAGTCTGTTCCAACACTTCAATTCACTGTGCGTTGTGAATGGAGTGTTGCTTCACTTTCTAAATGCTGTCCTTTCAGAGAAAATCACTTTCCTTTGAAAGTGCCTTAAGCTACTTACAAGCATTCAACAGAAATTCACATGCGTTTCTCTGAAAGAGAAGCAGTCTGATCCAACACTTCAATTCACTATGTGAAGTGAATGGAGTGTTGCTTCACTTTCTAAATGCTGTCCTTTCAGAGAAAATCACTTTCCTTTGAAAGTGCCTTAAGCTACTTACAAGCATTCACAAAAAACTCATATCTGTTTCTCTGAAAGAGAAGTAGTCTTTTCCAACACTTCAATTCACTGTGCGTTGTGAATGGAGTGTTGCTTCACTTTCTAAATGCTGTCCTTTCAGAGAAAATCACTTTCCTTTGAAAGTGCCTTAAGCTACTCATAAGCATTCAACAGAAATACACATGCGTTTCTCTGAAAGAGAAGCAGTCTGTTCCAACACTTCAATTCACAGTGCGAAGTGAATGGACTGTTGCTTCACTTTGTAAATGCTGTCCTTTCAGAGAAAATCACTTTCCTTTGAAAGTTCCTTAATCTACTTACAAGCATTCAACAGAAATTCACATGCGTTTCTCTGAAAGAGAAGCAGTCTGTTCCAACACTTCAATTCACAGTGCGAAGTGAATGGAGTGTTGCTTCACTTTCTAAATGCTGTCCTTTCAGAGAAAATCACTTTCCTTTGAAAGTGCCTTAAGCTACATACAAGCATTCACAAAAAACTCATATCTGTTTCTCTGAAAGAGAAGTAGTCTGTTCCAACACTTCAATTCACTGTGCGTAGTGAATGGAGTGTTGCTTCACTTTCTAACTGCTGTCCTTTCAGAGAAAATCGCTTTCCTTTGATACTGCCTTAAGCTACTTACAAGCATTCACAAGAAACTCACATGCATTTTTCTGAAAGTGAAGCAGTCTGTTCCAACACTTCAGTTCACTGTGCGAAGTGAATGGAGTGTTGCTTCACTTTCTAAATGCTGTCCTTTCAGAGAAAATCACTTTCCTTTGAAAGTGCCTTAAGCTACTTACAAGCATTCAACAGAAATTCACATGCGTTTCACTGAAAGAGAAGCAGTCTGTTCCAACACTTCAATTCACTGTGCGAAGTGAATGGAGTGTTGCTTCCCTTTCTAAATGCTGTCCTTTCAGAGAAAATCATTTTCCTTTGAAAGTGCCTTAAGCTACTTACAAGCATTCAACAGAAATTCACATGCATTTCCCTGAAAGAGTAGCAGTGTGTTCCAACACTTCAATTCACTGTGCGAAGTGAATGGAGTGTTGCATCACTTTCTAAATGCTGTCCTTTTAGAGAAAATCACTTTCCTTTGAAAGTGCCTTAAGCTACTTACAAGCATTCACAAAAAACTCCTGTCTGTTTCTCTGTAAGAGAAGTAGTCTCTTCCAACACTTCAATTCACTGTGCGTTGTGAATGGAGTGTTGCTTCACTTTCTAAATGCTGTCCTTTCAGAGAAAATCACTTTCCTTTGAAAGTGCCTTAAGCTGCTCATAAGCATTCAACAGAAATACACATGCGTTTTTCTGAAAGAGAAGCAATCTGTTCCAACACTTCAATTCACAGTGCGAAGTGAATAGACTCTTGCTTCACTTTGTAAATGCTGTCGTTTCAGAGAAAATCACTTTCCTTTGAAAGTGCCTTAAGCTACTTACAAGCATTCAACCGAAATTCACATGCGTTTCACTGAAAGAGAAGCAGTCTGTTCCAACACTTCAATTCACTGTGCGAAGTGAATGGAGTGTTGCTTCACTTTCTAAATGCTGTCCTTTCAGAGAAAATCACTTTCCTTTGAAAGTGCCTTAAGCTACTTACAAGCATTCAACAGAAACTCACATGCATTTTTCTGAAAGAGAAGCAGTCTGTTCCAACACTTCAGTTCACTGTGCGAAGTGAATGGAGTTTTGCTTCACTTTCTAAATGCTCTCCTTTTAGAGAAAATCACTCTCTTTTGAAACTTCCTTAAGATACTTACAAGCATTCACAAGAAACTCACATCTGTTTCTCTGAAAGAGAAGCAGTCTGTTCCAACACTTCAATTCACTATGTGAAGTGAATGGAGTATTGCTTCACTTTCTAAATGCTGTCCTTTCAGAGAAAATCACTTTCCTTTGAAAGTGCCTTAAGCTACTTACAAGCATTCAACAGAAATTCACATGCGTTACTCTGAAAGAGAAGCAGTCTGTTCCAACACTTCAATTCACAGTGCGAAGTGAATGAACTGTTGCTTCACTTTGTAAAGGCTGTCCTTTCAGAGAAAATCACTTTCCTTTGAAAGTGCCTTTAGCTACTTACAAGCATTCACAAAAAACTCATATCTGTTTCTCTGAAAGAGAAGTAGTATGATCCAACACTTCAATTCACTGGGCGTAGTGAATGGAGTGTTGCTTCACTTTCTAAATGCTGTCCTTTCAGAGAAAATCACCTTCCTTTGAAAGTGCCCTAAGCTACTCATAAGCATTCAACAGAAATACACATGCGTTTCTCTGAAAGAGAAGCAGTCTGTTCCAACACTTCAATTCACAGTGCGAAGTGAATGGACTGTTGCTTCACTTTGTGAATGCTGTCCTTTCAGAGAAAATCACTTTCCTTTGAAAGTGCCTTAAGCTACTTACAAGAATTCAACAGAAATTCACATGCGTTTCTCTGAAAGAGAAGCAGTCTGTTCCAACACTTCAATTCACATAGCGAAGTGAATGAACTGTTGCTTCACTTTCTAAATGCTGTCCTTTCAGAGAAAATCACTTTCCTTTGAAAGTGCCTTAACCTACTTACAAGCATTCAACAGAAATTCACATGCGTTTCACTGAAAGAGAAGCAGTCTGTTCCAACACTTCATTTCACTGTGCGAAGTGAATGGAGTGTTGCTTCACTTTCTAAATGCTGTCCTTTCAGAGAAAATCACTTTCCTTTGAAAGTGCCTTAAGCTAATTACAAGCATTCAACAGAAATTCACATGCATTTCACTGAAAGAGAAGCAGTCTGTTCCAACACTTCAATTCACTGTGCGAAGTGAATGGAGTGTTGCTTCACTTTCTAAATGCTGTCCTTTCAGAGAAAATCACTTTTCTTTGAAAGTGCCTTAAGCTACTTACAAGCATTCACAAAAAACTCATATCTGTTTCTCTGAAAGAGAAGTAGTCTGTTCCAACACTTCAATTCACTGTGCGTTGTGAATGGAGTGTTGCTTCACTTTCTAAATGCTGTCCTTTCAGAGAAAATCACTTTCCTTTGAAAGTGCCTTAAGCTACTCATAAGCATTCAACAGAAATACACATGCGTTTCTCTGAAAGAGAAGCAGTCTGTTCCAACACTTCAATTCACAGTGCGAAGTGAATGGACTGTTGCTTCACTTTGTAAATGCTGTCCTTTCAGAGAAAATCACTTTCCTTTGAAAGTGCCTTAAGCTACTTACAAGCATTCAACAGAAATTCACATGCGTTTCTCTGAAAGAGAAGCAGTCTGTTCCAACACTTCAATTCACTGTGCGAAGTGAATGGAGTGTTGCTTCACTTTCTAAATGCTGTCCTTTCAGAGAAAATCACTTTCCTTTGAAAGTGCCTTAAGCTACTTACAAGCATTGACAAAAAACTCATATCTGTTTCTCTGAAAGAGAAGTAGTCTGTTCCAACACTTCAATTCACTGTGCGTAGTGAATGGAGTGTTGCTTCACTTTCTAAATGCTGTCCTTTCAGAGAAAATCACTTTCCTTTGAAAGTGCCTTAAGCTACTTACAAGCATTCACAAGAAACTCACATGCATTTTTCTGAAAGAGAAGCAGTCTGTTCCAACACTTCAGTTCACTGTGCGAAGTGAATGGAGTTTTGCTTCACTTTCTAAATGCTCTCCTTTTAGAGAAAATCACTCTCTTTTGAAACTTCCTTAAGATACTTACAAGCATTCACAAGAAACTCACATCTGTTTCTCTGAAAGAGAAGCAGTCTGTTCCAACACTTCAATTCACTATGTGAAGTGAATGGAGTATTGCTTCACTTTCTAAATGCTGTCCTTTCAGAGAAAATCACTTTACTTTGAAAGTGCCTTAAGCTACTTACAAGCATTCAACAGAAATTCACATGCGTTACTCTGAAAGAGAAGCAGTCTGTTCCAACACTTCAATTCACAGTGCGAAGTGAATGAACTGTTGCTTCACTTTGTAAAGGCTGTCCTTTCAGAGAAAATCACTTTCCTTTGAAAGTGCCTTTAGCTACTTACAAGCATTCACAAAAAACTCATATCTGTTTCTCTGAAAGAGAAGTAGTCTGTTCCAACACTTCAATTCACTGGGCGTAGTGAATGGAGTGTTGCTTCACTTTCTAAATGCTGTCCTTTCAGAGAAAATCACCTTCCTTTGAAAGTGCCCTAAGCTACTCATAAGCATTCAACAGAAATACACATGCGTTTCTCTGAAAGATAAGCAGTCTGTTCCAACACTTCAATTCACAGTGCGAAGTGAATGGACTGTTGCTTCACTTTGTGAATGCTGTTCTTTCAGAGAAAATCACTTTCCTTTGAAAGTGCCTTAAGCTACTTACAAGCATTCAACAGAAATTCACATGCGTTTCTCTGAAAGAGAAGCAGTCTGTTCCAACACTTCAATTCACATAGCGAAGTGAATGAACTGTTGCTTCACTTTCTAAATGCTGTCCTTTCAGAGAAAATCACTTTCCTTTGAAAGTGCCTTAAGCTACTTACAAGCATTCAACAGAAATTCACATGCGTTTCACTGAAAGAGAAGCAGTCTGTTCCAACACTTCAATTCACTGTGCGAAGTGAATGGAGTGTTGCTTCACTTTCTAAATGCTGTCCTTTCAGAGAAAATCATTTTCCTTTGAAAGTGCCTTAAGCTACTTACAAGCATTCAACAGAAATTCACATGCATGTCCCTGAAAGAGAAGCAGTCTGTTCCAACACTTCAATTCACTGTGCGAAGTGAATGGAGTGTTGCATCACTTTCTAAATCCTGTCCTTTCAGAGAAAATCACTTTCCTTTGAAAGTGCCTTAAGCTACTTACAAGCATTCACAAAAAACTCATGTCTGTTTCTCTGAAAGAGAACTAGTCTCTTCCAACACTTCAATTCACTGTGCATTGTGAATGGAGTGTTGCTTCACTTTCTAAATGCTGTCATTTCAGAGAAAATCACTTTCCTTTGAAAGTGCCTTAAGCTGCTCATAAGCATTCAACAGAAATACACATGCGTTTTTCTGAAAGAGAAGCAATCTGTTCCAGCACTTCAATTCACAGTGCGAAGTGAATAGACTGTTGCTTCACTTTGTAAATGCTGTCCTTTCAGAGAAAATCACTTTCCTTTGAAAGTGCCTTAAGCTACTTACAAGCATTCAACCGAAATTCACATGCATTTCACTGAAAGAGAAGCAGTCTGTTCCAACACTTCAATTCACTGTGCGAAGTGAATGGAGTGTTGCTTCACTTTCTAAATGCTGTCCTTTCAGAGAAAATCACTTTTCTTTGAAAGTGCCTTAAGCTACTTACAAGCATTCACAAAAAACTCATATCTGTTTCTCTGAAAGAGAAGTAGTCTGTTCCAACACTTCAATTCACTGTGCGTTGTGAATGGAGTGTTGCTTCACTTTCTAAATGCTGTCCTTTCAGAGAAAATCACTTTCCTTTGAAAGTGCCTTAAGCTACTCATAAGCATTCAACAGAAATACACATGCGTTTCTCTGAAAGAGAAGCAGTCTGTTCCAACACTTCAATTCACAGTGCGAAGTGAATGGACTGTTGCTTCACTTTGTAAATGCTGTCCTTTCAGAGAAAATCACTTTCCTTTGAAAGTGCCTTAAGCTACTTACAAGCATTCAACAGAAATTCACATGCGTTTCTCTGAAAGAGAAGCAGTCTGTTCCAACACTTCAATTCACTGTGCGAAGTGAATGGAGTGTTGCTTCACTTTCTAAATGCTGTCCTTTCAGAGAAAATCACTTTCCTTTGAAAGTGCCTTAAGCTACTTACAAGCATTCACAAAAAACTCATATCTGTTTCTCTGAAAGAGAAGTAGTCTGTTCCAACACTTCAATTCACTGTGCGTAGTGAATGGAGTGTTGCTTCACTTTCTAAATGCTGTCCTTTCAGAGAAAATCACTTTCCTTTGAAAGTGCCTTAAGCTACTTACAAGCATTCACAAGAAACTCACATGCATTTTTCTGAAAGAGAAGCAGTCTGTTCCAACACTTCAGTTCACTGTGCGAAGTGAATGGAGTTTTGCTTCACTTTCTAAATGCTCTCCTTTTAGAGAAAATCACTCTCTTTTGAAACTTCCTTAAGATACTTACAAGCATTCACAAGAAACTCACATCTGTTTCTCTGAAAGAGAAGCAGTCTGTTCCAACACTTCAATTCACTATGTGAAGTGAATGGAGTATTGCTTCACTTTCTAAATGCTGTCCTTTCAGAGAAAATCACTTTACTTTGAAAGTGCCTTAAGCTACTTACAAGCATTCAACAGAAATTCACATGCGTTACTCTGAAAGAGAAGCAGTCTGTTCCAACACTTCAATTCACAGTGCGAAGTGAATGAACTGTTGCTTCACTTTGTAAAGGCTGTCCTTTCAGAGAAAATCACTTTCCTTTGAAAGTGCCTTTAGCTACTTACAAGCATTCACAAAAAACTCATATCTGTTTCTCTGAAAGAGAAGTAGTCTGTTCCAACACTTCAATTCACTGGGCGTAGTGAATGGAGTGTTGCTTCACTTTCTAAATGCTGTCCTTTCAGAGAAAATCACCTTCCTTTGAAAGTGCCCTAAGCTACTCATAAGCATTCAACAGAAATACACATGCGTTTCTCTGAAAGATAAGCAGTCTGTTCCAACACTTCAATTCACAGTGCGAAGTGAATGGACTGTTGCTTCACTTTGTGAATGCTGTCCTTTCAGAGAAAATCACTTTCCTTTGAAAGTGCCTTAAGCTACTTACAAGCATTCAACAGAAATTCACATGCGTTTCTCTGAAAGAGAAGCAGTCTGTTCCAACACTTCAATTCACATAGCGAAGTGAATGAACTGTTGCTTCACTTTCTAAATTCTGTCCTTTCAGAGAAAATCACTTTCCTTTGAAAGTGCCTTAAGCTACTTACAAGCATTCAACAGAAATTCACATGCGTTTCACTGAAAGAGAAGCAGTCTGTTCCAACACTTCAATTCACTGTGCGAAGTGAATGGAGTGTTGCTTCACTTTCTAAATGCTGTCCTTTCAGAGAAAATCATTTTCCTTTGAAAGTGCCTTAAGCTACTTACAAGCATTCAACAGAAATTCACATGCATTTCCCTGAAAGAGAAGCAGTCTGTTCCAACACTTCAATTCACTGTGCGAAGTGAATGGAGTGTTGCATCACTTTCTAAATCCTGTCCTTTCAGAGAAAATCACTTTCCTTTGAAAGTGCCTTAAGCTACTTACAAGCATTCACAAAAAACTCATGTCTGTTTCTCTGAAAGAGAACTAGTCTCTTCCAACACTTCAATTCACTGTGCATTGTGAATGGAGTGTTGCTTCACTTTCTAAATGCTGTCCTTTCAGAGAAAATCACTTTCCTTTGAAAGTGCCTTAAGCTGCTCATAAGCATTCAACAGAAATACACATGCGTTTTTCTGAAAGAGAAGCAATCTGTTCCAGCACTTCAATTCACAGTGCGAA
This sequence comes from Myodes glareolus, assembly GCF_982192425.1. Taxonomy (NCBI): domain Eukaryota; kingdom Metazoa; phylum Chordata; class Mammalia; order Rodentia; family Cricetidae; genus Myodes; species Myodes glareolus. The sequence continues at coordinate 23,061 of NC_142037.1, read as the reverse complement.
GTGAATAGACTGTTGCTTCACTTTGTAAATGCTGTCCTTTCAGAGAAAATCACTTTCCTTTGAAAGTGCCTTAAGCTACTTACAAGCATTCAACCGAAATTCACATGCATTTCACTGAAAGAGAAGCAGTCTGTTCCAACACTTCAATTCACTGTGCGAAGTGAATGGAGTGTTGCTTCACTTTCTAAATGCTGTCCTTTCAGAGAAAATCACTTTCCTTTGAAAGTGCCTTAAGCTACTTACAAGCATTCAACAGAAACTCACATGCGTTTCACTGAAAGAGAAGCAGTCTGTTCCAACAATTCAATTCACTGTGCGAAGTGAATGGAGTGTTGCTTCACTTTCTAAATGCTGTCCTTTAGAGAAAATCACTTTCCTTTGAAAGTGCCTTAAGCTACTTACAAGCATTCAACAGAAATTCACATGCATTTCACTGAAAGAGAAGCAGTCTCTTCCAACACTTGAATTCACTGTGCGCAGTGAAAGGAGTGTTGCTTCACTTTCTAAATGCTGTCCTTTCAGAGAAAATCACTTTCCTTTGAAAGTGCCTTAAGCTACTTACAACCATTCACAAAAAACTCATATCTGTTTCTCTGAAAGAGAAGTAGTCTGTTCCAACACTTCAATTCACTGTGCGTTGTGAATGGAGTGTTGCTTCACTTTCTAAATGCTGTCCTTTCAGAGAAAATCACTTTCCTTTGAAAGTGCCTTAAGCTACTTACAAGCATTCAACAGAAATTCACATGCGTTTCTCTGAAAGAGAAGCAGTCTGATCCAACACTTCAATTCACTATGTGAAGTGAATGGAGTGTTGCTTCACTTTCTAAATGCTGTCCTTTCAGAGAAAATCACTTTCCTTTGAAAGTGCCTTAAGCTACTTACAAGCATTCACAAAAAACTCATATCTGTTTCTCTGAAAGAGAAGTAGTCTTTTCCAACACTTCAATTCACTGTGCGTTGTGAATGGAGTGTTGCTTCACTTTCTAAATGCTGTCCTTTCAGAGAAAATCACTTTCCTTTGAAAGTGCCTTAAGCTACTCATAAGCATTCAACAGAAATACACATGCGTTTCTCTGAAAGAGAAGCAGTCTGTTCCAACACTTCAATTCACAGTGCGAAGTGAATGGACTGTTGCTTCACTTTGTAAATGCTGTCCTTTCAGAGAAAATCACTTTCCTTTGAAAGTTCCTTAATCTACTTACAAGCATTCAACAGAAATTCACATGCGTTTCTCTGAAAGAGAAGCAGTCTGTTCCAACACTTCAATTCACAGTGCGAAGTGAATGGAGTGTTGCTTCACTTTCTAAATGCTGTCCTTTCAGAGAAAATCACTTTCCTTTGAAAGTGCCTTAAGCTACATACAAGCATTCACAAAAAACTCATATCTGTTTCTCTGAAAGAGAAGTAGTCTGTTCCAACACTTCAATTCACTGTGCGTAGTGAATGGAGTGTTGCTTCACTTTCTAACTGCTGTCCTTTCAGAGAAAATCGCTTTCCTTTGATACTGCCTTAAGCTACTTACAAGCATTCACAAGAAACTCACATGCATTTTTCTGAAAGTGAAGCAGTCTGTTCCAACACTTCAGTTCACTGTGCGAAGTGAATGGAGTGTTGCTTCACTTTCTAAATGCTGTCCTTTCAGAGAAAATCACTTTCCTTTGAAAGTGCCTTAAGCTACTTACAAGCATTCAACAGAAATTCACATGCGTTTCACTGAAAGAGAAGCAGTCTGTTCCAACACTTCAATTCACTGTGCGAAGTGAATGGAGTGTTGCTTCCCTTTCTAAATGCTGTCCTTTCAGAGAAAATCATTTTCCTTTGAAAGTGCCTTAAGCTACTTACAAGCATTCAACAGAAATTCACATGCATTTCCCTGAAAGAGAAGCAGTATGTTCCAACACTTCAATTCACTGTGCGAAGTGAATGGAGTGTTGCATCACTTTCTAAATGCTGTCCTTTTAGAGAAAATCACTTTCCTTTGAAAGTGCCTTAAGCTACTTACAAGCATTCACAAAAAACTCATGTCTGTTTCTCTGAAAGAGAAGTAGTCTCTTCCAACACTTCAATTCACTGTGCGTTGTGAATGGAGTGTTGCTTCACTTTCTAAATGCTGTCCTTTCAGAGAAAATCACTTTCCTTTGAAAGTGCCTTAAGCTGCTCATAAGCATTCAACAGAAATACACATGCGTTTTTCTGAAAGAGAAGCAATCTGTTCCAACACTTCAATTCACAGTGCGAAGTGAATAGACTCTTGCTTCACTTTGTAAATGCTGTCCTTTCAGAGAAAATCACTTTCCTTTGAAAGTGCCTTAAGCTACTTACAAGCATTCAACCGAAATTCACATGCGTTTCACTGAAAGAGAAGCAGTCTGTTCCAACACTTCAATTCACTATGTGAAGTGAATAGAGTGTGGCTTCACTTTCTAAATGATGTCCTTTCAGAGAAAATCACTTTCCTTTGAAAGTGCCTTAAGCTACTTTCAAGCATTCAACAGAAATTCACATGCGTTTTACTGAAAGAGAAGCAGTCTGATCCAACACTTCATTTCACTGTGCGAAGTGAATGGAGTGTTGCTTCACTTTCTAAATGCTGTCCTTTCAGAGAAAATCACTTTCCTTTGAAAGTGCCTTAAGCTAATTACAAGCATTCAACAGAAATTCACATGCATTTCACTGAAAGAGAAGCAGTCTGTTCCAACACTTCAATTCACTGTGCGAAGTGAATGGAGTGTTGCTTCACTTTCTAAATGCTGTCCTTTCAGAGAAAATCACTTTTCTTTGAAAGTGCCTTAAGCTACTTACAAGCATTCACAAAAAACTCATATCTGTTTCTCTGAAAGAGAAGTAGTCTGTTCCAACACTTCAATTCACTGTGCGTTGTGAATGGAGTGTTGCTTCACTTTCTAAATGCTGTCCTTTCAGAGAAAATCACTTTCCTTTGAAAGTGCCTTAAGCTACTCATAAGCATTCAACAGAAATACACATGCGTTTCTCTGAAAGAGAAGCAGTCTGTTCCAACACTTCAATTCACAGTGCGAAGTGAATGGACTGTTGTTTCACTTTGTAAATGCTGTCCTTTCAGAGAAAATCACTTTCCTTTGAAAGTGCCTTAAGCTACTTACAAGCATTCAACAGAAATTCACATGCGTTTCTCTGAAAGAGAAGCAGTCTGTTCCAACACTTCAATTCACTGTGCGAAGTGAATGGAGTGTTGCTTCACTTTCTAAATGCTGTCCTTTCAGAGAAAATCACTTTCCTTTGAAAGTGCCTTAAGCTACTTACAAGCATTCACAAAAAACTCATATCTGTTTCTCTGAAAGAGAAGTAGTCTGTTCCAACACTTCAATTCACTGTGCGTAGTGAATGGAGTGTTGCTTCACTTTCTAAATGCTGTCCTTTCAGAGAAAATCACTTTCCTTTGAAAGTGCCTTAAGCTACTTACAAGCATTCACAAGAAACTCACATGCATTTTTCTGAAAGAGAAGCAGTCTGTTCCAACACTTCAGTTCACTGTGCGAAGTGAATGGAGTGTTGCATCACATTCTAAATGCTCTCCATTTAGAGAAAATCATTCTCTTTTGAAACTTCCTTAAGCTACTTACAAGCATTCACAAGAAACTCACATCTGTTTCTCTGAAAGAGAAGCAGTTTGTTCCAACACTTCAATTCACTATGTGAAGTGAATGGAGTGTTGCTTCACTGTCTAAATGCTGTCCTTTCAGAGAAAATCACTTTCCTTTGAAAGTGCCTTAAGCTACTTACAAGCATTCAACAGAAATTCACATGCGTTACTCTGAAAGAGAAGCAGTCTGTTCCGACACTTCAATTCACAGTGCGAAGTGAATGAACTGTTGCTTCACTTTGTAAAGGCTGTCCTTTCAGAGAAAATCACTTTCCTTTGAAAGTGCCTTAAGCTACTTACAAGCATTCACAAAAAACTCATATCAGTTTCTCTGAAAGAGAAGTAGTCTGTTCCAACACTTCAATTCACTGTGCGTTGTGAATGGAGTGTTGCTTCTCTTTCTAAATGCTGTTTTTTCAGAGAAAATCACTTTACTTTGAAAGTGCCTTAAGCTACTCATAAGCATTCAACAGAAATACACATGCGTTTCTCTGAAAGAGAAGCAGTCTGTTCCAACACTTCAATTCACAGTGCGAAGTGAATGGACTGTTGCTTCACTTTGTAAATGCTGTCCTTTCAGAGAAAATCACTTTCCTTTGAAAGTGCCTTAAGCTACTTACAAGCATTCAACAGAAATTCACATGCATTTCCCTGAAAGAGATGCAGTCTGTTCCAACACTTAAATTCACTTTGCGAAGTGAATGGAGTGTTGCATCACTTTCTAAATGCTGTCCTTTCAGAGAAAATCACTTTCCTTTGAAAGTGCCTTAAGCTACTTACAAGCATTCACAAAAAACTCATATCTGTTTCTCTGAAAGAGAAGTAGTCTCTTCCAACACTTCAATTCACTGTGCGTTGTGAATGGAGTGTTGCTTCACTTTCTAAATGCTGTCCTTTCAGAGAAAATCACTTTCCTTTGAAAATGCCTTAAGCTGCTCATAAGCATTCAACAGAAATACACATGCGTTTTTCTGAAAGAGAAGCAATCTGTTCCAACACTTCAATTTACAGTGCGAAGTGAATAGACTGTTGCTTCACTTTGTAAATGCTGTCCTTTCAGAGAAAATCACTTTCCTTTGAAAGTGCCTTAAGCTACTTACAAGCATTCAACCGAAATTCACATGCATTTCACTGAAAGAGAAGCAGTCTGTTCCAACACTTCAATTCACTGTGCGAAGTGAATGGAGTGTTGCTTCACTTTCTAAATGCTGTCCTTTCAGAGAAAATCACTTTCCTTTGAAAGTGCCTTAAGCTACTTACAAGCATTCAACAGAAATTCACATGCGTTTCACTGAAAGAGAAGCAGTCTGTTCCAACACTTCAATTCACTGTGCGAAGTGAATGGAGTGTTGCTTCACTTTCTGAATGCTGTCCTTTAGAGAAAATCACTTACCTCTGAAAGTGCCTTAAGCTACTTACAAGCATTCAACAGAAATTCACATGCATTTCACTGAAAGAGAAGCAGTCTGTTCCAACACTTGAATTCACTGTGCGCAGTGAAAGGAGTGTGGCTTCACTTTCTAAATGCTGTCCTTTCAGAGAAAATCACTTTGCTTTGAAAGTGCCTTAAGCTACTTACAAGCATTCACAAAAAACTCATATCTGTATCTCTGAAAGAGAAGTAGTCTGTTCCAACACTTCAATTCACTGTGCGTTGTGAATGGAGTGTTGCTTCACTTTCTAAATGCTGTCCTTTCAGAGAAAATCACTTTCCTTTGAAAGTGCCTTAAGCTACTTACAAGCATTCAACAGAAATTCACATGCGTTTCTCTGAAAGAGAAGCAGTCTGTTCCAACACTTCAATTCACTATGTGAAGTGCATGGAGTGTTGCTTCACTTTCTAAATGCTGTTCTTTCAGAGAAAATCACTTTCCTGTGAAAGTGCCTTAAGCTACTTACAAGCATTCACAAAAAACTCATATCTGTTTCTCTGAAAGAGAAGTAGTCTCTTCCAACACTTCAATTCACTGTGCGTTGTGAATGGAGTGTTGCTTCACTTTCTAAATGCTGTCCTTTCAGAGAAAATCACTTTCCTTTGAAAGTGCCTTAAGCTACTCATAAGCATTCAACAGAAATACACATGCGTTTCTCTGAAAGAGAAGCAGTCTGTTCCAACACTTCAATTCACAGTGCGAAGTGATGGACTGTTGCTTCACTTTGTAAATGCTGTCCTTTCAGAGAAAATCACTTTCCTTTGAAAGTTCCTTAATCTACTTACAAGTATTCAACAGAAATTTGCATGCTTTTCTCTGAAAGAGAAGCAGTCTGTTCCAACACTTCAATTCACAGTGCGAAGTGAATGGAGTGTTGCTTCACTTTCTAAATGCTGTCCTTTCAGAGAAAATCACTTTCCTTTGATAGTGCCTTAAGCTACTTACAAGCATTCACACGAAACTCACATGCATTTCTGTGAAAGAGAAGCAGTCTGTTCCAACACTTCAATTCACTGTGCGTAGTGAATGGAGTGTTGCTTCACTTTCTAACTGCTGTCCTTTCACAGAAAATCACTTTCCTTTGATAGTGCCATAAGCTACTTACAAGCATTCAACAGAAATTCACATGCGTTTCTCTGAAAGAGAAGCAGTCTGTTCCAACACTTCAATTCACTGTGCGAAGTGAATGGAGTGTTGCTTCACTTTCTAAATGCTGTCCTTTCAGAGAAAATCACTTTCCTTTGAAAGTGCCTTAAGCTACTTACAAGCATTCACAAAAAACTCATATCTGTTTCTCTGAAAGAGAAGTAGTCTGTTCCAACACTTCAATTCACTGTGCGTAGTGAATGGAGTGTTGCTTCACTTTCTAAATGCTGTCCTTTCAGAGAAAATCACTTTCCTTTGAAAGTGCCTTAAGCTACTTACAAGCATTCACAAGAAACTCACATGCATTTTTCTGAAAGAGAAGCAGTCTGTTCCAACACTTCAGTTCACTGTGCGAAGTGAATGGAGTGTTGCATCACATTCTAAATGCTCTCCATTTAGAGAAAATCATTCTCTTTTGAAACTTCCTTAAGCTACTTACAAGCATTCACAAGAAACTCACATCTGTTTCTCTGAAAGAGAAGCAGTTTGTTCCAACACTTCAATTCACTATGTGAAGTGAATGGAGTGTTGCTTCACTGTCTAAATGCTGTCCTTTCAGAGAAAATCACTTTCCTTTGAAAGTGCCTTAAGCTACTTACAAGCATTCAACAGAAATTCACATGCGTTACTCTGAAAGAGAAGCAGTCTGTTCCGACACTTCAATTCACAGTGCGAAGTGAATGAACTGTTGCTTCACTTTGTAAAGGCTGTCCTTTCAGAGAAAATCACTTTCCTTTGAAAGTGCCTTAAGCTACTTACAAGCATTCACAAAAAACTCATATCAGTTTCTCTGAAAGAGAAGTAGTCTGTTCCAACACTTCAATTCACTGTGCGTTGTGAATGGAGTGTTGCTTCTCTTTCTAAATGCTGTTTTTTCAGAGAAAATCACTTTACTTTGAAAGTGCCTTAAGCTACTCATAAGCATTCAACAGAAATACACATGCGTTTCTCTGAAAGAGAAGCAGTCTGTTCCAACACTTCAATTCACAGTGCGAAGTGAATGGACTGTTGCTTCACTTTGTAAATGCTGTCCTTTCAGAGAAAATCACTTTCCTTTGAAAGTGCCTTAAGCTACTTACAAGCATTCAACAGAAATTCACATGCATTTCCCTGAAAGAGATGCAGTCTGTTCCAACACTTAAATTCACTTTGCGAAGTGAATGGAGTGTTGCATCACTTTCTAAATGCTGTCCTTTCAGAGAAAATCACTTTCCTTTGAAAGTGCCTTAAGCTACTTACAAGCATTCACAAAAAACTCATATCTGTTTCTCTGAAAGAGAAGTAGTCTCTTCCAACACTTCAATTCACTGTGCGTTGTGAATGGAGTGTTGCTTCACTTTCTAAATGCTGTCCTTTCAGAGAAAATCACTTTCCTTTGAAAATGCCTTAAGCTGCTCATAAGCATTCAACAGAAATACACATGCGTTTTTCTGAAAGAGAAGCAATCTGTTCCAACACTTCAATTTACAGTGCGAAGTGAATAGACTGTTGCTTCACTTTGTAAATGCTGTCCTTTCAGAGAAAATCACTTTCCTTTGAAAGTGCCTTAAGCTACTTACAAGCATTCAACCGAAATTCACATGCATTTCACTGAAAGAGAAGCAGTCTGTTCCAACACTTCAATTCACTGTGCGAAGTGAATGGAGTGTTGCTTCACTTTCTAAATGCTGTCCTTTCAGAGAAAATCACTTTCCTTTGAAAGTGCCTTAAGCTACTTACAAGCATTCAACAGAAATTCACATGCGTTTCACTGAAAGAGAAGCAGTCTGTTCCAACACTTCAATTCACTGTGCGAAGTGAATGGAGTGTTGCTTCACTTTCTGAATGCTGTCCTTTAGAGAAAATCACTTACCTCTGAAAGTGCCTTAAGCTACTTACAAGCATTCAACAGAAATTCACATGCATTTCACTGAAAGAGAAGCAGTCTGTTCCAACACTTGAATTCACTGTGCGCAGTGAAAGGAGTGTGGCTTCACTTTCTAAATGCTGTCCTTTCAGAGAAAATCACTTTGCTTTGAAAGTGCCTTAAGCTACTTACAAGCATTCACAAAAAACTCATATCTGTATCTCTGAAAGAGAAGTAGTCTGTTCCAACACTTCAATTCACTGTGCGTTGTGAATGGAGTGTTGCTTCACTTTCTAAATGCTGTCCTTTCAGAGAAAATCACTTTCCTTTGAAAGTGCCTTAAGCTACTTACAAGCATTCAACAGAAATTCACATGCGTTTCTCTGAAAGAGAAGCAGTCTGTTCCAACACTTCAATTCACTATGTGAAGTGCATGGAGTGTTGCTTCACTTTCTAAATGCTGTTCTTTCAGAGAAAATCACTTTCCTGTGAAAGTGCCTTAAGCTACTTACAAGCATTCACAAAAAACTCATATCTGTTTCTCTGAAAGAGAAGTAGTCTCTTCCAACACTTCAATTCACTGTGCGTTGTGAATGGAGTGTTGCTTCACTTTCTAAATGCTGTCCTTTCAGAGAAAATCACTTTCCTTTGAAAGTGCCTTAAGCTACTCATAAGCATTCAACAGAAATACACATGCGTTTCTCTGAAAGAGAAGCAGTCTGTTCCAACACTTCAATTCACAGTGCGAAGTGATGGACTGTTGCTTCACTTTGTAAATGCTGTCCTTTCAGAGAAAATCACTTTCCTTTGAAAGTTCCTTAATCTACTTACAAGTATTCAACAGAAATTTGCATGCTTTTCTCTGAAAGAGAAGCAGTCTGTTCCAACACTTCAATTCACAGTGCGAAGTGAATGGAGTGTTGCTTCACTTTCTAAATGCTGTCCTTTCAGAGAAAATCACTTTCCTTTGATAGTGCCTTAAGCTACTTACAAGCATTCACACGAAACTCACATGCATTTCTGTGAAAGAGAAGCAGTCTGTTCCAACACTTCAATTCACTGTGCGTAGTGAATGGAGTGTTGCTTCACTTTCTAACTGCTGTCCTTTCACAGAAAATCACTTTCCTTTGATAGTGCCATAAGCTACTTACAAGCATTCACAAGAAACTCACATGCATTTTTCTGAAAGAGAAGCAGTCTGTTCCAACACTTCAGCTCACTGTGCGAAGTGAATGGAGTGTTGCTTCACTTTCTAAATGCTGTCCTTTCAGAGAAAATCACTTTCCTTTGAAAGTGCCTTAAGCTACTTACAAGTATTCACAAAAAACTCATATCTGTTTCTCTGAAAGAGAAGTAGTCTGTTCCAACACTACAATTCACTGTGCGTTGTGAATGGAGTGTTGCTTCACTTTCTAAATACTGTCCTTTCAGAGAAAATCACTTTCCTTTGATAGTGCCTTAAGCTACTTACAAGCATTCACAAGAAACTCACATGCATTTTTCCTAAAGAGAAGCAGTCTGTTCCAACACTTCAGTTCACGGTGCGAAGTGAATGGAGTGTTGCTTCACTTTCTAAATGCTGTCCTTTCAGAGAAAATCACTTTCCTTTGAAAGTGCCTTAAGCTACTTACAAGCATTCAACAGAAATTCACATGTATTTCACTGAAAGAGAAGCAGTCTGTTCCAATACTTCAATTCACTGTGCGAAGTGAATGGAGTGTTGCTTCACTTTCTAAATGCTGTTCTTTCAGAGAAAATCACTTTCCTTTGAAAGTGCCTTAAGCTACTTACAAGCATTCAACAGAAATTCACATGCATTTCGCTGAAAGAGAAGTAGTCTGTTCCAACACTTCAATTCACTGTGCGTTGTGAATGGAGTGTTGCTTCACTTTCTAAATTATGTCCTTTCTGAGAAAATCACTTTCCTTTGAAAGTGCCTTAAGCTACTTACAAGCATTCAACAGAAATTCACATGCATTTCTCTGAAAGAGAAGCAGTCTGTTCCAACACTTCAATTCACTATGTGAAGTGAATGGAGTGTTGCTTCACTTTCTAAATGATGTCCTTTCAGAGAAAATCACTTTCCTTTGAAAGTGCCTTAAGCTATTTTCAAGCATTCAACAGAAATTCACATGCGTTTCACTGAAAGAGAAGCAGTCTGTTCCAACACTTCAATTCACTGTGCGAAGTGAATGGAGTGTTGCTTCACTTTCTAAATGATGTCCTTTCCAAGAAAATCACTTTCCTTTGAAAGTGCCTTAAGCTACTTACAAGCATTCACAAAAAACTCATATCTGTTTCTCTGAAAGAGAAGTAGTCTGTTCCAACACTTCAATTCACTGTGCGTTGTGAACGGAGTGTTGCTTCACTTTCTAAATGCTGTCCTTTCAGAGAAAATCACTTTCCTTTGAAAGTGCCTTAAGCTACTCATAAGCATTCAACAGAAATACACATGCGTTTCTCTGAAAGAGAAGCAGTCTGTTCCAACACTTCAATTCACAGTGCCAAGTGAATGGACTGTTGCTTCACTTTGTAAATGCTGTCCTTTCAGAGAAAATCACTTTCCTTTGAAAGTGCCTTAAGCTACTTACAAGCATTCAACAGAAATTCACATGCGTTTCTCTGAAAGAGAAGCAGTCTGTTCCAACAGTTCAATTCACAGTGTGAAGTGAATGGACTGTTGCTTCACTTTCTAAATGCTGTCCTTTCAGAGAAAATCACTTTCCTTTGAAAGTGCGTTAAGCTACTTACAAGCATTCAACAGAAATTCACATGCGTTTCACTGAAAGAGAAGCAGTCTGTTCCAACACTTCAATTCACTGTGCGAAGTGAATGGAGTGTTGCTTCACTTTCTAAATGCTGTCCTTTCAGAGAAAATCATTTTCCTTTGAATGTGCCTTAAGCTACTTACAAGCATTCAACAGAAATTCACATGCATTTCCCTGAAAGAGAAGCAGTCTGTTCCAACACTTAAATTCACTTTGCGAAGTGAATGGAGTGTTGCTTCACTTTCTAAATGATGTCCTTTCAGAGAAAATCACTTTCCTTTGAAAGTGCCTTAAGCTACTTACAAGCATTCACAAAAAACTCATATCTGTTTCTCTGAAAGAGAAGTAGTCTCTTCCAACACTTCAATTCACTGTGCGTTGTGAATGGAGTGTTGCTTCACTTTCTAAATGCTGTCCTTTCAGAGAAAATCACTTTCCTTTGAAAGTGCCTTAAGCTGCTCATAAGCATTCAACAGAAATACACATGCGTTTTTCTGAAAGAGAAGCAATCTGTTCCAACACTTCAATTCACAGTGCGAAGTGAATAGACTGTTGCTTCACTTTGTAAATGCTGTCCTTTCAGAGAAAATCACTTTCCTTTGAAAGTGCCTTAAGCTACTTACAAGCATTCAACCGAAATTCACATGCATTTCACTGAAAGAGAAGGAGTCTGTTCCAACACTTCAATTCACTGTGCGAAGTGAATGGAGTGTTGCTTCACTTTCTAAATGCTGTCCTTTCAGAGAAAATCACTTTCCTTTGAAAGTGCCTTAAGCTACTTACAAGCATTCAACAGAAATTCACATGCGTTTCACTGAAAGAGAAGCAGTCTGTTCCAACACTTGAATTCACTGTGCGCAGTGAAAGGAGTGTGGCTTCACTTTCTAAATGCTGTCCTTTCAGAGAAAATCACTTTGCTTTGAAAGTGCCTTAAGCTACTTACAAGCATTCACAAAAAACTCATATCTGTTTCTCTGAAAGAGAAGTAGTCTGTTCCAACACTTCAATTCACTGTGCGTTGTGAATGGAGTGTTGCTTCACTTTCTAAATGCTGTCCTTTCAGAGAAAATCACTTTCCATTGAAAGTGCCTTAAGCTACTTACAAGCATTCAACAGAAATTCACATGCGTTTCTCTGAAAGAGAAGCAGTCTGTTCCAACACTTCAATTCACTATGTGAAGTGAATGGAGTGTTGCTTCACTTTCTAAATGCTGTTCTTTCAGAGAAAATCACTTTCCTTTGAAAGTGCCTTAAGCTACTTACAAGCATTCACAAAAAACTCATATCTGTTTTTCTGAAAAAGAAGCAGTCTGTTCCAACACTTCAATTCACTGTGCGTAGTGAATGGAGTGTTGCTTCACTTTCTAAATGCTGTCCTTTCAGAGAAAATCACTTTCCTTTGAAAGTGCCTTAAGCTACTCATAAGCATTCAACAGAAATACACATGCGTTTCTCTGAAAGAGAAGCAGTCTGTTCCAACACTTCAATTCACAGTGCGAAGTGAATGGACTGTTGCTTCACTTTCTAAATGCTGTCCTTTCAGAGAAAATCACTTTCCTTTGAAAGTGCCTTAAGCTACTTACAAGCATTCAACAGAAATTCACATGCGTTTCACTGAAAGAGAAGCAGTCTGTTCCAACACTTCAGTTCACTGTGCGAAGTGAATGGAGTGTTGCTTCACTTTCTAAATGCTGTCCTTTCAGAGAAAATCATTTTCCTATGAATGTGCCTTAAGCTACTTACAAGCATTCAACAGAAATTCACATGCATTTCACTGAAAGAGAAGCAGTCTGTTCCAACACTTCAATTCACTGTGCGTTGTGAATGGAGTGTTGCTTCACTTTCTAAATGATGTCCTTTCAGAGAAAATCACTTTCCTTTGAAAGTGCCTTAAGCTATTTACAAGCATTCAACAGAAATTCACATGCGTTTCTCTGAAAGAGAAGCAGTCTGTTCCAACACTTCAATTCACTATGTGAAGTGAATGGAGTGTTGCTTCACTTTCTAAATGCTGTCCTTTCAGAGAAAATCACTTTCCTTTGAAAGTGCCTTAAGCTACTTACAAGCATTCACAAAAAACTCATATCTGTTTCTCTGAAAGAGAAGTAGTCTGTTCCAACACTTCAATACACTGTGCGTAGTGAATGGAGTGTTGCTTCACTTTCTAAATGCTGTCCTTTCAGAGAAAATCACTTTCCTTTGAAAGTGCCTTAAGCTACTTACAAGCATTCACAAGAAACTCACATGCATTTTTCTGAAAGAGAAGCAGTCTGTTCCAACACTTCAGTTCACTGTGCGAAGTGAATGGAGTGTTGCTTCACTTTCTAAATGCTCTCCTTTTAGAGAAAATCACTCTCTTTTGAAACTTCCTTAAGCTACTTACAAGCATTCACAAGAAACTCACATCTGTTTCTCTGAAAGAGAAGCAGTCTGTTCCAACACTTCAATTCACTATGTGAAGTGAATGGAGTGTTGCTTCACTTTCTAAATGATGTCCTTTCAGAGAAAATCACTTTCCTTTGAAAGTGCCTTAAGCTACTTTCAAGCATTCAACAGAAATTCACATGCGTTTCACTGAAAGAGAAGCAGTCTGTTCCAACACTTCAATTCACTGTGCGAAGTGAATGGAGTGTTGCTTCACTTTCTAAATGCTGTCCTTTCAGAGAAAATCACTTTCCTTTGAAAGTGCCTTAAGCTACTCATAAGCATTCAACAGAAATACACATGCGTTTCTCTGAAAGAGAAGCAGTCTGTTCCCACACTTCAATTCACAGTGCCAAGTGAATGGACTGTTGCTTCACTTTGTAAATGCTGTCCTTTCAGAGAAAATCACTTTCCTTTGAAAGTGCCTTAAGCTACTCATAAGCATTCAACAGAAATTCACATGCGTTTCTCTGAAAGAGAAGCAGTCTGTTCCAACACTTCAATTCACAGTGCGAAGTGAATGGACTGTTGCTTCACTTTCTAAATGCTGTCCTTTCAGAGAAAATCATTTTCCTTTGAATGTGCCTTAAGCTACTTACAAGCATTCAACAGAAATTCACATGCATTTCACTGAAAGTGAAGCAGTCTGTTCCAACACTTCAATTCACTGTGCGTTGTGAATGGAGTGTTGCTTCACTTTCTAAATGCTGTCCTTTCAGAGAAAATCACTTTCCTTTGAAAGTGCCTTAAGCTACTTACAAGCATTCAACAGAAATTCACATGCGTTTCTCTGAAAGAGAAGCATTCTGTTCCAACACTTCAATTCACTATGTGAAGTGAATGGAGTGTTGCTTCACTTTCTAAATGCTGTCCTTTCAGAGAAAATCACTTTCCTTTGAAAGTGCCTTAAGCTACTTACAAGCATTCAACAGAAATTCACATGCGTTTCTCTGAAAGAGAAGCAGTCTGTTCCAACACTTCAATTCACAGTGCCAAGTGAATGGACTGTTGCTTCACTTTGTAAATGCTGTCCTTTCAGAGAAAATCACTTTCCTTTGAAAGTGCCTTAAGCTACTTACAAGCATTCAACAGAAATTCACATGCGTTTCTCTGAAAGAGAAGTAGTCTGTTCCAACACTTCAATTCACAGTGCGAAGTGAATGGACTGTTGCTTCACTTTCTAAATGCTGTCCTTTCAGAGAAAATCACTTTCCTTTGAAAGTGCCTTAAGCTACTTACAAGCATTCAACAGAAATTCACATGCGTTTCACTGAAAGAGAAGCAGTCTGTTCCAACACTTCAGTTCACTGTGCGAAGTGAATGGAGTGTTGCTTCACTTTCTAAATGCTGTCCTTTCAGAGAAAATCATTTTCCTATGAATGTGCCTTAAGCTACTTACAAGCATTCAACAGAAATTCACATGCATTTCACTGAAAGAGAAGCAGTCTGTTCCAACACTTCAATTCACTGTGCGTTGTGAATGGAGTGTTGCTTCACTTTCTAAATGATGTCCTTTCAGAGAAAATCACTTTCCTTTGAAAGTGCCTTAAGCTATTTACAAGCATTCAACAGAAATTCACATGCGTTACTCTGAAAGAGAAGCAGTCTGTTCCAACACTTCAATTCACTATGTGAAGTGAATGGAGTGTTGCTTCACTTTCTAAATGCTGTCCTTTCAGAGAAAATCACTTTCCTTTGAAAGTGCCTTAAGCTACTTACAAGCATTCACAAAAAACTCATATCTGTTTCTCTGAAAGAGAAGTAGTCTGTTCCAACACTTCAATTCACTGTGCGTAGTGAATGGAGTGTTGCTTCACTTTCTAAATGCTGTCCTTTCAGAGAAAATCACTTTCCTTTGAAAGTGCCTTAAGCTACTTACAAGCATTCACAAGAAACTCACATGCATTTTTCTGAAAGAGAAGCAGTCTGTTCCAACACTTCAGTTCACTGTGCGAAGTGAATGGAGTGTTGCTTCACTTTCTAAATGCTCTCCTTTTAGAGAAAATCACTCTCTTTTGAAACTTCCTTAAGCTACTTACAAGCATTCACAAGAAACTCACATCTGTTTCTCTGAAAGAGAAGCAGTCTGTTCCAACACTTCAATTCACTATGTGAAGTGAATGGAGTGTTGCTTCACTTTCTAAATGATGTCCTTTCAGAGAAAATCACTTTCCTTTGAAAGTGCCTTAAGCTACTTTCAAGCATTCAACAGAAATTCACATGCGTTTCACTGAAAGAGAAGCAGTCTGTTCCAACACTTCAATTCACTGTGCGAAGTGAATGGAGTGTTGCTTCACTTTCTAAATGCTGTCCTTTCAGAGAAAATCACTTTCCTTTGAAAGTGCCTTAAGCTACTCATAAGCATTCAACAGAAATACACATGCGTTTCTCTGAAAGAGAAGCAGTCTGTTCCCACACTTCAATTCACAGTGCCAAGTGAATGGACTGTTGCTTCACTTTGTAAATGCTGTCCTTTCAGAGAAAATCACTTTCCTTTGAAAGTGCCTTAAGCTACTCATAAGCATTCAACAGAAATTCACATGCGTTTCTCTGAAAGAGAAGCAGTCTGTTCCAACACTTCAATTCACAGTGCGAAGTGAATGGACTGTTGCTTCACTTTCTAAATGCTGTCCTTTCAGAGAAAATCATTTTCCTTTGAATGTGCCTTAAGCTACTTACAAGCATTCAACAGAAATTCATATGCATTTCACTGAAAGTGAAGCAGTCTGTTCCAACACTTCAATTCACTGTGCGTTGTGAATGGAGTGTTGCTTCACTTTCTAAATGCTGTCCTTTCAGAGAAAATCACTTTCCTTTGAAAGTGCCTTAAGCTACTTACAAGCATTCAACAGAAATTCACATGCGTTTCTCTGAAAGAGAAGCATTCTGTTCCAACACTTCAATTCACTATGTGAAGTGAATGGAGTGTTGCTTCACTTTCTAAATGCTGTCCTTTCAGAGAAAATCACTTTCCTTTGAAAGTGCCTTAAGCTACCTACAAGCATTCACAAAATACTCATATCTGTTTCTCAGAAAGAGAAGTAGTCTGTTTCAACACTTCAATTCACTGTGCGAAGTGAATGGAGTGTTGCTTCACTTTCTAAATGCTGTCCTTTCAGAGAAAATCACTTTCCTTTGAGAGTGCCTTAAGCTACTTACAAGCATTCAACAGAAATTCACATGCATTTCACTTAAAGAGAAGCAGTCTGTTCCAACACTTCAATTCACTGTGCGAAGTGAATGGAGTGTTGCTTCACTTTCTAAATGCTGTTCTTTCAGAGAAAATCACTTTCCTTTGAAAGTGCCTTAAGCTACTCACAAGCATTCAACAGAAATTCACATGCATTTCACTGAAAGAGAAGTAGTCTGTTCCAACACTTCAATTCACTGTGCGTTGTGAATGGAGTGTTGCTTCACTTTCTAAATGATGTCCTTTCAGAGAAAATCACTTTCCTTTGAAAGTGCCTTAAGCTACTTACAAGCATTCAACAGAAATTCACATGCATTTCTCTGAAAGAGAAGCAGTCTGTTCCAACACTTCAATTCACTGTGCGAAGTGAATGGAGTGTTGCTTCACTTTCTAAATGCTGTCCTTTCAGAGAAAATCACTTTCCTTTGAAAGTGCCTTAAGCTACTTACAAGCATTCACAAGAAACTCACATGCATTTTTCTGAAAGAGAAGCAGTCTGTTCCAACACTTCAGTTCACTGTGCGAAGTGAATGGAGTGTTGCTTCACTTTCTAAATGCTCTCCTTTTAGAGAAAATCACTCTCTTTTGAAACTTCCTTAAGCTACTTACAAGCATTCACAAGAAACTCACATCTGTTTCTCTGAAAGAGAAGCAGTCTGTTCCAACACTTCAATTCACTATGTGAAGTGAATGGAGTGTTGCTTCACTTTCTAAATGATGTCCTTTCAGAGAAAATCACTTTCCTTTGAAAGTGCCTTAAGCTACTTTCAAGCATTCAACAGAAATTCACATGCGTTTCACTGAAAGAGAAGCAGTCTGTTCCAACACTTCAATTCACTGTGCGAAGTGAATGGAGTGTTGCTTCACTTTCTAAATGCTGTCCTTTCAGAGAAAATCACTTTCCTTTGAAAGTGCCTTAAGCTACTCATAAGCATTCAACAGAAATACACATGCGTTTCTCTGAAAGAGAAGCAGTCTGTTCCCACACTTCAATTCACAGTGCCAAGTGAATGGACTGTTGCTTCACTTTGTAAATGCTGTCCTTTCAGAGAAAATCACTTTCCTTTGAAAGTGCCTTAAGCTACTCATAAGCATTCAACAGAAATTCACATGCGTTTCTCTGAAAGAGAAGCAGTCTGTTCCAACACTTCAATTCACAGTGCGAAGTGAATGGACTGTTGCTTCACTTTCTAAATGCTGTCCTTTCAGAGAAAATCATTTTCCTTTGAATGTGCCTTAAGCTACTTACAAGCATTCAACAGAAATTCACATGCATTTCACTGAAAGTGAAGCAGTCTGTTCCAACACTTCAATTCACTGTGCGTTGTGAATGGAGTGTTGCTTCACTTTCTAAATGCTGTCCTTTCAGAGAAAATCACTTTCCTTTGAAAGTGCCTTAAGCTACTTACAAGCATTCAACAGAAATTCACATGCGTTTCTCTGAAAGAGAAGCATTCTGTTCCAACACTTCAATTCACTATGTGAAGTGAATGGAGTGTTGCTTCACTTTCTAAATGCTGTCCTTTCAGAGAAAATCACTTTCCTTTGAAAGTGCCTTAAGCTACCTACAAGCATTCACAAAATACTCATATCTGTTTCTCAGAAAGAGAAGTAGTCTGTTTCAACACTTCAATTCACTGTGCGAAGTGAATGGAGTGTTGCTTCACTTTCTAAATGCTGTCCTTTCAGAGAAAATCACTTTCCTTTGAGAGTGCCTTAAGCTACTTACAAGCATTCAACAGAAATTCACATGCATTTCACTTAAAGAGAAGCAGTCTGTTCCAACACTTCAATTCACTGTGCGAAGTGAATGGAGTGTTGCTTCACTTTCTAAATGCTGTTCTTTCAGAGAAAATCACTTTCCTTTGAAAGTGCCTTAAGCTACTCACAAGCGTTCAACAGAAATTCACATGCATTTCACTGAAAGAGAAGTAGTCTGTTCCAACACTTCAATTCACTGTGCGTTGTGAATGGAGTGTTGCTTCACTTTCTAAATGATGTCCTTTCAGAGAAAATCACTTTCCTTTGAAAGTGCCTTAAGCTACTTACAAGCATTCAACAGAAATTCACATGCATTTCTCTGAAAGAGAAGCAGTCTGTTCCAACACTTCAATTCACTATGTGAAGTGAATGGAGTGTTGCTTCACTTTCTAAATGATGTCCTTTCAGAGAAAATCACTTTCCTTTGAAAGTGCCTTAAGCTACTTTCAAGCATTCAACAGAAATTCACATGCGTTTAACTGAAAGAGAAGCAGTCTGTTCCAACACTTCATTTCACTGTGCGAAGTGAATGGAGTGTTGCTTCACTTTCTAAATGCTGTCCTTTCAGAGAAAACCACTTTCCTTTGAAAGTGCCTTAAGCTAATTACAAGCATTCAACAGAAATTCACATGCATTTCACTGAAAGAGAAGCAGTCTGTTCTAACACTTCAATTCGCTGTGCGAAGTGAATGGAGTGTTGCTTCACTTTCTAAATGCTATCCTTTCAGAGAAAATCACTTTCCTTTGAAAGTGCCTTAAGCTACTTACAAGCATTCACAAAAAACTCATATCTGTTTCTCTGAAAGAGAAGTAGTCTCTTCCAACACTTCAATTCACTGTGCGTTGTGAATGGAGTGTTGCTTCACTTTCTAAATGCTGTCCTTTCAGAGAAAATCACGTTCCTTTGAAAGTGCCTTAAGCTACTTACAAGCATTCAACAGAAATTCACATGCGTTTCTCTGAAAGAGAAGCAGTCTGTTCCAACACTTCAATTCACTATGTGAAGTGAATGGAGTGTTGCTTCACTTTCTAAATGCTGTCCTTTCAGAGAAAATCACTTTCCTTTGAAAGTGCCTTAAGCTGCTCAGAAGCATTCAACATAAATACACATGCGTTTTTCTGAAAGAGAAGCAATCTGTTCCAACACTTCAATTCACAGTGCGAAGTGAATAGACTGTTGCTTCACTTTGTAAATGTTGTCCTTTCAGAGAAAATCACTTTCCTTTGAAAGTGCCTTAAGCTACTTACAAGCATTCAACCGAAATTCACATGCATTTCACTGAAAGAGAAGCAGTCTGTTCCAACACTTCAATTCACTGTGCGTTGTGAATGGAGTGTTGCTTCACTTTCTAAATGCTGTCCTTTCAGAGAAAATCACTTTCCTTTGAAAGTGCCTTAAGCTATTTACAAGCATTCAACAGAAATTCACATGCGTTTCTCTGAAAGAGAAGCAGTCTGTTCCAACACTTCAATTCACTATGTGAAGTGAATGGAGTGTTGCTTCACTTTCTAAATGCTGTCCTTTCAGAGAAAATCACTTTCCTTTGAAAGTGCCTTAAGCTACTTACAAGCATTCACAAAAAACTCATATCTGTTTCTCTGAAAGAGAAGTAGTCTGTTCCAACACTTCAATTCACTGTGCGTAGTGAATGGAGTGTTGCTTCACTTTCTAAATGCTGTCCTTTCAGAGAAAATCACTTTCCTTTGAAAGTGCCTTAAGCTACTTACAAGCATTCACAAGAAACTCACATGCATTTTTCTGAAAGAGAAGCAGTCTGTTCCAACACTTCAGTTCACTGTGCGAAGTGAATGGAGTGTTGCTTCACTTTCTAAATGCTCTCCTTTTAGAGAAAATCACTCTCTTTTGAAACTTCCTTAAGCTACTTACAAGCATTCACAAGAAACTCACATCTGTTTCTCTGAAAGAGAAGCAGTCTGTTCCAACACTTCAATTCACTATGTGAAGTGAATGGAGTGTTGCTTCACTTTCTAAATGATGTCCTTTCAGAGAAAATCACTTTCCTTTGAAAGTGCCTTAAGCTACTTTCAAGCATTCAACAGAAATTCACATGCGTTTCACTGAAAGAGAAGCAGTCTGTTCCAACACTTCAATTCACTGTGCGAAGTGAATGGAGTGTTGCTTCACTTTCTAAATGCTGTCCTTTCAGAGAAAATCACTTTCCTTTGAAAGTGCCTTAAGCTACTCATAAGCATTCAACAGAAATACACATGCGTTTCTCTGAAAGAGAAGCAGTCTGTTCCCACACTTCAATTCACAGTGCCAAGTGAATGGACTGTTGCTTCACTTTGTAAATGCTGTCCTTTCAGAGAAAATCACTTTCCTTTGAAAGTGCCTTAAGCTACTCATAAGCATTCAACAGAAATTCACATGCGTTTCTCTGAAAGAGAAGCAGTCTGTTCCAACACTTCAATTCACAGTGCGAAGTGAATGGACTGTTGCTTCACTTTCTAAATGCTGTCCTTTCAGAGAAAATCATTTTCCTTTGAATGTGCCTTAAGCTACTTACAAGCATTCAACAGAAATTCACATGCATTTCACTGAAAGTGAAGCAGTCTGTTCCAACACTTCAATTCACTGTGCGTTGTGAATGGAGTGTTGCTTCACTTTCTAAATGCTGTCCTTTCAGAGAAAATCACTTTCCTTTGAAAGTGCCTTAAGCTACTTACAAGCATTCAACAGAAATTCACATGCGTTTCTCTGAAAGAGAAGCATTCTGTTCCAACACTTCAATTCACTATGTGAAGTGAATGGAGTGTTGCTTCACTTTCTAAATGCTGTCCTTTCAGAGAAAATCACTTTCCTTTGAAAGTGCCTTAAGCTACCTACAAGCATTCACAAAATACTCATATCTGTTTCTCAGAAAGAGAAGTAGTCTGTTCCAACACTTCAATTCACTGTGCGAAGTGAATGGAGTGTTGCTTCACTTTCTAAATGCTGTCCTTTCAGAGAAAATCACTTTCCTTTGAGAGTGCCTTAAGCTACTTACAAGCATTCAACAGAAATTCACATGCATTTCACTTAAAGAGAAGCAGTCTGTTCCAACACTTCAATTCACTGTGCGAAGTGAATGGAGTGTTGCTTCACTTTCTAAATGCTGTTCTTTCAGAGAAAATCACTTTCCTTTGAAAGTGCCTTAAGCTACTCACAAGCGTTCAACAGAAATTCACATGCATTTCACTGAAAGAGAAGTAGTCTGTTCCAACACTTCAATTCACTGTGCGTTGTGAATGGAGTGTTGCTTCACTTTCTAAATGATGTCCTTTCAGAGAAAATCACTTTCCTTTGAAAGTGCCTTAAGCTACTTACAAGCATTCAACAGAAATTCACATGCATTTCTCTGAAAGAGAAGCAGTCAGTTCCAACACTTCAATTCACTATGTGAAGTGAATGGAGTGTTGCTTCACTTTCTAAATGATGTCCTTTCGGAGAAAATCACTTTCCTTTGAAAGTGCCTTAAGCTACTTTCAAGCATTCAACAGAAATTCACATGCGTTTAACTGAAAGAGAAGCAGTCTGTTCCAACACTTCATTTCACTGTGCGAAGTGAATGGAGTGTTGCTTCACTTTCTAAATGCTGTCCTTTCAGAGAAAATCACTTTCCTTTGAAAGTGCCTTAAGCTAATTACAAGCATTCAACAGAAATTCACATGCATTTCACTGAAAGAGAAGCAGTCTGTTCTAACACTTCAATTCGCTGTGCGAAGTGAATGGAGTGTTGCTTCACTTTCTAAATGCTATCCTTTCAGAGAAAATCACTTTCCTTTGAAAGTGCCTTAAGCTACTTACAAGCATTCACAAAAAACTCATATCTGTTTCTCTGAAAGAGAAGTAGTCTGTTCCAACACTTCAATTCACTGTGCGTTGTGAATGGAGTGTTGCTTCACTTTCTAAATGCTGTCCTTTCAGAGAAAATCATTTTCCTTTGAATGTGCCTTAAGCTACTTACAAGCATTCAACAGAAATTCACATGCATTTCCCTGAAAGAGAAGCAGTCTGTTCCAACACTTAAATTCACTTTGCGAAGTGAATGGAGTGTTGCATCACTTTCTAAATGCTGTCCTTTCAGAGAAAATCACTTTCCTTTGAAAGTGCCTTAAGCTACTTACAAGCATTCACAAAAAACTCATATCTGTTTCTCTGAAAGAGAAGTAGTCTCTTCCAACACTTCAATTCACTGTGCGTTGTGAATGGAGTGTTGCTTCACTTTCTAAATGCTGTCCTTTCAGAGAAAATCACTTTCCTTTGAAAGTGCCTAAAGCTGCTCATAAGCATTCAACAGAAATACACATGCGTTTTTCTGAAAGAGAAGCAATCTGTTCCAACACTTCAATTCACAGTGCGAAGTGAATAGACTGTTGCTTCACTTTGTAAATGCTGTCCTTTCAGAGAAAATCACTTTCCTTTGAAAGTGCCTTAAGCTACTTACAAGCATTCAACAGAAACTCACATGCGTTTCACTGAAAGAGAAGCAGTCTGTTCCAACACTTCAATTCACTGTGCGAAGTGAATGGAGTAATGCTTCACTTTCTAAATGCTGTCCTTTCAGAGAAAATCACTTTCCTTTGAAAGTGCCTTAAGCTACTTACAAGCATTCAACAGAAATTCACATGCGTTTCACTGAAAGAGAAGCAGTCTGTTCCAACACTTCAATTCACTGTGCAAAGTGAATGGAGTGTTGCTTCACTTTCTAAATGCTGTCCTTTCAGAGAAAATCACTTTCCTTTGAAAGTGCCTTAAGCTACTTACAAGCATTCACAAAAAACTCATATCTGTTTCTCTGAAAGAGAAGTAGTCTGTTCCAACACTTCAATTCACTGTGCGTTGTGAATGGAGTGTTGCTTCACTTTCT